>NC_090320.1:90386731-90714415 GCF_040869045.1 Eurosta solidaginis
CGCTAAATGTGCCAGCCTTTCAACCTCCGACGCAAACTCTTGCAATGTCTCACCAGGCTTCTGGAAGCGGTTCAGTAACTCCATTTGGTATATCTTTCTCCTATGCTCAGTTCCGTATCGTCTCTCTAGAGCGCTCATCAATGTTTCGTAGTTGTTCCGCCCTCCCTCGGGAATAGTCTGTAGGATTTCAGCAGCAGATGCTTTCAATGCTACGAATAGTGCAGCAACTTTATCTTCAGCACTCCAGTTGTTCACTGCTGCGGTCTTCTGAAACTGAATCTTAAACACCTGGAAAGAAACAGAACCGTCAAAGGATGATGTTTTTACCTTTGGATTGCTTGCTGAAACAGCTGGGCGATTTAGTTGTAACTGCTCCATACGACCTTTTAAATCATCTACTTCTGCCTGAAATTGAGCCATTTTTGCATCCTGCGCTTCCAGTTTTGATGATACCTGTTCCAAATTTCGGCCGACATTTCCGTTATACGTGCCTCTTGCCCTTCCAATTGAGATGCCATATATGTCTTTTGGTCTTCCACTTGCGACGTCATTTCTGAAATACGTGCCTCCTGTGATTCCAGCTGGGATGCCATATATGTCTTCTGTTCTTCGAGCTGTGTTTCCATCTTGGATGTTATGTGTGCCGACATTTCTGACATACGCGTTACTTGTGCTTCAATATTCGATGTTATTCGTGTCTCTTGGGATTCCATCTGTGATTACATAAACGTTTTCTGTTCTTCCAGTTGAGATGACACTGTCGATGTTTGAGCAGATATTGCAGCCAAAATCTTGTTCAAGTCTGTGCTCGTAACTGTCTGGGATGTTTCGTTTTTCTCTTCAATTTTTGTTGTTGTCTCGTCCCCATCAGGATAAAAGGCTGGACGAGTATGCCATCGATTCCTTGCGACTCCATTACCTCTCGTAGCCGTGCTTGAAGTTCGATCTTATTGCCGGTTGTATTCAATCCACGGTTCTCCAACTCCTTTTTCAGTTGCTGGATCCTCAATTCATTCATCTTTGCCATGTCCAAGTTGTATTCCCAATCTTCGGAATTTATTCAACAATTCCTCTTCTGACACCAATTGTAACAATTTACTGCAAATCCTCTTATTTGCCCTTTTGCTAAGTTCGATCACTAAGCTGTTGCATAAATAACTCCAATATTTAATAATGCAAAATGGCCTTTATTAAAGTACTTCACAATAAACAACTCTACTATTTTCAAATAATACTGATATTGCTCGCTAGATAGCGTCTTAATCGAAACTGCTCGTAGCGCCTCTACCGCTGGTGCTTCTTCTAGGTGCTCCCAGAATTTACTTTGTTACCGCCAAATAATTATAACAACGGATGCACGTATATAGCTTCTCATATGCGTGTGTTTGTGAGCGACACTTCCACAATTACAATTGCATACTTTCGGGAGCATCTCAGATAAGATATTTGCATGTGTTTGTGCATCCCTTCTCTGCTGCGTGTACGTACATATGTGTAGACATAATAGGGGGACTCATGATAGCATATAAACTTATAAGGTGTAAAATTATATCCATTTACACACGCGGTTATATGAACGCACCTAGTAATACTCTTGATAAAATTGGTTGTTTTTCAGCTGTATTATTTCCAAAAAAATTTTTTTGATTGTTATACAAATTAAAAAATACCAAGATTAAGTGAAAAATCAAAACTAAAACGCCTTTACTTGCTGATGTTGGAGATTTTTGATGAAAATGCCGTCTGTAATGTCTGCAAGGTTGCATTCCTTTGAGTTTACAGCGTTTATACAATGAAATGTGCGCGTAAATTTATACAGATTGTGTAAATGATTTTTCATACAAAATTTGACAGCTCGTGCGTAAACTAGATAAATTTATACGTTTACACACTTTATAAGGCATTTATACGATTACATGAGTCCCCCTAATGATTGATTCGTTTATGTAGATCAGGCATCGGCAAAATCAAAATGCAGATGTGTTAGTGAGAGCGCGATAATCGCGCAGATCACTTGATGCATCGGTTTGCGTAGTTCATTCGCTTATTAGCAAGCAACAAGAAAGATTGTTTGTTATTATATTTTTAATGCGTACAATGGCAAGAAAAAGGTTTATAACATTGTACTTGCGCAAAAGGGTTGATCAACATTAAATATTTTTCGCTTGTGCCCATTGAAAAAACTAACAAACGATCTTTGCTTGTTGCTTGCTAATAACATTCGTCAACATAGCGAGTGACGAACACGATCGATGTTACTGCGCCAAACTAAAGAGAATAAGAATACGTGTGAATTGAGTCTGCACAATTGTGCTATTATTTGCCGATGTCTGATGTAGATACAAGTGACTGTCTACTTTATTGTTGTTGTGACTTCATTTACTTAGCATCAGACTAGGGATGTGAGTATCACTTAGTGTCACTCATATTCGTCACAATATTATTAAAGGATGGATAAAATTGGGAACTGAAAAGAGTCTTCTAAAAGAAAATTTGAGTGAATAAATGTGCTCCTTAGCAATATTACCTCACAGTAGTGCAGCCAAAGAAAGGTAGTTCTCTATAATGAACGACATAAAAACCGCCAAGCGTAATGGGTTAAAAATTCAAAGCATCTCCAATCAAATATTAATAAAGGAGTATTGTCTCGAACGGACTTTATTTCAGCCTCCAAATAAATTAATAAGATTTTATAAAAAATTTTACTTTGTAGAAGGTAGCTTTGTTATTTGTATTTGTATTTAATAACACCCATATGGAACTACATTTTTCTTTTGTTTTTTCTGAAAATTTTTTTTTGTTGGATTTCGGTTTTTATTTTGAAAAATATGTGCACCAATTCAAACAAAAAATAAATTTGTTTATGAAAGAAATGTAGTAAATGAACTCGCAAATATTTTCCTGTCATATTTTCATCAGTTTTTTTTGAATAATTTTGAACGAAAACAAAAAAAGTTTTAAGTAAACTATAACATGCCAAAGTCGGTTATTTTGTGGCAGAAAAATACTGGTACATTGGAAAATTGTTGTTGTAATGAGACGTATCAGTAAAGTTTCCTCAGTATTTCAAGCTCAAAATACAGGAAAAAGAAATAATGATATAGGTATAAGCTATGTATATACAAATTTACATGAATGTTTTTGTTTTCTTTACATTTTTTTAAGTGTTATTTCCGTGAAATGTGCTTTATTTGTTTTACAATAAAATATGAATTGTTTTGTACAAATATTTTCTTGAAAAAAAAAATCTACCAACTTCTACCACAATTTAAATTTTTCGTTTACCAACATTCTCTTTTTAAAGATCCGTGCACCGACACTCTCCTCTAAATACATGAGTTTATTTTTATCGGAATATTACGACCGACATCGGGCGATCAAAATCGGTAGCTGTGTAAGCGTACTCTAGTTGCTATGGTGGAATTATGCTCCTCCCTATTTGGCAGTGATATTCCCATGCGCTGTTGCAAGGGGTGGATAGATTCTGCTCCAACGCACTGTTAACAATACGTTCAATAGTGTTTTGCATCTCGCGAGTTACAACTTCGTGTTGTCTACGAACAGTATTTTCTATTACTTGCTCGATACGAATCAAATCATTACTTTGATTGTTAAAATTTATGTCATTGTTTGTATTTGACCGATTTTGTCTACCCCCAAAATTACGATTGTGCCTGCGAGCATTGCTAGACGGTTGAATGCGCTCTGTGTTGTCAACTTCTAAGTT
This sequence comes from Eurosta solidaginis, assembly GCF_040869045.1. Classification (NCBI taxonomy): domain Eukaryota; kingdom Metazoa; phylum Arthropoda; class Insecta; order Diptera; family Tephritidae; genus Eurosta; species Eurosta solidaginis. The sequence continues at coordinate 90,390,459 of NC_090320.1, forward strand.
AGAAGTCTCTGTATGTGTTACGTGCGAACTTGTTACCCACCTAGTCACGGAAATATTTGCTAGGAGAATTTCTTGCCCATTGGAATCCGTAAGAGTTAGTACTGCACACCCTACGACACAATGGACAAGTATTATTACTACGCATCCAGGTAGATATACAATTGAGATGAAAGCTATGATCGCATGCTGCAACCGCACTATCAACATGGTTCATGACGTCATTACAAATAATGCACATTCCATTTTGCGCATTTGTTAATTCTAAATGTTTATTGCTGTGATGAACCGCCATATTATTCTCACATAAAAAAAACCACAAAAACCAATACTGCACAGTTGACACTTTTAAGACTTCTCGACGGTTAATCTGAGTACTGTTGCTAGATTCAATAAATGTGAGTTTGGAAGGTAAATTTTTCTCTACCGCGAATTATATGGAAAAAAGTTTTCATTTCAAAACTCCCACTTACTGAATCTAGGCCATATGTGGGAAAATTGAAGTGTGAGGGTGCATTGGTAAACAAAAGAGTAAAGAATTAAATAAAAACAAAAAAAATTGGACCACCCAGTCATTGGGAACAATTTTTTTTTACTTTTAGGACTGATTTTATGATAAAATGATACAACCGAGCTCTGGAGATATTTAGTTTAAACATAAGATTTTAATATAAATAAAACAGAACTAGTATGAATAAAACAAAGCTAGAACGTCCTAACTCGTTGAATTTTTATTAACTACTGAATCTTTGTAAACCTTAAAAAGTGGTGCAACTAACAGCTGATATCTTAAAATTAGCACAAACTCACAAATATGACTATTGACGAAATTAAGAAGATATTGTAGGAAATTCAAGTTGAATTTTTAAACAATCATAAACTGACGTCCGCCGTGGTGTGGTGGTAGCGTGCTCCGCCTACCACACCGAAGATCTTGAGCTCTCGCCCTGGGCAAAGCAACATCAGAATTCTAGAAAGAAATTTTTTCAATTAGAAGACAATTTTTTTTAAACGGAGTCGCCCTTCGGCTGTGTTCGACAAGCACTCCATGTGTATTTCTGCTATGAAAAACTCTGACCGAAAATTCATCTGCTTTGCAGATGCTGTTCGAAGTCGAAATAAAACAAGGAAGTCCCGTCCCGCCAAATTGGTAGGAAAAATTAAAAGGAGCACGACGTGATATTCCCATGCGCTGTTTCAAGAAGGAAGAGAAGCTCGGCCTAAAATCTCTTCGGGGGTTATCGCGCTTCATATTTTGTTTTATTTTTTTACTGCGAAAATTTTGGAATATAAGCATTAAGGACTCCTTTTGCAGTATTTAAGGGAAAGTTTTACATATAGATATTCAAGTATTTTGTTATTTTTCTACATTTATCTTTAATATGGAAACAAAGATTGAAGGTATATTGATTCAATGCAACTCTGCTCTTACTGCTGTATTTCATTCCGCTCCATTTGACTGTCTTCCATGGTTCAACTATATACAGGTTGGCTCATCTGTAAAGCAACAAAATATGTCTGTTCAAATTGTCAAAATCTGTGTATTGGTGTTGGTGCGAATGGTATGGAATGGAAACATAAAACTTAGCAGTTTATGTATGTGTAAGTAAAATGTTGCCAATGTGTTGGTTTCATTTTGAGTTTGCCATCTCCTTTTGACAATCCCTTCGACCATGCAATGACATAAATAAAATCAGCTGATGAGATGAGCCAACCTGTACATAATTGAACCATGCTGTCTTCTTTCACTGGTTTCCACTCTATTCACAACATAACCTCAATTTAAGCTGCCAAACCACAAATCACCTACCCAGATTGCGCATTCACGAGTTAAAAATTGCTTCGATCTGCGTCACACTTGACTGCTTGAGCGAATGAAATAAAGATAGATAAAAAACAAGTAAGGAAGGCTAAGTTCGGGTGTAACCGAACATTACATACTCAGTTGAGAGCTATGGAGACAAAATAAGGAAAATGAACCTGGGGTAACCCTGGAATGTGGTTGTATGACATGTGTATCAAATGAAAGGTATTATAGAGTATTTTAAGAGAGAGTAGGCCATAGTTCTATGGATGGACGCCATTTAGGGATATCGCCATAAAGGTGGACCAGGGCTGACTCTAGAATTTGTTTGTACGATATGGGTATCAAATGAAAGGTGTTACTGAGCATTTTAAGAGGGAGTGGGCCTGAGGTCTATCGGTGGACGCCTTTTCGAGATGTCCCCATTAAGGTGGACCAGGGGTGACTCTAGAATGTGTTTGTACGATATGGGTATCAAATGAAAGGTGGTAATGAGTATTTTAAAAGGGAATGGGCTTTAGTTCTATAGGTGAACGCTTTTTCGAGAAATCGCCATAAAATTGGACCAGGGGTGACTCTAGAATATGTTTGTACGATATGGGTATCAAATGAAAGCTGTTAATGAGTATTTTGAAAAGGAGTGATCCTTAGTTCCATAGGTGAACGCCGTTTCGAGATATCGCCATAAAGGTGGACCAGGGGTGTCTCTAGAATGTGTTTGTATGATATGGGTATCAAATGAAAGATGGTAATGAGTATTTTAAAAGGGAGTAATCCTTAGTTCTATAGGTGGACGCCTTTTCGAGATATCTCCATAAAGGTGGACCAAGGGTGACTCCAGAATGTTTGTACGATATGGGTTTCAAACGAAAGGTGTTTCTGAGCATTTTAAGAGGGAGTGGGCATGAGGTCTATAGGTGGACGCCTTTTCGAGATATCGCCATTAGGGTGGGCCAGGGGTGACTCTAGAATGTTTGTACGATATGGGTATCAAACGAAAAGTGTTACTGAGCATTTTAAGAGGGAGTGGGCATTAGGTCTATAGGTGGACGCCTTTTCGAAATGTCGCCATTAGGGTGGGCCAGGGGTGACTCCAGAATGTGTTTGTACGATATGGGTATCAAATGAAAGGTGTTACTGAGCATTTTAAGAGGAAGTGGGCATTAGGTCTATAGGTGGACGCCCTTTCGAGATATCGCCATTAGGGTGTGCCAGGGGTGACTCTAGAATGTTTGTACGATATGGGTATCAAACGAAAGGTGTTACTGAGCATTTTAAGAGGGAGTGAGTATTAGGTCTATAAGTGGACGCCTTTTAAAGATATCGCCATTAGGGTGGGCCAGGGGTGACTATAGAATGTTTGTACGATATGGGTATCAAACGAAAGGTGTTACTGAGCATTTTAAGAGGGAGTGGGTATTAGGTATATAGGTGGACGCCTTTTCGAGATATCGCCATTAGGGTGGGACAGGGGTGACTCTAGTATGTGTTTGTACGATATGGATATCAAATTAAAGGTATTAATGAGGGTTTTAAAAGCGAGTGGCCCTTAGATGTATATGTGAAGGCGTTCTCGCGATATCGACCAAAATGTGGACCAGGTGATCCAGAAAATCATCTGTCGGGTACTGCTAATTTATTTATATATGCAATACCACTAACAGTATTCCTGCCAAGATTCCAAAGGCTGTTGATTTCGCCTTGTAGAACTTTTTCATTTTCTTCTACTTAATATGGTAGGTGTCACACCCATTTTACAAAGTTTTTTCCAAAGTTATATTTTGCGTCAATAAACCAATCCAGTTACCATGTTTCATCCCTTTTTTCGTATTTGGTATAGAATTATGGCATTTTTTTCATTTTTCGTAATTTTCGATATCGATAAAGTGGGCGTGGTTATGGTCGGATTTCGGCCATTTTTTATACCAAGTTAAAGTGAGTTCAGATAAGTACGTGGGCTTAGTTTAGTAAAGATATATCGGATTTTGCTCAAGTTATTGTGTTAACGGCCGAGCGGAAGGACAGACGGTGGACTGTGTATAAAAACTGGGCGTGACTTCCACCGATTTCGCCCATTTTCACAGAGAACAGTTACCGTCATAGAGTCTATGCTCCTACCAAATTTGAGAAGGATTGGTAAATTTTTGTTCGACTTATGGCAATAAAAGTATTCTAGACAAACTAAATGAAAATGGGCGGAGCCACGCCCATTTTGAAATTTTCTTTTATTTTTGTATTTTGTTGCATCATATCATTACTGGAGTTGAATTTTGACTTAATTTACTTATATACAGTAAAGATATTAAATTTTTTGTTAAAATTTGAATTTAAAAAATTTTTTTTTTAAAAAGTGGGCGTGTTCTTCATCCAATTTTGCTAATTTTTATTTAGCACATATATAGTAATAGTAGTAACGTTCCTGCCAAATTTCATCATGACATCTTCAACGACTGCCAAATTACAGCTTGCAAAACTTTTAAATTACCTTCTTGTAAAAGTGGGCGGTGCCACGCCCATTGTCCAAAATCTTACTAATTTTCTATTCTACGTCATAACGTCAACCCATCTACCAAGTTTCGTCGCTTTATCTGTCTTTTGTAATGAATTATCGCACTTTTTGGGTTTTTCGAAATTTTCGATATCGAAAAAGTGGGCGTGGTTATAGTCCGATATCGTTCATTTTAAATAGCGATCTGAGATGAGTGCTCAGGAATCTACATACCAAATTTCATCAAGATACCTCAAAATTTACTCAAGTTATCGTGTTAACGGACGAACGGACATGGCTCAATCAAATTTTTTTTCGATCCTGATTATTTTGATATATGGAAGTCTATATCTATCTCGATTCCTTTATATATGTACAACCAACCGTTATCCAATCAAACTTAATATACTCTGTGAGCTCTGCTCAACTGAGTATAACAAGAGCTAAAGGAAAATTACGTAAAAATTGCCCATAAAAAACAGCTGATCTAATGTTTACATGCGCAATGCGCAATCTTCTCTTATGTGATTTGTGCTGCCAAAACTATATGGTTAACAATGAACTGAACCACGATGATGTTACTCTTACTAACATAGCCACAGTTTAAATTTTAGTGACCACTGACATAGAGCAAGAGTTTTTGTGTGTACACTCAACAATTTATGATTAACATGATTAGAAGTTAGATTTTGTATTATGAAAGATTCTGGTACCTATGAGAGTGCAAAAGAAAAGAAACAATGAGAAGAAACAATTCCAATTAGAGCTGAGAATATGATGTGACACATATATAACGATAGTAAGTAACGGTAGTAATCACGGTTGCCACACCTTGTTTTCATTTGGGACCAAAATTCATCGAAAAAAGGACCTACTCTAAAAAAAAGAACCAACTTGTTTGCTTTATTTTTTGGTATTTTGGTATTCAAACTCCCTATCTGAGCATAATTGCAACTCATTTTGACATGAGAGTGAGTTAATGAAAAGCATTCTGAGTTAATGCGTTCTTCAATCTAATTATAATATAGGAACTTTTTGTGACAAATCCTGAAAGGGAAAATTTTTGAAAAATATTTTGAGATAGGGCGATTTTGAACAGGCAGCCGACATGGAGTGATACTCTACCCAGCAGACGCAATTAAATGACAAACAAAACAAGTAAGGAAGGTTAAGTTCGGGTGTAACCGAACATTACATACTCAGTTGAGAGTTATGGTGACAACATAAGCGAAAAAACCCAGGTAGGAAAATGAACAGAGGGAAACCCTGGAATGTGTTTGTATGACATATGAATCAAATGAAAGGCATTAAAGACTATTTTTTGAGGGAGTGGGCCATAGTTCTATAGGTGGACGCCAATTAGGGATATCGCCATAAAAGTGGATCAGGGTTGACTCTAGAATTTGTTTGCACGACATGGGTATCAAATGAAATTGTTAATGAGTATTTTAAAAGGGATTAATCCTTAGTTCCATAGGTGGACGCCGTTGCGAGATATCGCAGTAAATATGGACCAGGGGTGGCCCTAGAATTTGTTAGTACAATATGGGTTTCAAAAGAAAGGTATTAATGAGGGTTTTAAAAGGGAGTGGTGGTAGTTGTATAGGTGGTCGCCTTTTCGAGATATCGCCATAAAGGTGGACCAGGGGTGACTCTAGAATGCGTTTGTACAATATGGGTATCAAACGAAAGGTGTTAATGAGTATTTTAAAAGGGAGTGGGCCTTAGTTCTATAGGTGGAAGCCTTTTCGAAATATCGCCGTAAAAGTGTACCAGGGGTGACTCTAGAATGTGTTTGTACGATGTGGGTATCAAATTAAAGGTATTAATGAGGGTTTTAAAAGGGAGTGGTGGTAGTTGTACAGGCGGTCGCCTTTTCGAGATATCGCCATAAAGGTGGACCATGGGTGACTCTAGAATGCGTTTGTACAATATGGGTATCAAACGAAAGGTGTTAATGAGTATTTTGAAAGGGAGTGGGCCTTAGTTCTATAGGTGGACGCCTTTTCGAGGTATCGCAATAAAGGTGGACTAGGGGTGACACTAGACTTTGTTTGTACGATATGGGTATCAAATGAAAGGTGTTAATGAGTATTTTTAAAAGGGAGTGGGCCTTCGTTCTATAGGTGGACGCTTTTTCGAGATATCGCCGTAAAGGGGGACAAGGGGTTGACTCTAGAATATATTTGTACGATATGGGTATCAAATGAAAGGTGTTAATGAGTATTTTAAAAGGGCGTGGGGCTTAATTCTATAAGTGGACGCCTTTTCGAGATATCCCCATAAACGTGGACCAGGGGTGACTCTAGAATGTGTTTGTACGATATGGGTATCAAATTATAGGTATTAATGAGGCTTTTAAAAGGGAGTGGTGGTAGTTGTATATGTGAAGGCGTTTTCCAGATATCGTCCAAAATGTGGACCAGGGTGACCCAGAACATCATCTGTTGGATACCGCTAATTTATTTATATATGTAATACCTGCCAAGATTTCAAGGGTTTTTTAGTTCGCTCTGCAGAACTTTTTCATTTTCTTCTACTTAATATGGTAGGTGTCACAACCATTTTACAAAGTTTTTCTAAAGTTATATTTCGCGTCAATAAACGAATCCGATTACCATGTTTCATCCCTTTTTTCGTATTTGGTATAGAATTATGGTATTTTTTTCATTTTTCGTAATTTTCGATGGTCGGATTTCGTTCGTTTTTTATACCAAGATAAAGTGAGTTCAGGTAAGTACGTGAACTAATTTCAGTAAAGATATGTCGATCTTTGCTCAAGTTATCGTGTTAACGGCCATGCGGAAGGACAGGCCGAGGACTGTGTATAAAAACTGGGCGTGGCTTCAACCGATTTCGCCCTTTTTCACAGAAAACAGTTATCGTCCTAGAATCTAAGCCTCTACCAAATTTCACAAGGATTGGTAAATTTTTGTTCGACTTATGGCATTAAAAGTATTCTAGACAAATTAAATGAAAAAAGGCGGAGCCACGCCCATTTTAAAATTTTCTTTTATTTTTGTATTTTGTTGCACCATATCATTACTGGAGTTGAATGTTGACATAATTTACTTATATACTGTAAATATATTAACTTTTCTTTTAAAATTTGAATTTAAAAAAAAAAATTTTAAAAAGTGGGCGTGGTCGTTCTCCGATTTTGCTAATTTTTATTAAACAGGCATATAGTAATAAGTGTAACGTTCCTGCCAAATTTTATCATGATATCTTCAACGACTGCCAAATTACAGCTTGCAAAACTTCTAAATTACCTTCTTTTAAAAGTAGGCGGTGCGACGCCCATTGTCCAAAATTTTACTAATTTTATATTCTGCGTCATAAGTTCAACTCACCTACCAAGTTTCATCGCTTTATCTGTCTTTGGTAATGAATTATCGCACTTTTTCGGTTTTTCGAAATTTTCGATATCGAAAAAGTGGGCGTGGTTATTGTCCGATATCGTTCATTTTATATAGCGATCTGAGATGAGTGCCCAGGAACCTGCATACCAAATTTCATCAAGATACCTCAAAATTGACTCAAGTTATCGTGTTAACGGACCGACGGACGGACATGGCTTAATCAAATTTTTTTTCGATCCTGAAGATTTTGATATATGGAAGTCTATATCTATCTCGATTCCTTTATACCTGTACAACCAGCCGTTATCCAATCAAACTTAATATACTCTGTGAGCTCTGCTCAACTGAGTATAATAAAAGACAACTTTATATTCTTTATATTCCGGCATTGGCTTTGACAGAAAAGTTCAGCTCTTGTGCGGTCCTGCTACGCACGGAGTATTAACCTTTTTATTCTCAAATTTCGGAAAGCTATTTACCGTTAAGTATTCTTGGAAGTGTTCCGGATAAGCCGTTAATTTAGAATATTCGGAACACGTTCGTTTGATACTACCTCAAGAGGTTCGAATATATCAAATAAATATATACATTAACCTGGATCGATTTGTATGGACGAAAATTAACCGATATCGCGCCATCGATTTTTCGATAGGATTTGGGCTCAGGAAAAAAAAGTTCCACAACGCATACCCAAAAAAATAATTTTCGAGCCTGCAAAAAAAAATGGCGGAAGGGTAAATTTTTCGACAAAACACTCCCCAAGCCCCAAAAAATATATATATTTTTATACTCAGTTGAGCAGAGCTCACAGAGTATATTAAGTTTGATTGGATAACGGTTGGTTGTACAGGTATAAAGGAATCGAGATAGATACAGACTTCCATATATCAAAATAATCAGGATCGAAAAAAAATTTGATTGAGCCAAGTCCGTCCGTCCGTCCGTCCGTCCGTTAACACGATAACTTGAGTAAATTTTGAGGTAAATTGATGAAATTTGGTATGTAGGTTCCTGAGAACTCATCTCAGATCGCTATTTAAAATGAACGAAATCGGATCATAACCACGCCGACTTTTTCGATATCGTAAATTTCGAAAAACAGAAAAAGTGCGATTAGTCATTACCAAAGAAAGCTAAAACGATGAAACTTGGTAGATGGGTTGACCCTATAACAGAGAATAGAAAAATAGTAAAATTTTGGACAATGGGCGTGACACCGCCCACTTTTAAAAGAAGGTAATTTAAAACTTTTGCAAGCTGTAATTTGGCAGTCGTTGAAGATATCATGATGAAATTTGGCAGGAACGTTACTCCTATTACTATATTTACGTTTAATAAAAATAAGTAAAATCGGAGAAGGACCACGCCCACTTAAAAAAAAAAATTTTTTTTAAGTAAATTTTAACAAACAATTTAATATCTTTACAGTATATAAGTAAATTATGTCAACATTCAACTCCAGTAATGATATGGTGCAACAAAATACAAAAATAAAATAAAATTTCAAAATGGGCGTGGCTCCGCCTTTTTTCGTTTAATTTTCTAGGATACTTTTAATGCCATAAGTCGAACAAAAATTTACCAACCCTTTTGAAATTTGGTAGGGTATAGATATTATGACGTTAACTGTTTTCTGTGAAAATGGGCGAAATCGGTTGAAGCCACGCCCAGTTTTTATACACAGTCGTCCGTCTATCCTTCCGCATGGCCGTTAACATGATAACTTGAGCAAAAATCGACATATCTTTACTGAACTTAGTTCACATACTTATCTGAACTCACTTTATCTTGGTATAAAAAATGAACGAAATCCGACAATGACCACGCCTACTTTTTTGATAACAAATTCTAGAGTCACCCCTGGTCCACCTTTATGGCGATATCTCGAAACGGCATCCACCTATGGAACTAAGGATTACTTCCTTTTAAAATACTCATTAACACCTTTCATTTGATACCCATATCGTGCAAACAAATTCTAGAGTCAACCCTGATCCACCTTTATGGCGATATCCCTAAATGGCGTCCACCTATAGAACTATGGCCCACTCCCTCATAAAATGCTCTTTAGTGCCTTTCATTTGATAGACATGTCATACAAACACATTCCAGGGTTTCCCTCGGTTCATTTTCCTACATGCTTATTTTCCCTTATGTTGTCACCATAGCTCTCAACTGAGTATGTAATGTTCGGTTACAACCGAACTTAACCTTCTTTACTTGTTTATTTTATATTTATCTTAAAAATCGTTTAGATATGTTCACATTTCACCAAATGCTTACGTGTATAGCATATATTGTTGTCTGAAAAAATCATAGAGACCGGTGGTATATATAGTATATACCCCATATAAACTCTAATTTTTGCCCCTTTTTTACGTCTAGAAGCTTCAAAATTCATCAAATTTCATCAAATAGTTACGTTTAAGTCATATATTGTTGAAATACGTGATTCTTAGTAATAGTTTTTACACGCAGACCACAAAAAACCTGAAACTTTGCATCCTCACACAAAGTACCTACCTGTTTTTTTATTTTATATTTATCTTAAAACTCGTTTAGGTATGTAGATCTGTTCACTATATATTTCTTATCTTATACATCCGATTATTCGGAGATTACCAAAGGGATAAGATTATTGTTCAGCCCCATACATGAAAGGTATGAAGTCTTCGGCACAGCCGAAACTTTGCCCAATTTCTGCCCCATTTTAACAGCTAGAAGCTTCAAATTTTACCAAATGCTTACGTATATAGCATATATTGTTGTCTGAAAAAATCATAGAGATCGGTGGTATATATATTATATACCCCATATAAACTGTAATTTTTGCTCCTTTTCTACGGCTAGAAGCTTCAAAATTCATCAAATTTCATCAAACAGTTACGTTTACGTCATATATTGTTGAAATACGTGATTCGTAGTCATAGTTTTTACACGCAGATCACAAAAAACCTGAAACTTTCCATCCTCAAACAAAGTACCTACCTATTTTTATACCTCGTCACGAAACCCAAAATTGTAAGTCCTTAAAGGAAAATAGATAGACCCACCATTAAGTATACCGAAATAATCAGGATGAAGAGCTGAGTTGATTTAGCCATGTCCGTCTGCCCGTCTGTTTGTTTGTATGCAAACTAGTCCCTTAATTTTTGAGATATCTTAATAATATTTGGTGAGCGGGTGTATTTGGGTGTCCGATTAGGCATTTGTCGGAACCGGCCGGAGCGGACCACTATAGCTTATATCCTCCATACAACCGATTTTTCAGAAAAATAGGATTTTTGTCATATCTTCCTCAGTTTAACAAATTGAAGTTTCAAACTTCACCATGTACTTTCGTATATTGCATATATTGTTGTCTGAAAAAATTGATGAGATCGGTCGTATATATAGTATACATCCTCCACAACCGATTGTTCAGATAAGAAACTTTTCGTAATTACTGCCCCATTTTAACAGCTAGAAGCTTAAAATTTCACCGAATGCTTACGTATATAGCATATATTGTTGTCTGAAAAAATCATAGAGATCGGTTGTATATATAGTATATATCTCATACAACCGATTGTACAGATAAGAAACTTTTCGCAATTTCTACCCCTGTTTAATACCTATAAGCTTAAAATTTCACCGATTGCTTACGTATATAGTATATATTGTTGTGTAAAAAATCATAGATATCGGTGATATATATAATATATATGATATTATATATAGTATATATATATAGTATATATATTTTTTTGTTTGCAATTTCAGCCCCATTTTAACAGCTAGAATCTTCACATTTCACCAAATACTTACGTGTATAGCATATATTGTTGTCTGAAAAAATCATTGAGATCGGTGGTATACATAGTATATATCTCATACAACCGATTGTTCAATAAGAAACTTTGCGCAATTTCTGCCCCGTTTTAACAGCTAGAAACTTCAAATTTCACCAAATGCTTACGTATATAGCATATATTGTTGTCTGAAAAAATCATGGAGATCGGTGGTATATATATTATATACTTCATATAAACTGTCATTTTTGCCCCTTTTTTACGGCTAGAAGCTTCAAAATTCATCAAATTTCATCAAATAGTTACGTTTACGTCATATATTTTTGAAATACGTGATTCGTAGTCATAGTTTTTACATACAGACCACAAAAAACGTGAAGCTTTGCATCCTCACACAAAGTACCTACCTATTTTTTATTTTATATTTATCTTAAAAATCGTTTAGATATGTTCAAATTTCACCAAATGCTTACGTGTATAGCATATATTGTTGTCTGAAAAAATTATAGAGACCGGTGGTATATATAGTACATATCTCATACAACCGATTGTTCAGATAAGAAACTTTGCGCAATTTCTTCCCCATTTTAACAGCTAGAAGCTTCAAATTTCTCCAAATGCTTAGGCGTATAGCATATATTGATATACCTTTACTAAACTCAGTTGACGTACTTATCTGAACTCACTTTGTATTGGTGTAAAAAATGGCCGAAATCCGACTATGACCACGCCCACTTTTTCGATATCGAAAATTTCGATAAATGAAAAAAATCCCATAATTATATACCAAATACGAAAAAAGGGATGAAACATGGTAATTGTATTGGTCTATTGACGCAAAATATAACTTTAGAAAAAAACTTGGTAAAATGGGTGTGACACCTACCATATTAAGTAGAAGAAAATGAAAAAGTTTTGCAGGCGAAATCAAAAGCCCTTGGAATCTTGAAAGGAATACTGTTCGTGGTATTACACATATAAATAAATTAGCGGTACCCGAAAGATGATGTTCTGGATCACCCTGGTCCACATTTTGGTCGATATCTCGAAAACGCCTTAACATATACAACTAAGGGCCACTCCCTTTTAAAACCCTCATTAATACCTTTAATTTGATACCGATATCGTACAAACACATTCTAGAGTCACCCCTGGTCCACGTTTATGGGGATATCTCGAAAAGGCGTCCACATATAGAACTAAGGCCCACTCCTTTTTGAAATACTCATTAACACCTTTCATTTGATACCCATATCGTACAAACAAATTCTAGAGTCGGCCCTGGTCCACCTTTATATCGATATTTCGAAAAGGCGTCCACCTTAAGAACTAAGGCCCACGCCCTTTTAAAATACTCATTAACACCTTTCATTTGATACCCATATCGTACAAACAAATTCTAGAGTCACCCCTGGTCCACGTTTATGGCGATATCTCGAAAAGGCATCGACCTAGAGAACTAAGGCCCACGTCCTTTTAAAATACTCATTAACAACTTTCATTTGATACCCATATAGTACAAACAAATTCTAGAGTCACCCCTGGTCCACGTTTATGGCGATATCTCGAAAAGGCGTCCACATATAGAACTAAGGCCCACTCCTTTTTAAAATACTCATTAACACCTTTCATTTGATACCCATATCGTACAAACAAATTCTAGAGTCACCCCTGGTCCACCTTTATGGCGATATCTCGAAAAGGCGTCCACATATAGAACTAAGGCCCACTCCTTTTTAAAATACTCATTAACACCTTTCATTTGATACCCATATCGTACAAACAAATTCTAGAGTCACCCCTGGTCCACCTTTATGGCGATATTTCGAAAAGGCGTCCACCTACAGAACTAAGGACCACGCCCTTTTAAAATACTCATTAACACCTTTCATTTGATACCCATATCGTACAAACAAATTCTAGGGTCACCCCTGATCCACCTTTATGGCGATATCTCGAAAAGGCGTCCACCTATGGAACTAAGGCCCACGCCCTGTTAAAATACACACTAAAACCTTTCATTTGATACCCATATTGTACAAACGCATTCTAGAGTCACCCCTGGTCCACTTTTATAACGATATTCCGAAAAGGCGTCCACCTATAGAACTAAGGCCCACTCCGTTTTAAAACACTTATTAACACCTTTCGTTTGATACCCATATTGTACAAACGCATTCTAAAGTCAACCCTGGTCCACTTTTATAACGATATTCCGAAAAGGTGTCCACCTATAGAACTAAGGCCCACTCCCTTTCAAAATACTCATTAACACCTTTCATTTGATACCCGTATAGTACAAACAAATTCTAGAGTCACCCCTGGTCCACCTTTATGGCAATATCTCTAAAAGGCGTCCACCTATAGAACTAAGGCCCACGCACTCTTAAAATACTCATTAACACCTTTCGTTTGATACTCATATCGTACAAACAAATTCTAGAGTCACCCCTGATCCATCTTTATGGCGATATCTCGAAACGGCGTCCATCTATAGAACTTAGGCCCACGCCCTTTTAAAATACTCATTAATACCTTTCATTTGATACCCATATCGTACAAAATAAATTCTAGGGTCACCCCTGGTCCACCTTTATGGCGATATCTCGAAACGGCGTCCATCTATAGAACTTAGGCCCACGCCCTTTTAAAATACTCATTAATACCTTTCATTTGATACCCATATCGTACAAAATAAATTCTAGAGTCACCCCTGGTCCACCTATATGGCGATATCTCGAAAAGGCGTCCACCTATAGAACTTAGGCCCACTCCCTTTTAAAATTATCATTAACACATTTCATTTGATACCCATATCGTACAAACAAATTCTAGAGTCAGGCCTGGTCCACCTTTATGGCGATATCCCTAAATGGCGTCCATCTATAGAACTATGGTCCACTTCCTTTTAAAATACTCTTTAATACCTTCCATTTGATACACATGTCATACAAACACATTCCAGGGTTAGCCTAGGTTCTTTTTACGACATGGTGATTTTCCCTTACTTTGTCTCCACAGCTCTCAACTGAGTATGTAATGTTCGGTTACACACGAACTTAGCCTTCCTTACTTGTTTATTTTATATTTATCTTAAAAATCGTTTAGATATGTTCAAATTTCACCAAATGCTTACATGTATAGCATATATTGTTGTCTGAAAAAATCATAGAGACCGGTGGTATATATAGTATATATCTCATACAACCGATTGTTCAGATAAGAAACTTTGCGCAATTTCTTCCCCATTTTAACAGCTAGAAGCTTCAAATTTCACGAAATGCTTACGTGTATAGCATACATTGTTGTCTGGAAAAATCATTGATATCGGTGGTATATATAGTATATATCTAATACAACCGATTGTTCAGATAAGAAACTTTGCGCAATTTCTGCCCCATTTTAACAGCTAGAAGCTTCAAATTTCACCAAATGCTTACGTATATGGCATATATTGTTGTCTGAAAAAATCATAGAGATCGGTGGTATATATATTATATACCCCATATAAACTGTAATTTTTGACCCTTTTTTACGGCTAGAAGCTTAAAAATACATCAAATTTCATCAAATAGTTACGCTTACGTCATATATTGTTGAAATACGTGATTCGTAGTCATAGTTTTTACACGCAGACCACAAAAAACCTGAAGCTTTGCATCCGCACACAAAGTACCTACATGTTTTTATACCTTTCATGAAAATGAAATGGTATATTAATTTCGTCACGAAACCCAAAATTGTAAGTCCTTAAAGGAAAATAGAACGACCCACCATTAAGTATACCGAAATAATCAGGATGAAGAGCTGAGTTGATTTAGCCAATTCCGTCTGTCCGTCTGTCTGTTTGTATGCAAACTAGTCCTTTAATTTTTGAGATATCTTAATAATATTTGGTTAGTGGGTGTATTTGGGTGTCCGATTAGACATTTGTCGGAAACAGCCAGATCGGACCACTATAGCATATATCCTCCATACAACCAATTTTTCAGAAAAAGAGGATTTTTGTCATATCTTACTCAATTTACCAGATTGAAGCTTCAAACTTCATCATATAATTTCGTATATTGCACACATTGTTGCCTGAAAAAATTGATGAGATCGGTGGTATATATAATGAATGTCCCCCACAACCGATTGTTCAGATAAGAAACTTTTCGTAATTACTGCCCTATTATAAGAGCTAGAGGCTTCAAATTTCAACGAATGCTTACGTATATAGCATATATTGTTGTCTGAAAAAATCATAGAGATGGGTGGTATATATTATATACTTCATATAAACTGTCATTTTTGCCCCTTTTTTACGGCTAGAGGCTTCAAAATTCATCAAATTTCATCACATAGTTACGTTTACGACAATTATTTTTGAAATACGTGATTCGTAGTCATAGTTTTTACATGCAGACCACAAAAAACGAGAAGCTTTGCATCCTCACACAAAGTACCTACTTATTTTTATACTCAGTTGAGCAGAGCTCACAGAGTATATTAACTTTGATTTGATAACGGTTGGTTGTACAGGTATAAAGGAATCGAGATAGATATAGACTTCCATATATCAAAATCATCAGTATCGAAAAAAAATTCTATTGAGCCATGTCCGTCCGTCCGTCCGTCCGTCTGCCCGTTAACACGATAACTTGAGTAAATTTTGAGGTATCTTGATGAAATTTGGTGTGTAGGTTCCCGGGCACTCATCTCAGATCGCTATTTAAAATGAACGATATCGGACAATTACCACGCCCACTTTTTCGATATCGAAAATTTCGAAACATCGAAAAAGTGCGATAATTCCTTACCAAATACAGATAAAGCGATGAAAATTGGTAGGTGAGTTGAACTTACGACGCAGAATAGTAAAATTTTGGACAATGGGCGTGGCACCACCCACTTTTAAAATAAGGTAATTTAGAAGTTTTGCAAGCTGTAATTTGGCAGTCGTTGAAGATATCATGATGAAATTTGGCAGGAACGTTACACTTACTACTATATGCCTGTTTAATAAAAATTAGCAAAATCGGAGAACGACCACGCCCAATTTAAAATTTTTTTTTTTTTTTTAATTCAAATTTTAAAAGAGAAGTTAATATCTTTACAGTATATAAGTAAATTATGTCAACATTCAACTCCAGTAACGATATGGTGCAACAAAATACAAAAATAAAAGAAAATTTCAAAATGGGCGTGGCTCCGCCCTTTTTCATTTAATTTGTCTAGGATACTTTTAATGCCATAAGTCGTACAAAAATTTACCAATCCTTGTGAAATTTGGTAGAGGCTTAGATTCTAGGGCGATAACTGTTTTCTGTGAAAAAGGGCGAAATCGGTTGAAGCCACACCCAGTTTTTATACACAGTCGACCGTCTGTCCTTCCGCTCGGCCGTTAACACGATAACTTGAGCAAAAATCTATATATCTTTACTAAACTCCGTTGACGTACTTATCTGAACTCACTTTGTATTGGTGTAAAAAATGGCCGAAATCCGACTATGACCACGCCCACTTTTTCGATATCGAAAATTACGAAAAATGAAAAAAATGCCATAATTATATACCAAATACGAAAAAAGGGATGAAACATGGTAATTGTATTGGTCTATTGACGCAAAATATAACTTAAGAAAAAAACTTGGTAAAATGGGTGTGACACCTACCATATTAAGTAGAAGAAAATGAAAAAGTTTTGCAGGGCGAAATCAAAAGCCCTTGGAATCTTGGAAGGAATACTGTGCGTGGTATTACATATATAAATAAATTAGCGGTACCCGAAAGATGATGTTCTGGATCACCCTGGTCCACATTTTGGTCGATATCTCGAAAACGCCTTCACATATACAACTAAGGGCCACTCCCTTTTAAAACCCTCATTAATACCTTTAATTTGATACCCATATCGTACAAACACATTCTAGAGTCACCCCTGGTCCACGTTTATGGGGATATCTCGAAAAGGCGTCCACATATAGAACTAAGGACCACTCCTTTTTAAAATACTCATTAACACCTTTCATTTGATACCCATATCGTACAAACAAATTCTAAAGTCGCCCCTGGTCCACCTTTATGGCGATATTTCGAAAAGGCGTCCACCTTAAGAACTAAGGCCCACGCCCTTTTAAAATACTCATTAACACCTTTCATTTGATACCCATATCGTACAAACAAATTCTAGAGTCACCCCTGTCCACGTTTATGGCGATATCTCGAAAAGGCATCCACCTATAGAACTAAGGCCCACTGCTTTTAAAATACTCATTAACACCTTTCATTTGATACCCATATCGTACAAAAAAATTCTAGAGTCACCCCTGGTCCACCTTTATGGCGATATTTCGAAAAGGCGTCCACCTATAGAACTAAGGCGGACGCCCTTTTAAAATACTCATTAACACCTTTCATTTGATACCTATATCGTACAAACAAATTCCAGAGTTATGGCGATATTTCGAAAAGGCGTCCACCTATAGAACTAAGGCCCACGTCCTTTTAAAATACTCATTAACACCTTTCATTTGATACCCGTATTATACAAACGCATTCTAGAGTCACCCCTGGTCCACTTTTATAACGATATTCCGAAAAGGCGTCTACCTATAGAACTAAGGCCCACTCCCTTTTAAAACACTTATTAACACCTTTCGTTTGATACCCATATTTTACAAACGCATTCTAGAGTCAATCCTGGTCCACTTTTATAACGATATTCCGAAAAGGCGTCCACCTATAGAACTAACGCCCACTCCCTTTCAAAATACTCATCAACACCTTTCATTTGATACCCATATAGTACAAACAAATTCTAGAGTCACCCCTGGTCCACGTTTATGGCGATATCTCGAAATGGCGTCCACATATAGAACTAAGGCCCACTCCTTTTTAAAATACTCATTAACACCTTTCATTTGATACCTATATCGTCAAACAAATTCTAGAGTTATGGCGATATTTCGAAAAGGCGTCCACCTATAGAACTAAGGCCCACGTCCTTTTAAAATACTCATTAACACCTTTCATTTGATACCCGTATTATACAAACGCATTCTAGAGTCACCCCTGGTCCACTTTTATAACGATATTCCGAAAAGGCGTCCACCTATAGAACTAAGGCCCACTCCCTTTTAAAACACTTATTAACACCTTTCGTTTGATACCCATATTGTACAAACGCATTCTAGAGTCAACCCTGGTCCACTTTTATAACGATATTCCGAAAAGGCGTCCACCTATAGAACTAAGGCCCACTCCCTTTCAAAATACTCATCAACACCTTTCATTTTATACCCATATAGTACAAACAAATTCTAGAGTCACCCCTGGTCCACCTTTATGGCGATATTTCGAAAAGGCGCCCACCTATAGAACTAAGGACCACGCCCTTTTAAAATACTCATTAACACCTTTCATTTGATACCCATATCGTACAAACAAATTCTAGAGTCATCCCTGGTCCACCTTTATGCCGATATCTCGAAAAGGCGTCCACCTATAGAACTAAGGCCCACGCCCTTTTAAAATACACATTAACACCTTTCATTTGATACCCATATCGTACAAAATAAATTCTAGAGTCACCCCTGGTCCACCTTTATGGCGATATCTCGAAACGGCGTCCATCTATAGAACTTAGGCCCACGCCCTTTTAAAATACTCATTAATACCTTTCATTTGATACCCATATCGTACAAAATAAATTCTAGAGTCACCCCTGGTCCACCTTTATGGCGATATCTCGAAAAGGCCTTCACCTATAGAACTTAGGCCCACTCCCTTTTAAAATTATCATTAACACATTTCATTTGATACCCATATCGTACAAACAAATTCTAGAGTCAGGCCTGGTCCACCTTTATGGCGATATCCCTAAATGGAAACTAAAGAACTATGGTCCACTTCCTCTTAAAATACTCTTTAATACCTTCCATTTGATACACATGTCATACAAACCCATTCCAGGGTTACCCTAGGTTCTTTTTACAACATGGTGATTTTCCCTTACTTTGTCTCCACAGCTCTCAACTGAGTATATAATGTTCGGTTACACCCGAACTTAGCCTTCCTTACTTGTTTATTTTATATCTATCATAAAAATCGTTTAGGTATGTAGATCTGTTCACTATATATTTCTTATCTTATACATCCGATTATCCGGAGATTACGAACGGGATAAGATTATTGTTCAGCCCCATTCATGAAAGGTATGAATTCTTCGGCACAGCCGAATACAGTCCCGTCCTTACTTGTTTTTTATTGTAATGTTTTTTCTTGCCATCAAATTTTTTCTTTATATTGTCAAATTGTAATTGAATAATTATCGTGTAATTTTTAAAATCTTTATAAAATTAAAATATTTTTATATACATTTTCAAATCGGATTTTTTGTATTTAATTGAACCAACACGATAAAGTGGTGACCCCGAGAAAGAAGTTGTATACCCTAGGAAAAAACATTCAAAATGTAACACATAATCATAGTTCATCTGGAAGTCGAAACACTACAAACAAAAACTGTTGGTTGGTCGTGCAGTTCCGCATCAAATTCATAAGCAATCAACAATTCAAAAACAACAATTCTAAATTAAATAAATTGTCTGTAAATTTGGGTACAAGTTTTTGTAAAATATGACAATATTTAGATCACCAACCCGCAATGATAATATAGAACATCATGAAGAGATCGTACCAGGTCTTACGCCTCCAACACCAATTCAAATTTTGCCATCCGCAGATTGTTTGATTGATTCGGATACACCATCATCATTGAATGTACATGCAGCGACTATACAGAAATTCCCACCGTTTTGGACCAAACACCCAGCAGCATGGTTTTTTCAAGCTGAGCCCATTTTCTCATTACAACGCATAATAATAATAACTAGTATCGCCCGTGGTCGAAATTCGACCAACTTGTATTTTTTTCAACTCACTCTGTGCATCCAGTGTTGGGTAGTGCAATAATGCGTTAATAGTTGAGCAGTGAGTGGAAATATAGCAAACTGATCTATCTTACTTAAAGTTCTCATTAAAATTTTGAATTTAACCTAAGACGTTATAATCTTTCACGTTATAATCTTAAATTTTCTACAAACTTCTCAAATGTAATTATAAGTTTTGGTGTAGAGCTCCTTAAAAAAAATATAACAAATATGTAAAATCAAATGAAATTTACATAGAATTGTGGTCAAATTACTTGAAATTGAATTGAAAATTTACTTTTTATACACCACCCGGGAGATACGCCGTTGGCGCGCTAGCGAAGTTAGTTTTGGGTGCTCGGTTCCCCAGTAGGCTTATATCACCAATATAAACTAGATATACATATATCGCCCATTTACCTCAATAGCGTCATAATTCAAAAAACACGAATTTTTAGTTAAGAACGAAGAAATGTGCTAAAGGAATTTAACCTATTTCACACCACCTGTTAGGTATGCAATCGGAGCTTTACTATTACATATGTATTTATAATTAATTAAATAAAATTATAATTTGCCATTAATTGTTATAAATGAATTTAGTTAGTTTCAACAAAAGTTAACTCATTATTTGTGATTTTATGTTTTCTTGAAAACAACTAAAATAAAAACAAAGAATAAATAAATAAATAAAGACTTATGTATTTACGTGTAAGTAAAATTTGCAACAAAAAATGGGCCGTTCAAAAATTAATTCTATTTAAGGTTTTTTGGTACGCTACAAATTATTTTGAAACAGTGTTTTAGGATTTTGTAGAGGCTATTTAGGTAAGTGGCAACATTGGGCACCATATTTGTATGTACGTGAAGCATTTGTGCTTTCGAATTTGGCAGGGAATCATAAATGTTTAGGTCTTTGAAATTCGCATTAGAACACTTAGGTAATTGTTCCCAAAGATGGCGCGCTTGTATGAATTGTTCGAATTTACAAAAAACTGCTTCTATTAATTATAAACAAATAGAGTAATATTTGTTAACAAAAATAGGCCTATGCACTGAGGCTGATCAATACGAATCGATTCATATAACTTTTATATGATTTTACGTATGCTAAGTATGCGAAACAGCCTGTCAATTGATTGTATGGAAATTTTGTTAGCGTATTAATATATAGATAGTGGGTAAAATACTGCCTATGCAATACGGCCGCCATGGTGCCGGTTGCCGTTTTCACCTAAAATCAAGGGACGTTTTTTTTCGTTTAATATACAACGTGAAATTTTCCGATTCAGTTAAGTTGCATTTAAATAATAATAAACTAAGCTGAAATAAACGAATATATAATAAAGTAAAATAAGAAATAAAATAAATTAGCATAGAAGACAATATAAAAAATTTAATGTTATATTTTAGTAAATTTTTTGTTTTTTGTTCAGTATAAGACGTACTTTATTTAAAATGAGGATTAAATCTGCAAATGCAAAAACATTTTCGGGCAAATTTGCCATTCATTGTTATAAATGAATTTAGTTAGTTTCAACAAAAGTTAACTCATTATTTGTGATTTCATGTTTTCTTGAAAACAACTAAAATAAAAAACAAATAATCTGTTAAATAAAGACTTATGTATTTACGTGTAAGTAAAATTTGCCACAAAAAATGGGCCGTTCAAAAATTAATTCTATTTAAGGTTTTTTGGTACGCTACAAATTATTTTGAAACAGTGTTTTAGGATTTTGGTAGAGACTATTATAGGTAAGTGGCAACATTGGGCACCATATTTGTATGTACGTGAAACATTTGTGCTTTCGAATTTAGCAGGGAATCATAAAGGCTATTATAGGTAAGCGGCAACAGTGGGGAACCATATTTGTATGTAGGTGAAACATTTGTGCTTTCGAATTTAGCGAGTATACATAAAATTTGAAATTCACATTAGAAAACTTAGATAATTGTTCCCAAAGACGGCGCGCTTGTGCATAAAGGTTTAGGTCTTTGAAATTAGCATTAGATCACTTAGATAATTGTTCCCAAAGATGGCGCGCTTGTGCACGAAAATGACGTACGATATTTGTATGAATTGTTCGAATTTACAAAAAACTGTTTCTATTAATTATAAACAAATAGAGTAATATTTGTTAACAAAAATAGGCCTATGCACTGCGGCTGATCAATACGAATCGTTTCATATAACTTTTATATGATTTTACGTATGCTAAGTATGCGAAACAGCCTGTCAATTGATTATAGGGAAATTTTGTTAGCGTATTAATATATAGATAATAAGGGATGAAGTATGAAACTTTGAAGGCATGTATCATTGCTGCTTTCAGTGATTCTTCTGAATGCAAGCTTAAACGCCTTTTAAGTGGTTAAGTGGTGATCAACAACCTTCCCATTTTTTGCGAATGGTGCAGAGCTTAGGTCGCGGTCAAGTTGGTGATAACGTTCTGAAATCGCTATTTTTAGAACAGTTGCCTACAAACGTACGAACAATTCTCAGCATCAGTGATCAGCAAGATATTAATAAACTTGCAGAACAAGCTGACAAAATTACGGATATGGCTCGTCCAGAAAATATAGCCACTTTAGACAAACCACAGGGTGAATCGCTCTTACAAGACATTTCAAAGCAAATTGAAGCGCTTGAAAAACGGTTTTCAGCTCTTAATCGTAGTAAAAGCAATTATCGTCAAAGATCTCCATCATGCCATCGATCTGCAAGTCAGAGTAACAATTCGAACTACTGTTGGTATAACAATCGGTTTGGTAATAAGGCCTCAAAGTCCATATCACCTTGTAGTTTTGTAACAAAAAACTAAATAGCGTGTCGGATCTCGCGGCCAACGATGTCGCATATTCTACGTCTGGCCGCCTATTCGTTTATGATAAACGAACTAGGAAAAACTTTTTGATTGACACTGGAGCTGACATCTCTGTAATTCCCATGGATAAATCTTTATCAAAAAAATGTGTAGAAGGTGGCATCCAACTTTTTGCTGCAAATGGTACGCAAATTAAAACTTTTGGTAGCAAAATATTTCAACTTCTTTTTGGACTTCGCAAATTGTTTTCTTGGTTGTTTGTTGTAGCAGATGTTACTAAATGCATCATTGGGCCTGATTTCCTCAAACATTTTCATTTGTTACCGGATTTAAAAAATTGCAAATTAGTTAACGGAAAGACACTTTTGACAGCACCTGCTAAAATTTCTGTTGAGCCATCATTCGGTATATCAACAGTTTTAAAGGACAACAGTGTTTATCATAAATTATTAGAAGAATTTCCTTAGATTCACAACGTAGCACTTTCACAGTGCAGTAAAAATAATAACGTTTTTCATCATATTGAGACTACAAGCTCTCCAGTTCGGGCAAAAGTAAGACCACTGGATTCAAAACGTTTAGCCATTGCAAAAAAGGAGTTTAACTTTATGTTATACTAGGTACAAACACACGCCATATTGGCAATTTATACCATTTGGGCAATTTATTACGCAATTTATCATATAATAAATTGTAATAACAAATTGCCAATTTAAAAAAAATTGCGTAATAAATTGTTTCAAACTGTAAATACAACCTTGTAAAGTGTGTTTATTGAGTAGATTTAAACGTCAGCTGCGCATGGCTCAACTATATGGTTGGCTCATCTCATCAGCTGATATTATTTTTTTCATTTCACTGGAGTAGGAATTGTCAAAAGAGGATGGCAAACTCAAAATGAAACCAAAACATTGAACACATTATCTTACAACACACAAAAATTTTAAAGTTTTATGTTTTCATTCCATTCCATTCACCTAATTCCAACACGCACATTTTGACATTCTGAACACAGGTATGTTGTTGCTGTAGAGATGAGCCAACCGGCCATCAAATTACTATTGTGTAAGCTAAATTGAGTTGTATGAATACCACTCAATTTGAATTGATATTGCCTCAATTTATTTTTCTGTTTGAACATAGCATTAGACAATCATATTATTCATATGGCTCCAAAAGCAAATGGAGAATGGATACCATGTGGCGACTATCGTTTGTTGATTAAAATAACCGTTCCAGATCGGTATCCTATTCCCTTTATCACAGATTACGTACACTGTCTTCATGGACGCAAAGTTTTCTCGAAGTTAGATCTTACTCGGGCATACCATCAATGGATGTAAATCCGCAGCATAGAGAGAAAACGACTATTAGTACGCCGTTTGGTTTATTTGAATTTCTCAAAATGCCTTTTGGATTGAGGAATGCTGCACAAAGTTTCCAACGCTTGATGGATGAGGTATGTCGTGGTTTAGACCTCGTTTTCGTATATATTGACGATGCCTTAATTGCGAAGAGCAACATTTGAGAGTACTTTTTGAGCGATTTCGTGAGTTTGGCATGATCATCAATCCTGCGTAGTGTAAATTTGGAGTTAAAGAAATCGAATTTCTTAGTTTTCACATTTCATGTACAGGAAGTACACCAACTGCAGACAAAGTGCAAGCAATTTTCAACTTTCCAAAGCCACAAACAATTTCCGATTTGCAACGGTTTATTTGTATGCTGAATTTTTATCGACGTTTTCTACCTCAAGCAGCACAACATCAAGCCCCACTTAATGAATACTTAAAAGGTGCAGTAAAAAAGGACAAGCGACTCGTCCAATGGACAATTCAAGCTGAAGATGCTTTTAATAAATGCAAAAATTTGATTGCAAATGCTACCCTTAGCACTTAAAGTTGATGCATCAAATCTTGCCATTTGATCAGTAGTGGAACAACAATTTAATGGATTATGGCAACCCCTAGCTTTTTTCTCACGTAAACTTAGCCATACTGAATGTAAATACAATAAATATGATCGAGAGTTATTAGCTGCTTACAATGCTGTAAAAGACTTTCTTCATATTTAGGAAGGTCGCGATTTTACTCTTTATACTGACCGCAAACCACTTACATTTGCTTTTAATCAAAATCCTGCAAACGCTTTACCTTGGCAATACAGACACTTGGATTATATCGGTCAGTTTACTACGAGTATTGTTCATATTGCTGGTATCGACAATTCTGTTGCAGATGCGGTATGAAGGATAGATGAAGTTTCTATAATTGATTATACGCGACTCTCTGAGGCTCAATATGAGGGACGAAGATATACAAAAATTACTTCTATTAACTGATTCTGGACTTAAGTTAAAACTGGTATAATTACCAGATTCTACAACGGAAATTTATTGTGATGTATCTAAGTGTAAACCCAGGTCTATACTTCCTACCAGTTTTCGAAGACCTGTTTTTGACATGCTTCATAACCTTGCACATCCTGGTGTTAGAGCTACAAGGAAACTAAATGCAGATCGTTTTGTTTGGCCGCAACTCAATAATGACGTTAAGATCTGGACCAAACGTGGTTTACCTTTTCCAGTCATCAAAAGTAAATAGGCACACTCATTCTTCAATTGTCAGTTTCCGTTACCTTCAAAACGTTTTTCAGAAGTGGATTTGGATTTGGTTGGTCCTTTGCCACCATGTGAGGGTTTCACGTATCTATTAACGATTATAGATCGTTTTTTGCGATGGCCAGAAGACATACCAATAACAGACATTACAGCGGAGACTGTAAGCAGGGCATTTTTTGATGGTTGGATTGCAAGATTTGGATGCTCAAGTATAATTATTTGTGATCGTGGTTGTCAATTCACTTCGAAAGCGTTTCAGGACTTAGCTAGTTTTATTGGAGCTAAGATTCAGCACACTACATCTTTTTATCCACAAAGTAACGGCATGGTTGAAATACTACATCGAACTTTAAAAGTTCCCTTGATTTGTCAAGCTAATTCGCAATGGTCAAAAAGTTTGCCTTCTGTACTGCTTGGTTTGAGGACAGTGTATAAAAATTTCAGCTCAGTAGCTGAAATGATATATGGAGAAGCGTTGCATATTCCGGAAGAGTTCTTGGGAGATGTCACAAGTTCCGACGTCAGTTCCACTGAAATTCTAGAACGTCTTTTTGAAATGATAATACATAATATTTAACCACAGCCTATTGCGCATCATACCAACAATAAACCATTCGTTTATGCGGATCTGTTTCAATAAAACAAGTTTGGGTTCATAATGATGGTACGGTAATCAAACGTAGGAACAAATTTTTCACTATCAAACTTGCAAAAGGAGAAAATACAGTATCTATAAACAGATTGAAACCGGCATTTACGGAAGTACGCGATGAAACCACTTTCCAAAAATCAATTGAGCAAAAAGAAATTCCATCACACGCTCCAAAAAGAAGAAAGGTCACTTTTCGCTAGGAAGGGGGTATTGTGGCAACAACACTGTGCTTTTGAAATTCTTTCATAATTTTAGTTAGTTGGCATTGATTTTTAATTGTAATATTTTTTTCTTGCCATTAAATTTTTTCTTTATATTGTCATATTGTAATTGAATAATTATCGTGTAATTTTTAAAATCGTTATAAAACTAAAATAGTTTTATATACATTTGTAAATCGAATTTTTTGTATTTAATGGAACCAACAAGATAAACCTAACTCAGGCAATGAATGTTGGTATTTGTACGAATAGGAAGGGACATACATATGTATGTATGTAAATTTCCCTCCCTAACAGGTCCCCCACAGCTTGAAGGCGCCTAAAATGCTGATGTGCTGAGATCAGGTGAGTGAGAAAAAAAATCATATTCTTCCCTTTATATGAATATATATATATTGCAACGAATTTAGTGAAACTCCGCTTATTTTATACCTTATACTAACGTTTATCGCTAAACTGTTGAATAAATAACTTTAATATTCAATAATGCAAAATGGCCTTTATTAAAGTACTTCACATTAACACTGATACTTCACAACCAATAGCTTGCTTAAATCTAACTGATTACTGATTACTCAGCTTTAGCTCCTTTTATACTCTGTGATATCTCGTTCGCATACTTCTAGGCGTTTCTATCTTCTGGAATTTACTACTTGTTTACCAGCTATAAACTTATCAGCTATAACTACAGATGCACAATTATAGCTTCTGGCATAGCCCTATGCGCGTGTATATGTGAGTGATACTTCAACCGATGGTTGCCTACTTTTGGGAGTATCTCACATATATGCATGTGTTTGTGCGTTTCTCTCCGCTGCTTGTATAGATATATGTGTAGACATAATGATTAATTTGTTTACGTACATACAAGTGTGTTAGCTTGCTTTATTGTTGTAGTGGCTTTATTTACTTAGTGTCAGATTAGTGATGTGAGTATTACTTAGTGTCATTAATATTCGTCACAATATATATAAATGTCAGGGATTTGAATTCATTTTGGCCGATTAGGCCTTTTTTACATATACATACAACGTACGAATAGGAAGGGACATACATATGTATGTATGTAAATTTCCCTCCCTAACAGGTCCCCCACAGCTTGAAGGCGCCTAAAATGCTGATGTGCTGAGATCAGGTGAGTGAGAAAAAAAATCATACTCTTCCCTTTATATGTATATATATATTGTAACGAATTTAGTGAAACTCCGCTTATTTTACACCTTCTACTAACGTTCGTATCACTAAATTGTTGAATAAATAACTTTAATATTCAATAATGCAAAATGGCCTTTATTAAAGTACTTCACAATAACACTGATACTTCAGTGCTTGCTTAAATCTAACTGATTACTCAGCTTTAGCTCCTTTTATAATCTGTGATATCTCGTTCGCATACTTCTAGGCGTTTCTATCTTCTGGAATTTAATACTTGTTTACCAGCTATAAACTCATCAGCTATAACTACAGATGCACAATTATAGCTTCTGGCATAGCCCTATGCGCGTGTATATGTGAGGGATACTTCAACCGATGATTGCTACTTTTGGGAGTATCTCACATATATTCATGTGTTTGTGCGTTTCTCTCCGCTGCTTGTATAGAGATATGTGTAAACATAATGATTAATTTGTTTACGTACATATAAGTGTGACAGCTTGCTTTATTGTTGTAGTGGCTTTATTTACTTAGTGTCAGATTAGTGATGTGAGTATCACTTAGTGTCACTAATATTCGTCACAATATATATAAATGTCAGGGATTTGAATTCATTTTGGCCGCTTAGGCCTTTTTTACATATACATACATACATATATTTTTACTAACTTTTGAAAAAGGAAGATATGACAATATTTTCTAGTAGAAGCAAAGTATCTTTTTGATACCGAGTACATTAAGGTGTGACGAATTATATACATATCAATGAAGTGAAATACCCTTAGACAGACGAACTTGAGTCAGGTATAGGGGGCACTGGAAGGTAATCGGAGTCAGCACATTGCCCATGGCTTCGCGCAGGCTGCGCTGAAGGGGGTGGGTAGACTCCCCCTGACTCTGGACGGGTCTTCTTTCCTTTTTTCTCCACCTCTTACTTTCTTTCTATTTATGTATTCTCATCTAGGCATGAACCACTTTTTTTTGTTCAGGTAACTGCCAGTAAGGCAGGTGTGCAAAACTCCACCCCATTCGACGAGCAGCAGGGGCTTGCAACCATGCCACCCATTTTTTCCGGGAAGTAGATCAGAGACGGACTGGGGCTGAGACTCGGATTGGGACTGGGACTGGGACTGGAACAAAATACATACCGTCCTCTGGGACAGGCAATAAGGGAAGAAGAAGAATGAGAAGAACTTGAGAGAAGAGAAAAGAGAGAAGGAGAAGGAGACTGAGAAAGAGATGGAATGATACGAAGATGGAGATAGATGAAGCGAAAAAGACGGAGGGGGGGAGTGAATAAAAGGATTAGGAAAAAGAGAAGAGGGCGGGAGGGCAGAGTTAGGCGGAAAAAGCTCATTAAAATATATGCAGATAGGCCAAATTTAAGGCAGCACAACGTCTGCCGGCTCTTCTAGTTAACTATAAAAACCAAAAACAAATATTAAAACAAACAAAATTTATGTTTATATGCGAACTGCAAATATAATTTGAGTGAGTGATTCTTTATTTGAAAACACTACGTAATCATTATAATTACAAAAAGTATTTTCTAACAAAATGTGTTAAATAAAAAATTTAATTTATTAGAGGAAAAAATATACATAAAAGAAAAGCAGTATCCCTAACCTACATTATCTTTTTGTTGCAGTTATCATATTTGGATGACCTCTGTTTGACATTAAATCGAGTTCCAGTGATTTCGGGTGACTTTCAATTGACTTTGATCACAACCAAAAACACTAAGTTTAAAAGCAACTGAGAGAGAGAGTAAAAAATAAAAACAAGAAGACATAGTGGAGTGAAAAATATAACAAAACATTTAATAATCGCTTTGAGTGAAACAAATACAAATAGTGCAAATTAGAACTGAAAAGTTGAGAAATAACCAACTAATGAGTGCATACATATGAGAAATATTTACTAACGCTGCCTAATACTATATATAGATAAACAACAACATAATTGTGGGCTAAGCTTTTTACAAATAAGCTGTTAGCATATGTGCGTTCTCTCTTAATGTCGATATTTTTGTAATTGACCAACACACGGTGGGGTAATTGATCAATCTGGCTGTCCAAAATTCGATTATTCATAATATTGTATAAAAATTGTCTGCAGTTTGATGTATTTTTGGATTAAAAGGCAAATTAATACTTGGTCACATGTTTAGCTTAATCAAATCCAGTTACATTTTCTTTTAGTACAGTTAAATGTGTTTTTAATTCATATGTTACACTGAAAGAAATGGTGCTAGTAAAATCAAAAAATCGGTTCTGTTGTTCTTGACTTAACGGAGCTTCGGTGAAATTGATCGAATTATAGTTAATTAGACCGAGTTCTTTGTCAAGCGAACAAATTAGTTTAGTAATTTCAGCAGAAGAGAAATTGTCGCTTTTAAGTTAACAAAATTCTGTAAAATTGACAGATTGCCAATCAATATAACTGACTTTTCTGTTAACACAACTGATCTCACTGATTATTTCAACAGTGAACAACAGTCAATGCAGGAGCAAATTTCAAAGAGAATTTTACGCTCACTTTGTATTTATGACTATGGTGCCACTTGTTAAAAAAAAAACACCAAAATAAGAAAACCACCAAATCAAAAAAATACATAAATTGGGAAAACAACAAAACCCCAGTTTTTCAGTTATTCATACAAAATTAAATAACCCTTTTTTGAACTTACTATGCATAACACTACCAAATTAATGCGATACCGGCACACCTATTTATCAGGTATAATTTTGCAACTTCTCCTCCCAGCGAAATGCAAAATTGCGCCTTTTTGTTGCAAAAGTTTTGTTTGAACGAACAGGATTTTTCCAAAGTTAGTAACATTTTGTTCAAGTTTTTACGAATTTTCACTCACGCGAACGAATCTAATAAGATAATAAAAACATCCTTTTTAATGTTGATTTTTCTGACAGCATAAAAGTTTGAGTTGTTTTGGAATCGTTTCAAAATAAAGTGTTACGAGAATTAAGCTTGCCGAATTACATGTAAAGTTACTCCAGTGGTGAATTAACTTCCCGCGATTTGATTCTTTACTTTTCTATAACTTACAAGTTCTCTATTTAAAATGTTATGTCAAAAATATTACAAGTTTTGTTCGAAACAATCAAGTGTGGCAACTCTACATGCGAAAGAAGAAATTGAGAATGAGCTGCAACTGAAAGAATTGAGAATCAGTTTCATGAGTACTGTTTTCATTTCTAAAAGTAAAGTGACGCGCCGCGAACGTGGACCGATCCGTGCGCGGAGGGGAAGTGCACCTTAACGGCACAGCTGTAGTCCCTGTGCGCACGCATCGGCTCACGGCCGAAACCACAGCTGTGGAGAGAGGGTCGTGCGGTCGTTCGGGCGGTGGATAATTCCTTACCAGACCAGGGCGACGGGGGGAAAAGTATCCCGAAGACACCACTCTCGTCGTCCTGGTGCAGCAAGGGGTGACTCGCACCACGGCCGCACCCTCTTCTCCCTAGCTATCTAATGGGAGTTGTCCCACCACTCCTGCCAGCTTACTACACCAGGGCTGAGGGGGGAGGGGTTACTTGGTCATTAAGGCAGCGGGCCGCTCAACACCAAGGTGGGTGATGGAGGGAAAAGTAGTCCGAAGACACCACTCGCGATGTCCAGCCCAGGTGAAAGGTAACCCGCGCCATGACAGCGCCCCTTCCGCTCCGCTAGCTATCCGGAGTGGTTTTTATGTCTCTAATGCAAATTCACTCCTTTTTACTGTTGGTGCCGAAAAATGCTGGAGAAATACACCACTATTGTGGTGATTTGCTTGTTGCCGGAGAATTACACCACTGGCCTGCCATCAGCTGTTGGTTGCATACGGCCATTTACCATATGATGGTTGTATTTTTGCAGCCTGCCGTCAGCTGTTGGTTGTTGGCTATGCTATATAGGCATAGTTTCAGGCGCAAGTACGAAAAGAGGTATAGGTGGGAGGGGGTTCAGGCGTAAGTGAGAAAAAGGTACAGGGGTTATATTATTGTAACGATACGTTACAAATTATTCTAAAAACGTCAACCCGAAAAGTTGTTCTAGACAAAGTACAGGAATCAATTGCATTTACCAAGCATAATTTAAAGAATTATGTGTATAATTTTTCTGATAAATACGAAGTACTTTTATGTTTTGATATACTTAAAAATCTTAATTTGAAATTTAATCTGCAAAATAATACAATCAATTTCACTGCGAGGATTTATACATAATTTAGTAACAATAACTCGCAAGAAAACTTTAACAATTTTAAATATTATAAACGATAACAACTAGGAAACAAAATTTAAATTGGGCCACTTAAATACCGAGGAATGTAAACAGGTCAATGGCTTTCTGAAAAAATTAAAATATATATTTTATAAAGAAGGAGATCAGCTAACTTTCACTCACAAAATAGAACATAAGGTCAAAACCGCTCACGAAGACCCCATCTATGTAAAGTCTAACCGATATCCGGAAGTGCACAAAGCTGAAGTAGATAGGCAAATAATGAAAATACCAAAGCAAGAGATAATTTGCCATAGCGATTCTCGATACTCTGCACCGCTATGGGTTGTGCCTAAAAAACCGAATCACTCTGGTAAACAGGAATGGATAATAGTTTTCGATTTTCGGAAGTTAAATACAATAACCGTAGATGATAGATACCCGATCCTAAACGTGGATGAAATCCTAGACAAGCTGGGTAAATGTATGTATTTTTCCACCTTGGATTTGGCGCAGGGTTTCTACCGAATTGAGATGGATCCATCCGACAGAAAGAAAACTGCGTTTTCTGCTCAATGTGGGCATTATGTGTTTTGCGCATGCTATTTGGACTGAAAAATGCTCCGGTCACATTCCAAAGGCTGATGAATACAGTGTTGGAAGGGTTAATTGGGAAAAATTGTATGGTATACTTAGACGATATTGTGGTATTTAGCACGTCACTTCAGGAGCATATCAAATCGCTCGATAAAGTTTTCCAGAGATTGGCTGATGCTAACCTTAAATTACAGCTTAATAAGTGTGAGTTTCTGAAACATGAATCAGAGTTCTTAGGGTATGTAGTAACTCCGTCAGGCATAAAGCCAAACCCGAATAAAATTAAGGCGATACTAAATTATCCTGGACCTCGAACAGAAAAGGAAATTAAACAGTTCTTGGGTTTCGCGGGTTTTATCGCTATTTCATTAAACGTTTTGCAAGGATTACCAAACCGCTTTCAAACTGCTTAAAAAAGGTACAGTATTTTTTGTTTATATGAACCCCAGTTATAAGCATTTCCCGGGTATAAGCACTAGAAAAATTAAATAGTTAGTTTAGAGCGGTAAACGAATCCCACACACGACAATATAAAAGTGATACACCTTAAAGTCGTTTAAACAATATATTTATTGTTTTTGTCTTTATTAAATTAAAAACACAAGAGCAAAACAATTGTTTCGACACATACGTAGTGTCTTCATCAGTTGCTACGATCAACTAACCAAAACAAAATAAAAATAAACAAAGTAAGCTTAACTAAATCCATAGCGGAATGATACAAGGTGGCAGCATGGTGACATACCTACAAACATAAATAAAAGTTCCATGTACTTTGTTTTTGTAAATTCGATGGACAAATGTCAAAATCGTACTGCGCCGGAAGTTGATGTATCAAATCATACAAAAAAAGTTTATAATCAGCTGTTCCATGCTGCCACCTTGTATCGTTGCGCCATGACTAAATCAAAAAAACGAATTTAGAAAAAGCTAATACAATGTAACAAGTTAAAGAGAGTTATAAGAACAAAAAACAAAGTAATTATATATGTCTGTATGTATAACAATAAACGGAACCATCAAACATTACTGAAGAGCTGCGAATAGACTCGAATACAGTGGGCCTGTATCACGATTTACCGAGTCACTTTTTTTTACATATATATGTAAGGATTCTAGAATATTTAATCTGCTATTATTTGTTTCTGCTTTTATTAATTGACAATCGTCTTCGCTTATTCGGTGCCTATTCGATAAAGCATGTTCAGCGATTCCAATTCTCGGGTCAATATTCTTTATATATTTTAAATGCTCATTTAACCGAATTCGTACAGTGCGGGACGACTGACCAATGTACTTAGCGCCGCATATATTCCCATCGTCGTTTCCAAATTTTCACATCTGTCCTTCGTTGTTTTCAATAGGGATTTTAACTTTGTTGTTGTTTTTGGGGCCAACATTACATTTACTTGCCTATAAAGTTTTTGCAAGTCATTAAAGCTGTTTGGATCATAAGTCATGCTACACCAAGTCTTCCTATCATCCACGCCCACTGTGTCAAAAAATGAACTACTCTCCCTTCGTTCCTTTTTGTTGTGGTACTTTTTAATTATTTGCAATATAATGCTGGAGCTATAACCATTTGTTTTCGCGTGCGTTAAAATGGGCGTGGCTCCGCCCTTTTTCATTTGATTTGTCTAGGATACATTTAATGCCATAAGTCGAACAAATATTTACCAATCCTTGTGAAATTTGGAAGACGCTTAGACTCTGGGACGATAACTGTTTTCTGTGAAAAAGGGCGAAATCGGTTGAAGCCCCGCCCAGTTTTTATACACAGTAGATCGTCTGTCTTTCCGCTCGGCCGTTAACACGATAACTTGAGCAAAAATCGATATACCTTTACTAAACTCAGTTCACATAATTATCTGAACACACTTTGTATTGGTATAAAAAAAGGCCGAAATCCGACTATGACCACGCCCACTTTTTCGATTTCGAAAATTACGAAAAATGAAAAAAATGCCATAATTCTATACCAAATACGAAAAAAGGGATGAAACATGGTAATTGCATAGGTTTATTGACGCAAAATATAACTTTAGAAAAAAATTTTGTAAAATGGGTGTAACACCTACCATGTTAAGCAGAAGAAAATGAAAAAGTTCTGCAGGGCGAAATCGAAAGCCCTTGGAATCATGGCAGGAATACTGTTCGTGGTATTACATATATAAATAAATTTGCGGTACCCGACAGATGATGTTCTGGTCACCCTGGTCTACATTTTGGTCGAAATCTCGAAAACGACTTCAACTACCACAACTCCCTTTTAAAATTCTTATTAATACCTTTAATTTGACACCCATATTGTACAAACACATTATAGAGTCACCCCTGGTCCACCTTTATGGCAATATATCGAAAAGGCGTCCACCTATAGAACTAAGGCCCACTTCCTTTTAAAATACTCATTATCACCTTTCGTTTGATACTCATAATGTACAAACGCATTCTAGAATCAACCCTGGTGTCCACCTTTATAACGATGTCCCGAAAAGGCGTCCACCTATAGAACTAAAGCCCACTCCCTTTAGAAATACTCATTAACACCTTTCATTTGATTTCTGTGAAAAAGGGCGAAATCGGTAGAAGCCACGCCCAGTTTTTATACACAGTAGATCGTCTGTCTTTCCGCTCGGCCGTTAACACGATAACTTGAGCAAAAATCGATATATCTTTACTAAACTCAGTTCACATAATTATACCAAATACGAAAAAAGAGATGATACATGGTAATTGCATTGGTTTATTGACGCAAAATATAACTTTAGAAAAAAACTTTGTAAAATGGGTGTAACACCTACCGTATTAAGTAGAAGAAAATGAAAAAGTTCTGCAGGGCGAAATCGAAAGCCTCTGGAATCATGGCAGGAATACTGTTCGTGGTATTACATATATAAATAAATTTGCGGTACCCGACAGATGATGTTCTGGGTCACCCTGGTCCACATTTTGGTCGAAATCTCGAAAACGCCTTCAACTACCACAACTCCCTTTCAAAATTCTTATTAATACCTTTAATTTGACACCCATATTGTACAAACACATTATAGAGTCACCCCTGGTCCACTTTTATGGCAATATATCGAAAAGGCGTCCACCTATAGAACTAAGGCCCACTCCC
This sequence comes from Eurosta solidaginis, assembly GCF_040869045.1. Taxonomy (NCBI): domain Eukaryota; kingdom Metazoa; phylum Arthropoda; class Insecta; order Diptera; family Tephritidae; genus Eurosta; species Eurosta solidaginis. The sequence goes on from NC_090320.1 coordinate 90,426,234, forward strand.
TTTTAAAATACTCATAATCACCTTTCGTTTGATACTCATAATGTACAAACGCATTCTAGAGTTAACCCTGGTCTACCTTTATAACGATGTCCCGAAAAGGCGTCCACCTATAGAACCAAGGCCCACTCCCTTTTAAAATACTCATTAACACCTTTCATTTGATACCCATATCGTACACAAATTCTAAAGTCACCCCTGGTCCACCTTTATGGCGGTATCTCAAAAAGGCGTCCACCTATAGAACTAAGGCCCACTACCTTTTAAAATACTCATTAACACCTTTCATTTGATACCCATATCGTACAAACAAATTCTAGAGTCACCCCTCCTCCACCTTTATATCGATATTTCGAAAAGGCGTCCACCCGTAGAACTAAGGCCCACTCCCTTTTAAAATACTCATTAACACCTTTCGTTTGATACCCATATTGTATAAACGCATTCTAGAGTCATCCCTGGTCCACCTTTATGGCGATATCTCGAAAAGGCGTCCACCTATAAAACTAAGGCCCACTCCCTTTTAAAATACTCATTAACACCTTTCATTTGATACCCATATCGTACAAACAAATTCTAGAGTCACCCCTGGTCCACCTTTATGGCAATATCTCGAAAAGGCGTCCACCCATAGAACTAGGCCCACTCCCTTTTAAAACACTCACTAACACCTTTCGTTTGACACCCATATTGTACAAACGCATTCTAGAGTCACCCCTGGTCCACCTTTATAACGATATCCCGAAAAGGCGTCCACCTATAGAGCTAAAGCCCACTCCCTTTTAAAATACTCATTAACACCTTTCATTTGATGCCCATATCGTACAAACAAATTCTAGAGTCACCCCTGGTCCACCTTTATGGCGATATCTCGAAAATGCGTCCACCTATAGAACTAAGGCCCACGCCCTTTTAAAATACTCATTAACACCTTTCATTTGACCCATATCGTACAAACAAATCCTAGTGTGACTCCTGGTCCACCTTTATGGCGATATCTCGAAAAGGCGTCCACCTATAGAACTAAGGCTCACTCCCTTTTAAAATACTCATTAACACCTTTCATTTGATACCCATATCGTACAAAAAAATTCTAGAGTCATCCCTGGTCCACCTTTATGGCGATATCTCGAAAAGCCGTCCGCCTATAGAACTAAGGCCCACTCCCTTTTAAAATACTCATTAACACCTTTCATTTAATACCCATATCGTACAAACAAATTCTAGAGTCACCCCTGGTCCACCTTTATGGCGAGATCTCGAAAAGGCGTCCACCTATAGAACTGAGGCCAACGACCTTTTAAAAAACTCATTAACACCTTTCTTTTGATACCCATATCGTACAAACAAATTCTAGAGTCACCCCTGGTCCACCTTTATGGCGATATCTCGAAAAGGCGTCCACCTATAGAACTAAGGGCAACGCCCTTTTAAAATATTCATTAACACCTTTCATTTGATACCCATATCGTACAAACAACACATTCCAGGGTTACCCTAGGTTCATTTTCCTATATGGTGATTTTCCCTTATTTTGTCTCCATAGCTCTCAACTGAGTATGTAATGTTCGGTTACACCCGAACTTAGCCTTCCTTACTTGTTTTCTTTGGATATTTCATTTTTGTTCTGTAAAGTATTTGAAAAATAAAATTTTTTCGACCTTTGGGGGGAATGACATTGCGATTAAATTTAGTTTTTTGTGGAAGTATCAGGATCTGACGGAAGAAGAGCTCAGAGAAAAGGCAGCGGCATTCTGCACGATTTATGGCATCGATATTACTACGGATCTAATAGATGAAAACGTTCATCTCAAAGCAATCCCCGTAGCAAATTTGGGATGTGATTCGCTGCCACCATATCAACTTCTGAACAAATTTCATGACATGAAGATGGAAGTATTATTTTCTAGCATCTACATAGCATTAAGATTATTTTGCACACTTCCAGTCAGTGTGGCTGAAGGGGAGCGTTCTTTTACAGCCCTATTCTGTGCACTTGACAAGTTCACCATCTTGCTTATTTGTCAAGTTTGACAATTTATCAAGTAATTGCTATTCTATGTAAAAAATAAAAAGCTTTTTCGCTGACAAATTGTCAATAAGTCAAACGCTAATTATAATTTAATTTATATGGATAAATTTAAGTTAGAATTCTGTTATTGTGCGATCGAGAGAAAATGGAAGAACATTTATTACTTTTGCTATTATTGTTGAAAATCCTCCTGGGGTTTTTGGGGGTAATTTCGGGATGGTGTTTGAGACTCCCTCGGGGTCATTTACGGGTCCTTCTGGGATCTTTTTGGGGACTCCTTCGGGGTAATTTGGGGGACATTCCAGGATGGTTTTGGGGCTCCCTCGGGGTAATTTGGGGAACATTCTGGGATGGTTTTGGGACTCCATCGGGTCGTCCCTGCGTCATTTAGTGTCGTTCCGGGATCTTTTTGGGGACTACCTAGGAGTCATTTGGGAGATATTCCGGGATGGTTTTGGGGACTCCCTCGGAGTAATTTGGGGGACATTCTGGGTTGATTTTGGGGACTCCATCGGGTCGTCCCGGCGTCATTTAGTGTCGTTCCGGAATGTTTTGGGGACTCCCTCGGGGTAATTTGGGGGACATTCTGGGATGGTTTTGGGGACTCCATCGCGTCCTCCCGGGGAACATTCTGGGATGGTTTGGGCACTCCCTCGGGGTAATTTGGGGGACATTCCGGGATGGTTTTGGGTACTCCATCGGGTCGTCCCGTCGTCATGTAGTGGTAATCCCAACCATCCCCCAATGATACCCAAAATGACCCGAGGGATCGACAAAAACATCCCGGAACGCTCACTAAATGACGCCGGGACGACCTGATGGAGTCCCCAAAACCATCCCAGAATGTCCCCCAAAATACCCAGGGAGGACGCGATGGAGTCCCCAAAACCATCCCAGAATGTCCCCCAATGACCCCGAAATACCCGATGGAGTCCCCAAAACCATCCGAGAATGTCCCCCAAATGACCCCGAGGGAGTCCCCAAAAAGATCCCGAAATGACCCCGAGGGAGTCCCCAAAAATATTCTGGAAAGCCCACTACATGACGCCGAGACGACCCGATGGAGTCCCCAAAACCATCCCAGAATGTACCCCCAATTACCCCGAGGGAGTCCCAAACCATCATAGAATATCCGCCAAATTACCACGAGGGAGTCCCAAAACCATCCCAGAATGTCCCCCAAATGACCCCGGGAGGACGCGATGGAGTCCTCAAAACCATCCAGGAATGACCCCGAGGGAGTCTCCAAAGCCATGCCGAAATGACCCATTTCTTGGTTAGCAGCATAAAATGAGACATATCGCTCTAATTGCTCATGCGTAGCACGTTCCACTTTTGATTTCCTTGAACAACCCATGATTTTAAAATATTTGTTACAAAAAATAATGAACAAAATTTAATTCGGTAGTAGTGCAGTTTATGGTACCCACCGAATATTCACGTCTAGATTAAGAATCCGAAAGCGGAAGTTACCTTTTTTTACCCGTTTAACAGTTATCCGCGAAAAACAGGTTTGTGTGATACATATTGTTCCCGCACATTTACAATCTTTTAGGCGCACACATCACTTTACTTTTTATATTTAGTATATTAACATAATCTAACTTGCACGAATTAACGAAAAAATTATGTTAAATTTTACTAATTTACTTATAAAATATCAAAAAACATATTGCAACAAATTTCTGCCGGAATTAAAACACATGAAAGTGAACAGTGTTGCCAGCTCAGCAGGTAATAAAACAAGGTTTTTTTTTGATATATAAAACATTTATATTTAGAAGAAATTTCTATAATAAAATTATGTTTTTATGGGAAAATGATTGCTAACTTATCATAAATCGAATAATAAGTCGAAAAAATATGTTATTGACAAAATATTTTAATTTTATTTTTTTTCAAAAAATGCTTAACTAAACATGATAAATATAAAATAAAAAATAGGTAGGTACTTTGTGTAAGGATGCGAAGCTTCACGTTTTTTGTGGTCTGCATGTAAAAACTATGACTACGAATCACGTATTTCCCAGGGTTATTTTTTATAAGCGCGGCGAAGGCCGCCTATGCAGAAAGGTGTTCTAAGCAGAATTACTGTGCATGGCGCAGCCGGGGTTGGATCGGATAAGGGTGTTCTACGCAGATGACTTGAGAAAAGCAAGAGTAATTTCTTGTTCAGTTAATTTCTATTATTGCTCATCTGGCAGCACTCTTCACCATCAGGTGTTTTTCTTCAACAACGAATCAAGTGATTAGAGTGTATTTTCTGTATTTTTATTACCTAATTGCATATTAATTGGAGAAATTAGACAAATTTTTTTCACTAATTCGTGAATATCAAATTGTATTATTCTATCGAAAAACAAAACAGGATGTGATTTGTGCGCTTAAAAGATTGTAAATGTGCGGGAACAATATGTACAAGACAAACCAGTTTTTCGCGCATAACTTTTAAACGGGTAAAAAAGTTAACTTCCGCTTTCGGATTCTTAATCTAGACGTGAATACGCTTCTTTTGATACCTCACTCGAAAAAAAAGGCCCAAATTTCGGTGGGCACCATAAACTGCACAGTTACCTTCAATTCTTACGTTTATTCCATTTCGCGATTGTTGCACTAAACAGCTGAATTCTGCTTATTTTATTTAGGTCACCACAGTATGGTGAAAGGCACAGGTCGTAGAGCTTTTTAGAGTTGTCAAGTTATGCACAGAATAGAAATATTTGTCAACTTGATAAAATCTTGATTACTTGTCAACTTATTGACAATTTTTCAAGTGCACAGAATAGGGCTGTTAGTCTATTGTCTCGCGTGAAAATTTTTTTGCGTTCTACTATGAGCTTGACAAGCCTTGGAACATTGGCGTTGGAGTCCAGCCTTGCTCGCAGCATTAGTTTTGAATCGGTAATTTCCATATTCGCAGACCAAAAAGCACGGAAGGTTTTCCTTGGCTGATTCAAGCTTTTGCACATATTTAGAAAAAGTGAATGTAAGCAACTCAAACAATGAAATCTAACATTTCATTTATGTAAGTGCTCCAGTAAATCTTATTTTATATGAAATAAAACTGACAATGTGAATTGAAAAATTTTATGTATGTTATGTTATTTTTTTTACTGGATTGAGTTTATTGTTAGAGGGTCCGTAAACGCGAACAGTACCAGGGGCCCGGCTCGGCTCTCTGCGGCCCTGTACATGAATAGAAAGCGGCATATGAAAAAAATTGCCGCTAGGTGGCACAGGTATCGAGATATTAAAAAAATCGTATTTATGCTCTTATTAGGTTCATATCGAGATGTTAAAAAATATCGTATTTGCGGTCCGATTTGGCTCATATTTGGAACACAATACATACATTGATAGGAAGCGACCTATGAAAAAAATCTCTGTGACGAATATTAGCAACAATAAGGTATACTATCATCTCTAAGCCGATACTAAACAGTCACTTGTATCTACATAAACAAATCAATCATTATGTCTACACATATGTACATATAAGAAGCGGAGAGATATGCACAAACCCATGTATATATCTGAGATGCTCAAAAAAGTATGCAATCATCGGTCGAAGTATCACTCACATATACACGCGCATATGAGAAGCTATAAACGTGCATCTGTAGTTATAGCTGGTGAGTTTATAGCTGGTAAACAAGTAGTAAATTCTAGAAGAAAAAACGCCTAGAAGTATGCGAACGACACAGCACAGAGTGTAAAAGGAGCAAAAGCTGAGTAAGCAGATTGAGTTTGATTTAAGCAAACTATTGGTTGTGAAGTATCAGTGTTATTGTGAAGGCCATTTTGCATTATTGTATATTAGAGTTATTTGTTCAACAGTTTAGCGATACGAACATTAGTAGAAGGTGTAAAATAAGCGGAGTTTCACTTAATTCGTTACAATTGGTGTCAGAAGAGGAATTGTTGAATAAATTCTGAAGATTTCGAATACAACGTGGACAATGCAAAGTTAAGTGAATTAAGGATCCAGCAACTGAAAAAGGAGTTGGAGAATCGTGGATTGAATATAACCAGGAATAAGATCGAACTTCAAGCACGGATACGAGACGTTATGGAGTCGGAAGGAATTAATGTGGACGATGATGTCTTTCATCCTAATGGGGACGGGACAACAACGAAAATTGAAGAGAAAAACGAAACATCGCAGACAGTAATGAGCACAGGCTTTAACATGATATTGGCTGCAATATCTGCTCAAACATCGACAGTGGCATCTGTAACGACAGCTTTGCATCATAAGCACTGGTTCGAATGAATGGCGGCATGTATGTGTAACGACGCGTGATATGTCTAGGTTCGTGTGTTGGCCGCAATATTGCAATGACTGTCGCAACAGCACAACGGCAACATTGTGTCTGCAGTGGATACCATGTTGCTGATGGCGTAGCAACATTGCAGTCAAGACACGAACTAAATATATCTGTGTAGGTGTTAGTTTATGTAAGCGTTTAAGTGTATGAATGTATGAATGTGTGGATGCATAAATGAAAATACGGGAAAGCCGAAAGATAGCTTTGCACGTATAGGTAAAAATTTTCCGTTCTAAGTAACGTTCTCTGCCACGGCGGTAGCTATAAATGCAACAAACAAAGTATTACTTTATCAGTGCCTAGTGTGAGTGAGTTCGGTTTAATAAACGGTGTCTTCCCCGAGAACTATCTAAAGTTTTGAGTTTGTTGTGCGCTTTTTATCGAGTGAGAAAAAAATAAAACAAAAGCCCTTCAAATTAATATTGAGTACGGTGCGCGCCGAAAAGTTTTCGCGAAACGTGAAAGGCAGAAAAGGATAAAGGCCAGGGATCTCCAAGCGGTTTCCGATGCAAGACAGCAGCAGAAATTCCAGGTGAGTTTAATGGTTTTCTTTGCCCTTGATTTTTTTTATCTTCCTCCAAATTGGCATGCCCACTAGGAAGCTGGCTTCTATATAGCCAATTTTCCAAGTAAGTCAATAGCAAACTTGCATGCATGTATGTACGCCTACATACAGACATACAATGTATGTCGGTGAGTACACAATCATGCAGACAATAAATATTCCCAGCAAAAAAAGAAGTAATCCAAGGAGTAATTGAGGAGCAAAATTTTGAATAACAGAATTACTCCCCATTGCTCCGATGCTCATGGAAATTTTACTCCATTTTAACATTGCATGTCATTGGAGAGGAGCACTGCTAAAAATTCTTAATAGAGTACTCCATGGAGAATTGAAGAGAGCACTCCTCGGAGCATTGAATGAAGTACTCCATGGAGCATTGTGGGGAGCGCTCCTCGGATTGTTGAACGGAGTACTCCTTGGAGCATGGAAGGGAGCACTCCTAGGATTATGGAATAAAGTACTCCATGGAGCATTGTGGGGAGCGCTCCTCGGAGTATTGAACGGAGTACCCCTTGCAGCATCGAAGGCAGCACTCTTCGGATTATGGAATGAATTACTCCATGGAGTTTTGGAAACAGTACTCCTTGGAGTATACTTAATAAAGATTCCTACGTCTTTTCGCAGAGAAGTCCAAAAATGGTTTTTTAATTTATTTTATTATTAAAAAAACATAAATTTTCATAAGCTTACATATTCGCGAAAAAGTATAAAACAATGGGGCGTTGCGTGTCTGGAAGAACTTTTGAATCTCAGATTTTGTTTATACTTGGTCATTTTGTTGTGGTTAAAATGCTTTTAAAGTACACCCAAAAGTTTTGCAAAATTTCAATTATTTTGCATGATATTGTTAATTTAATTTTTTAGTAACTTTTCCTCAAAATTTTTTTATCTCGTTATCTATTAATCGCAGAAAAAAGTTTTAATATAAAAATTGCAGGAAAAGCTTTCACGTTTACGTTTAAAATTAAAAAAATTTTTTTTTACTAATTTGTTAAAAAATAATTTTTTGTTGTTTTTGCAAAACTTTTGTGTGTACTTCAAAAGCATACTAACCACAACAAATTGACCAAGTATAAACAAAATCAGAGATTCAAAAGTTCTTCCAACCATGGAACGCCCCAATTATAACATTGTTTTTTCGTACTTCAGGTACTAAAGAAAACAAAAGTATCAGATACTTCACAAAGTCCATTTTACACTGCAAAATCGAACTATTTTCAACAACAGTAAATATGTAGGTACAAGTAATAATAATAATAATTTGTTTGATCAAGTCTAATATTAACATATAACAGTAAAAAAAAGTTATTTCATTGTTTTAAGAGATTCATTTAAGAGATTAAACTTTCAATTTTTCATTGTTTTTTCTACGATATGAGGCGGCTTTTGCTTTATGGAATGCTTTTTTCATTTTTTTCTCGAATTCGGGATATGACGAATGGTTCTCCTTCAGGGCTTCTGTAAAAATAAGATTTTAAAATATTTTTTTTAAACTGCCAAAAGAATAAAAAATACATACATACATATATGAATATAAAAAGTTTTTGAATCTTATGTGTAAAAACTTAAATTCTAATTCCTAAAGAATTTAAATCACATACCGTAAATAAAATAGTTGAATAGCTTGAAGTTTTGTATTGCTTCCTTCCCTTTTTTTCCATCCCAATTAATTTTAGCTAGGAGTGTATCTGCAAAAATTGCCTGCAACATCTTGTATAACTCGATTCCTCCAAATTTTTGTTTAATGTAAGATACCTAAGCAAATAAATAGGTTATTAAAATTTTATCTATTTCTGTTACCACCGGGGTGAGATGCTTACTATTTCCACATGAGTATAATTTTCACAGTTTTCTTCGAACTCCTGCAGCTGCGACAAGGAATTTATAGGGAAAAGTTTTAGGTCTCTTGGCTTCACATTCATAGTTTTTAAAACTGAATCTAATGCTACAGTATGTTGGCAAGCAATTTCTTTAAGTTTTTTGACATCAGCCGAGATTGAATCAATTTTGTCCTCCATTCTTTTTAAAATTATAGTTACATCACTTTGAGCTAAAAATTTAAAAGGAGTTAATTACAGAAATGTATGATATACGAATGCATAAGAAAAATTTTTTAATTAAAGGGAATATAAATATTTAAAACATGTACATTCTGAGTGTATGGGGAGTGGGTTATATATAGGAAAAGCGGTGTATTCAAAAATATGTAATTTTTTTTAACTCACCAACTGTTTCAGTATCAAACGATTTAAGCGCACCCACAGATGGTCTGTATAATTTGGGGCAATCCATTTTTGCTGCTGTAAATGTCAACTTGCTCATCTATAATAAACAAATTAATGAATTAATAAAATAATTAATAATAATAGGGCCACGCGCGTTACTCCACTTCATACATGACAATTATGTAAAATTGGTATGAAGATGAAATGATCTTCCTCAGGCAGACAAAAGCATTTGCAATATATATCGTCTAGTTTTATTATATGTTCCAAACTGTCTAATGTTTTTGCTGTGCAAATACCTAATGTGTTCAATGAGTCAAGAGGATAATCGGAAAAACTAACTGGATCTGTAAAAATGTTTCCTCTTACGCATTCAGAACCTTCATTAACTAAAAAGCCAGTTATTTTTATTGGAACCATATTTCTATTAAAACAATAATTGTCAGGCGACTTCACGGATAGTATGAATTGATCGAATTTGTACTTAGAATACACATTATCTTTGCCGGGTTTTGCTACAAAAACGAAATCGGGATCTTTAGGTGGCTTGTGCAAAACTCTTTCCAGTATTCTGTTATTTATTTGCTGCCCAATTTTAGAAGCTTTTTTACACTACCTTTTTAATGTTTGCAGAAAGTTCTCAAACTTATAAGCTGAGTAGTTGTCGACAATACCATAGTTTTGAACACAATCTTTTAAATGCAATAAGTTATGAACATTGTAGCTAACTCTGTGGGTGCAGACTCGGAAACAAAAGCCTCAATTAAATGCCGAACGCACTCCAAGTTTGCTTGATTCTTTGCCGGGCAAGAAACTAAACGATATGCAGTGTGAAGTAAGAGAAAGAGTTCATATATATCTTTATCTAATATCCCTTTAAATACTACAATGCCTGTATAAAGAATTATTTGACGAAATTCTGTTGCCTTCCATCTATGAATTTCATCAAAAAGTCTAGCTTTTCGCGAAAATTCTTTTGGGGTATTTTTCGAAACACAGATCATACGCCTATTGAGATGCAACTTTTGTGAGGCACTCAGCCTTGACTTGTTATGCTTTCCTTTAAGTATAAGCAACAACATTTTTTTTGTGACTCCAAGGTCAAGTAAATGCATAACATCCAGTGGAAACTGGGAAATCATTCGAATTCTCAACGTTTCCAAAGGATGTATTTCATTTTGAAACAAGGTTTGGTGAAACGATACATTTTTTCGCATTCTAAAGTCTTCATCACTTCTTGTTGTTGCTATATTAGTATTGTAATTTAAGCGCTTATTTTTATAGAAGGCTATCTGTTCACATTTCGAACACCCTACAGCAGAGGTGTGGCCAACCGTTCCAGTAAGAAAAGCTCGAGCAGGAGTGTCGCATATAAAATGCCTTATTTCAAGGCTGCACAACTTTTCACCGATTAACACACCGTGGTTCTTAATGTCACAATATTCTTTGGTGAATTCACTCAAAAAATGTCGGACGTCTTTGGGTTTTGAAGGGCCAATGTAACTACCTATTAAAAATGGGCTTTCACGTCCGGGTAGTGCACCCAAAATTGGCCACAATGTCTTTGAAGAACTTTTAGCGATTGGAATCCCATCCACAAATATATCAGTTTTTATATTTTCACTTGAAAACAAATTAACATCAAGTAACTGCAAAGCTTTACGAATTCCAAAATGAAAGTATTCCCCTGGCTGCATAACAAAGATTAAAAGTTCATTATTGCAATGAGTTCCCAATAGGGTTTGCTTGCATAAAGGAACATTTAGACCTCCATTAATTAATATGCTAAGAAGTTCACTACACGCTTTTTGAGTGATTTGGTTTTTTACAACCCATACCGCCAGGTTTTTGGAAATACTTTCATTTTCTACTTGAGGCATTTCCGGATTTGCATCTGGAGCAGCTATTTCACAATTTGCATCTGCAGCGAAGGCAGAATTTGCAAATGGCGGCTCCTCAAGCGGTTCACTCGTCAAAGCGTCACCTTCATTATGCCTATTAATTTCTTTCTTTACAAGGCGCTTAAAATGACGCTTTGAATATAAAGTATACATTATTTAACTTACCTTTTTTTTAATTTTAGTTAATTTTATATTAGTTTCTTTTGAGTTTTAATGCTTTTTAGTTTTTTCTTTGTTTTAAAACAATAACACGTAGCGTACGGTGTTGCTTCACCAAAAACCGAACACACAATGACACCGCGAGCGCAATCAGCAGTTTGGCGGCACAGCGAAATGACACGAAAAGTATCGAACGGTAACGATCACACAAAAATTTTTACTTGCTCCTAATGGAGCAACAAATGAGTGCTCCTTTTACAATTACTCCAAGCATTTTTGCTGGGTTATCACCCTCACCAGTCTTTTAAGCCTATAAATTCTTCAAAAATAACGTTTTTTGTTTACTAACAGGGCACTCCCTGCTGGAAAGTACCACTGGGCACAGAGAATTGAAAGTCTCGGTTTCCGGCCTAAAGGCTAACTTGGCGACATACCGCTCGGCAACAACTACCACGCATCCACAAGCAATAGACTATATTTTTAATTTGGTGGCGCACATCATAACAACAACCATTACGCCACTTTTATATTGGCGACATACGGCCGCAATAACCACTACAGCATCTTTTTTTATTAGCGACATACCGCTCCAACAATAACAATCACGTATTTTGGTATTAGCGGCGCAACGCCAACAACAATCATCACACCACTTTCATACCGACGGCACACAACGTTTACAACAACCACACCCTCATTTTGGCTGGCAACGCACTCGCCCATATTCTCGAGCAACACACGCCAAGAACAACAACCACAGCTCAATATATATCTAAACATATGAGCAACACCACAGAACATATACATACGCTCAACATATTTATTTGGTATCGCTCGCAACAACAATTGAACCTCTCCATAAGCAAAGGAAAGTATGGTAATATAAATTGCGCCCAGAACAAGAACAGAGCTTCACAACATTCAAGTCTGGAAGAACGACGGCATCAACGGAAGGCTACAACAACAACATTAAAGGAAGAAGCGGATTAAAACATTTTATTGTTATTCTATTTATAAGTTTTATTTTAGATTGTTTGAAGTTAACACCCTTGTAGTATACTTTGAATTAGGTGAAAGCTGTAAGAGGGGACAGCGAGGAGTTTGCCCTTCCTTTTTTGGTGAAATAATATTTTCTATTACTTTTTTAAAATTTTTTTTCTTACATTAAATTTTTATTCCCTATTTGCTTTTAATTCACTTCATTTCATTTCGCTTCGTTTTCATTTGTCTACTTTATACCCCATTTAACCGCGCTTCCATCGTATCTCACTAATCGGATTTTTGACTTTTGGCAGTTTTTTTTTATTTTCTTGTTTTTTTTTGTTAGTCGACGAGGGACTAACTGAAAATTGTAAAAATTTGAGAATTGTAGTTTTTTTTTTGGTTTTTTGGTTGACCTAAAGATTGGTGGCAATATTCCTTGCAGGATCGTCCCTTGGAATATCGCCGCTAGATACCGCGGTTCACTTGGTTAGATACCAGCATTTTTTTGGATAGTTTTTTTTTTTTTAAACATAAATTTTTTTGTCATATGAACACCACGCTGGTAGATTCGTTACTACAAACCCACTCGCTGCAGAACTGCAAAACCGAGGGAGCTATCAAGAGCTGAATAGACGTATGTATCTATCATGTATGCTCTGAGCTTTTCCTCTTTTCAGCATATCTACTCTACAGCTTGAAGGCGCCTCCAACACATTGAGTGACATGGTGAGTGAGTAAAACTTATATTATTTTATTTGAGTATATATGCTAGTATGCACATATATTGACTTGCAATTCCTAAATTATACTCAAAAATTTGAAAAGAATAGGAATTGACAAAGAGGAATAATATATTTGCATACACTATTTTATGCACATACGTATCTACATGCAGGCATATTTTTGTCTTATGCCAAACTGGTTTTTTATCGTTCTTCTTTTTTCATTGTTCTTAATTGCATCAGTTATTGAGATAGGTCAAGGATTAGGGTTTTAACTTAATTGTTTTTTTTTTTTTATAGCGCAAGGAATTTCTTTTATTACCTTTGAATTGTATCCATAAGTTTTCCGATTAGCTAGTAAGACATTAGGGTAGGACGTAAATTGAAGAGAAACAAAATTGTTGTGAATTGATTAATTTGATATATTTTTAGGGCAACATTTATTTTTACTTTTGTTAAGTTTTTTTTTTGCGAATAATAATTTCGTTCGAATTGAAAACGTGTAATTAGTATTAGGGCGTAGTTTAATTTAAAACTTAGGATTTTCTTGAAATCGTAGTTTTTAGTTTACCTTCTCTTTTTGAGTTTGTAATAAATGAATAATGTATGGATGAAAATTTTAGATATTTTCATAATGCAGGCCTAAAATTTTAGGTTTGGTGTCGCGCTTGTGCGTGGCAAGGTAAGGTGAAGGTGAGTGTTTAGGGAAAATGACCGAGTGACAAGGGACCGACCAGTGTCAGGTTTGGGGCTCTGTAAGTAGATAGGAGTGAGCACAGTGCCCACGGTGCGGTGTAAGGTGCACTGTAGAGGGAGGGTAGACTCCACCTGATAGGACAGGCCTTCACCTTTTTCTCCCATTATGCTTTCCCCCTTCTAAATATACCCCTCACGTATATTTACATCTTTTTCAGCTTCTCCTTCCTTTCCCTATACATATTCAGGTATGAACCCGTTTTGTTCTTATGGCTGCGGGTGAGGTCGGTGGTGCAATACCCCGCCCAAGACGACGAGCTAGCCTGGACCCGCAAGCATACCTGTTTGTCGCCGCTCCTCACCACCCAAACAATCAGCCACGTAACAATGGCGCCCAACGGCAATAGCCCGATCAAATTTTAATTTAATTCAGTTAGTTAATTATTTCTTATTTTAAATTTCAAGTCTCCATTTTTCCTTTATTATTTAATTCTTGTATGGTTCTTTTAAATTTCTTAATCTTTTTTTACCTTTCCTTCCTTAGATTTTTTTTAAATTCTTCTTATCCTTCCGATCCCAATCCCTATTTCCGTCTTTTGACTGGGCAGGGACGGTCATGATGGCAACGTCGTTTGGGTTCGGCTGGCCGACAAGTGTCATCATGACAATAAGATAGGGATTAGCGAAGTGCTCATACCAGGGTTCCTTCTTCGGGTTCCTGCAATTTGACTAAGTGGTACCTGGTATGACACTTAGCTAGTGACGGACTTACGTAGGAGATCGTGGCGGCTGTTCAAGCTACCTTACCGGGAGTCCAGCATTCCCGATAAATGGGGTTTACAGTCGTCGCCACGATAGTTAGGAGAGGAGGTGTGGCGTACACTCTTAGGGACTAGCTCTTGATGGTGATGTGCCACCCTTCCACGGACAGCATGACGACGGACTTGACACTAGATGATTAGATACGGACGAACACACTGCCTTCACCGAACCTTCGCCAAAGCAGCACCACACACACCAAGAGATACACAGTCAGTTTCAGTAGTAACTTTTTTACTTTGCGAATTTCAAATTTGGGTATTTTGTAATTTTTTATTAGGATTATTTCCAAACAATTTTTTTTTGAAATTGCGTTGTAAAAATTATGGTTTCTTTATTATATCGTTCTTAGGTTTGTTTCATATTGCGTTTCATTTTTTCATTAGGGACTTGAAAAAGAAAAAAAAAAATAAAAATTTACACATACATACGGATATCGAAATTCGTATACATTTTGTAGGTGTTAGCATATTCCATAAGTTACAGAATATCTTTGAATTTTTTTTTTCGTAATAATTAGTACTAAGTTTTTATTTTTGTTTTATTTTTGAACTTGGGTTTTGGGTGAACTTTACTAATTCCTTTCTAGGCATTTAAGATACAAATTTTCAGTTTTTTTGACATATCCGCACCATTACTTGAATTACGATACACATACATACACACACAAACATATTACTTATTAAATTGAATTATTATATACCTATATTGTAATTTTTACATCTATTATTTAATATCCATTATTTATATATATTTTTTTATTGGGTTTTGGGTGAAGTTATTTAGGCTCACATTCATATTTATTCTTTTGCTTGATTTTTACTTTCGTAGCATATTTTAGTTGCTTCCAAATATACACAAAAATTTTTAGTGAAGCGATTTTTTAGTTTCGTTTCTTTCACTTCTTGGGGTTTTTTGTTCGGTTCTCAGACAGTGAATATCTGATAAAGACAAGGAGATTGATAACCGCGTAGTAGGTGGATTAGGGATACTAGATTCCAACCAACGCGTAACTAGGAGCCGTGCGCGATCCCTAGAAAACCCAATCGCAGGTTCTCTTTTCAACCAAATTGACACGGGTATACCGAGGCCCGTTGACTTTGTTCCTACGGACTATTTTAATAGGTGCGCGTCGCGGATTTTCGGATCGTTTGGCACTGAACACCCGATTAGGCTCTGGCGTCGAAAGCTTCATCTTTCAGGTGGAGAGGATGCGCGAGCAGCATAATATTTCCTTCTTCCAGCTCTTCACGGACTTTGATAGTCTGGTTTCCGGCGGTGCTTTGAAGTGGTTCTGGCAGGTCCTTGAGGACCATTCGGACGAGCCCGACTTCGGCTATCATGAGCTGAAGGCCGAGATGCTAAGCCACTTCAAGTCTGCCGAGTACGACTATGAAATAATCCGTGAAATAATGGAGAGGAAAAAGCTGCCCGCGGAAGCTTTCGATGACTTTTATGCCGAAGTCCACAACATGACGTTCCGTTTGCGGAAGAGAATCCCTGAGAGGAAATTGGTTGGCATAATCCGGGGCAACCTCAAGCCATACCTAGCCAACTTGACCTTCCCGTAAAAATGGACTCTCTGGCGGAGCTCAAAACTGAGTGTAAGAGAGCTGAAAAACTCATTAAAGAAAATAAGAGTAGGTCCAGGGCGGTTAACGAATTAGATTTTAAATTACTAGAATTAGGAGAAAAGAAGGTAGAAGTTGTCAGGAAACCCCAACCGCAATCCCAAATCCCAACCCATCCCAATAGTGCTAGTCCTTCTGTTAGTCCTGCGTCCAATTCCACTGTGAATTCCTTTTGTGCATCTCCCTTCCACCTGATGTTGTGTTTTTCGTGCGGTATGCCAGTGGATCACTACATAAAAAATCCGGCAGAAGCACAAAAACCAAGTAAATGTTCGTCCGCGTTTCACAGTTTGGTCTGTTTTGCTTGTGGTAATGACGCGTACTTCTGTGTTTTTAAACCCAAACAGGGAAACCCAAGGCTAGCGGAGTTGACCGGGGACTCCAGTCAGGAGATAAGCAACCCGGCAACACTCAAGTAAAAATTTTGAGGAGAAGGGATATGGAAAACAGGGAAGAAGTGAAGCAGGCAGGAATGACACGGGTGTTTAGGCAGGATGCCCAACTTTTCCGCATCTGATTGCGATCCCCCCAATGCAACTCTTCAAATCGATACTCGATACTCGACTTAATTTATAACCACCCACACCATCACCACCACATGCATGTGCATGCATGTACATGCACGTGTATGTGTGCTTTTTGTCAGCACTCATGCATATGCATGTCGGGGTTGATGTGTGGGTGCCTTTCCCCTTCAAAACGGAGGATTTTGCGGGTCAACGGTTGTAGCTTGCTGTACAACCGCTCTCTTGGATTTCAACTGCCATACAGCACGCATCTGCCGCCAACGATCTCCGCCGCTTCATACAACTGTTCAAAAGGTAATATTGTTAAATTGTATAACATTATCTTCATCCAATAAAACATCCAATTATAACGAGAAATCTCGTCTTCTCTTATTTATTTCCAACACGCATATTCCGCTTCAGATCGACCCCGGTGCGCCGACCTACCTCCAGGAGCACACGCACCCCGGCCGAACATTTGGTCCTTCTCCCCGAGAAAGAAATTAAAGCGCATATACAGTCCACACAACATATGATCATAGCTGTCCCCACCAAAATTACAGAAATTGCCATAAAAAGCTATCCGGAGAATTTTGCCACAACCAACAGCTGTACCACAAAAAGTTTGAACGTTTACTGTTTCACAACAGCGGCAAAACACTGAGCAAGCGACAGCCAGCGGAAGCCACTGCAGCACACAAGCTACTTGCCACGCCAAACCAGAACATCGCCAAACAAAAGTAAGTGCAATATTTCTTGCCACAATTTTTTTTTTTTTGTTATAAAAAATAAATAAAACCGAGTAAAAAATAAATATTCTCAGTGCCACAAGCGTAGTGATTTGTTATTAAGTGCGAAAAGTGTAAAAAGATTAGTGACGAAAAGAAAAAGAAGTCCAAACGCGTAACATTAACGTTTTTAATTCCTTGTGACTATCTGGTCTGTCCACCCACCAGCGGTAAGCTCTCCGGACACAGAACAAGGAAGAGGTACACATAAGCTCACTTCCAATTTTTTCAGTTTTCCTTTGTGTCATTAGAATTTGCACTAATCTAATAAATTTTTGTTACACAGTTCCTTTTTCACAAGATTTTTATGAAATTTTTACACTTTTTTACAAGAATCAGCGTGCGCACTGTTTTATAATAAAATTGAACTTTGAAGTGGCGAGTGGCCCCCTTTTATCTCCGCAAAAGACATTGTTGTTGCTCTCCCTTCTCTCTGTTTTACGGGACAAAATAATCTGCAAAGTCAGAAAATTAAACAAATTCAAAGCAATAAATAAAATTTGCGGAATTTTAATAGTTGTTGGCTGGATGATTCGCTCAGGTTTTCAAAGTTTTATATCCCTTGGTTAATTTGCTCTCCACCTTTCAACCATGAACATGGATTCGTACATTAGATTGGCCGATCGAATAATCGAATTCGAGGCCGATTTTAATGATATCAATGCGGCTCTGCACACTGTACACACTCTGGCAATACAGCAAAAAGAGTTGCAAGCTAAGTGGGAAAAAGCAGAGAACGCCCTAGAGGAGTTGCTTGGCTCTGACACGCTCGACGCAAAGAAAATTGCAGCGTTCAAGATCAAGCATAAAGCGGCATATGCCGTATTCTTGCGATGCATGTCGAACATGGCTGAACTTCAAGCCAAATTGAAGCAGGAAAGAGATAGTCAGGTTCGACCTGAAGGAGAGCGTGCGCGTGAATACAGTATTCGCCTGCCAGCTTGCGATACTGAGGTATTCAAGGGCGACTACCTATCCTGGCCAACGTTTCGTGACCTGTTCACGGCCATCCATAAAAATAACAGTCGCTTAAGCCCGGTAGAAAAGTTGTTCCACCTTAACCAAAAAACTCAAGGTGAGGCAAGGGACATTGTCAAGAAATGTCCTTTGACAAATGAAGGCTTCGAAACAGCCTGGAAAAACCTATGTGAGAGATACGAGAATAAGCGGATTCTCGTAAACTCACAACTACAAATTTTGTTTAATCTAAAAAAGATAGATAGCGAGTACGGCATCTCCATCAAAACCTTACAGCGCGACATAAATAATTGTTTAGCATCCTTAAAAACACATCAGATTGACGTTTCAAATTGGGATGCGATTATTACTTATTTATGTTTGACAAAATTACCTGACAATACGTTGGCTCTATGGGAGCAGAGCATTGACCACAAAACGGACATATCTAAGTGGGAGGATATGGACAAATTCTTGTCAAATCGTTTTCAGACACTTGAAACCGTGTCTGGTTTTACAGGGAATGCCACTTCTAAAGTGCAAAAGTCAAACACGTCGCGCCAGTCGACAGAAACCCCTACAAAAAGACTTGGTGCTTTTCAAACAAAAGTAACCAAGCAAACAACAAAATCAATGTGTAAAATGTGCAAATCTATGGAGCACATATTACGCAACTGTTCACGTTTTTGCGATTTAAACCCGGTAGAAAGGATTAAATTCGTCAAATCCACAAATGGCTGCCTGAATTGTTTATCCCCAGGACACACAGTGACGAGGTGCACCAGTTCGTACAACTGTTCCAAATGCCACTCTCGTCACAACACGCTCCTGCATGCGGACACACTTCAGCAACCGGCGGTGCGCAACCCTTTCAAAGATGCGGATAATACCCCATCAACTTTGGTACAGGCACAGAAAAGACAGGAATCGGGACAACCACCTTCCTCTACGAACCAGAATGTCAAATCCTGCCATGCCAATTCCAGCACAGGTGTGCTATTAGGAACTGCTCGCGTACACATTCACCATAATGGTACCGACTTCTCCGCGCGGGCATTAATTGATTCTGGGTCTGAATGTTCCTTTATAACTGAAAGACTGAAACGCAGAATCAATTTGCCAGCGAGAAAAATGCATGCCCATGTTTCAGGCATCACAAGGGGATCCCTGCTTCAGCCTGACTACACCCGTACTAGTTCTAGCGAAACTCACTGGGAATCTTCCATCCTGCCATATCAACGCAATGACTATGCAGGCAGACTTGGTTTTGGCAGACAAGAGGTTCTACGTCAACGAAGACGTAGACCTCATACTTGGCGGAGACATATATCCCCAAATTATAATGAACGGTATAAAAAAGAATGTGCTAAACACACTCTTAGCCCAAGAGACAGTGTTCGGTTGGATACTAACCGGTCGTATCGAATCACCGAATCCAACGAAGAGCATTATGTCTTTCTACAACGAGGTTGCGTTAGACAACCAACTCAAAGCTTTCTGGGAGGTAGAACATGTACCCAAAAATAAAATATTAAATGAAGAGGAGAGGTATTGCGAAAAATTATTTAAAGAAACAACGAAACGTGATGAATTTGGAAGATACACCGTATCACTACCATTCAGGCAGGATTAACCTAATAACATTAATTTAGGACCGTCCCTGAAACGAGCATGCTCTCAATTCTTCCGGAATGAGGGGCGGCTAATAAAAAACCCAGATTTAGGTAAAGAATATGTTCCAGTGTTGTCAGAATATGAAACACTCGGACATATGAGAAAATTGAAAAAGAATATCCCATCCGACGATGCGGATCATTACTTCCTGCCCCACCACGCCGTTATTAAAGCGGAAAGTACTACTGCAAAGGTACGCGTAGTATTTAATGCCTCGAGCCCTACGGCCAACGGTAAAAGCCTAAACGATATTCTCCTCCCAAGCCCAGTTCTAAAAGCCGATCTACCCATCCTACCCATCTTACGATGGAGACTATACCGCTTCGTATTCAATAGCGACATCGAAAAGATGTATCAACAAATTTGGGTGACCGAAAATCACACCAAATTTCAACGTATTGTGCATCGCACTTCCCCGAATGACCCTATTAGTCTTTACGAATTAAAGACCTCGATAAGGACGCTCCTACAACTGGCAGACGAAAACACGACTTTCAGCCGTGCATTCACGAATACTGGAGTCGACTTCGCCGGACCCTTCGACATTAAAGGTTACCGCGGCAGAGGGTGTCGACTATCCAAAGGCTATGTTTGCCTGTTCGTGTGTTTTCCCACACGAGCAATTCATCTGGAGGCCACTACTGACCTCAGCACACCATCATTTCTAGCGGCATTTGCCCGTTTCATATCTAGGCGCGGATGCCCGAAAGATATGTACTCCGACAATGGTACGAGCTTTGTCGGAGCGTCACGATCCTTACGATCAGAATTCAAGACCTTCATCTCACAAGCGCGAGAGAACGGTGTCTCAAAGTACAGCCACCAGTCACTCACGTGGCATTTCATCCCTGCGGGTGCTCCCCATATGGGAGGGCTGTGGGAGGCGGGAGTGAAAAGCTTCAAAAGCCATTTCAAAAAGATAGCCTCACCACACAAATTCACCCTCGAGGAATTCCATACCCTCTTGTGCCGCATCGAGGCATGCCTGAACTCGCGGCCGCTCAGCCCGGCATCCAATGACCCAACGGACCTAGAGCCACTTACCCCAGGTCATTTCCTCACTGGCAGCCATCTACTGGCTCCGCCAGAGCCGGACGCTAGTGAGAGCCCTGCCTCTATGATCAATCGGTGGCAGAAACTCAAAGCCCTCCATCACACTTTCTGCAAGCGATGGAAAACCGAATATCTCACCGAGATCCAGAAACGATACAAGTGGAAACATCCGCAATCTAATCTAGAACCAGGAGACCTAGTTGTTATCAAAGAGGACAACCTCCAACCCAACGAGTGGAGAATGGGGAGAATCGTCAACACACACCCAGGCTCTGATAACCGTGTGCGTGTTGTTGACGTTCATACTACCAAGGGACAAATAAAGAGACCAATTACGAAATTCGTACTCCTTCCGTCCCACGACAAGGAGGCTTAAATGTAAGGGGCCAAATTCCGCCTTACAAAACCCCAAAAACCAAAATTCTATTTCCCCCGACTACCCAAAATCAGAGGCCCACGGTTGGTGAAAGCATGGAAAGCATATTAAGGAACCCGCGTATTCTTGTCTCTCTATCCCTACGCCTGCGTTTCTCCCGAGACATATATTATAATCGACCCCCGGTCTCGTGATGGTGCGAGTCTACCGGAGGGGAATCTTAAAACTTACTACGCGATGGCAATGGGGAAAGGGAGCGCGGGACATAAAGACGCGTTCAACCACGCGCCGTGATGCCCCGCTATCCCTAAGCTTGTGTCTCTCCCTAGGCCCTAATTATAATCAACCCACCGGTCTCGTGATGGTGCGAGTCTACCGGAGGGCGATCCTACACATTCTTTCTTTTATTCTCTACCCCCGGTCTCGTGCCGATTCTACCGGAGGGAATCCTAAACCTGACTACTGGTGGGCAATGGGGAAAGGGAGCGAGACGCACGAAGACGCGGGAGAGCTTACAAAAAGCTCGCAAACAAAAAGCATTTTTTTTCTATGTGTTTTTAACAATATTAACCGGGGGCCCCCTGAACAGAAAATCCCCAAGTTCACTCGCTCGCCCCGAGCGGGGACACCAGAAACCATCCCATTCACTCGTTATCCCATAACGAGGACATCATAAAAGCCTACCACAGAAGGGCAAACCGATCTGCCACAGAACCTAAAGGCTTTCAGCCCATTATCTTTTTTAATTTCCAAAACTCTAACCCAAAGTCACTCGCTCCCCCCAGCGAGGATACCAGAACCCTAATACAGACCCACGGTCTGCCCCAGAACACTTATTCCTTAATTTTTTACCAAATTAAACCCAGCTCTCGTTCCCCTGAACGAGGCCAACATACCCTAACGCAGATTCACTATCTGCTACAGAATACAATTGAATAATTTCAATTCAATTTGCCTATTGCAAAATTCCTCAAATGGTTTTGTGTGTTTGCTATAAATGGCACATTGCGCCCGCACCCGCTTGTGTTTAAATGTATAATTTCTTTTTCACCTATATGAGTATACAAACGTATTTGTATTTCTTAACGACAATTAACGGAAGTCAGCAACAAAATTCGCAAATAGAGACGCGTCACACAAAGTAACGATATTCGAATTAGGTCAATCCATTTCTTAACTATAAATATAATCAAGTTAAAATGCATGCGCAACTACTCATAGAGGTTGCACCTACCCAGATACGTGCCCTTTTCGAAAGGGCTATATTATCCTTTGCAGCAAATGCAACGAAAATTAAACCTTTAATGTGTTTCTGTTTTTTTTTTTAATTTTTTTTTTTCGTAAATTATTGGACATGCATTTTTTATTGTCATTTGCGATATTTGAATTCGAAGCACCAAGCAAACCGGACGGAAGGTTTCGCTCGTTAGGGAGAATCTAAATCTAAACATCATCAGTTCTAGAAATCGAATGGTTTAACTTTGGGTAATCCGTGGCGGAGAAGCAGAAATATTCAAATTAAATATGCAAAACTGCATCGCAGATCACGCAGCCCTTAATAATAGTAGCGCATCAAGCTGGGCCCTTTTTCCCTTTTGTCGCCTAAATAGCCAGCGACGTTTGTCTCCTTTTATATATATTTCGTAAATCAACATTTCAACCTGTTACGATAAGTGTCTATACCGTCAAGCGATCAAACATTAACTCAATTTTACAAAAAGGCTATCCCTCTTCAAAATCAGAGATTTTAAGTTATGATGCAGTAAATTATATATTTGACTTGAAGATCGGATATTTTGTTGATCAGAACCTTCCGTGGCAGTTTGGAAACGTCTGTCAATAACCTTGTCTTTCAGACATTTTCAAATTCCCATAAGGTAAACGCTCATTCACAATCAGGTAATTTATGTACGGGATTGTACTTGTTTAACATCTTTAAATTTAAGTTTATAAACCTCCTCATTCAAAATGTACAACTTTGAAACAAACGGTTCGAAACTATTTCGAGGGCGGGAAGGCACAGTAAAAGGAGATCTAACAAAATCATTCACATCTTCGGCTATCGGTTCTCAACCATGTATGGTTATTATCCAGCTGTACTAGCACATCGGGTATTCTATTTATTTTCTTGTTGCCCGCTCATGCCCCGCCTATGATTCTAGCTTACCAGTTAGAACATAATGTTGATACTCACTATAATATACAACTATTTTAAATGATATCTCCTTTTTCTTCTAATTTTAAATCTGTTTTAATTAGTTTTTCTGGCAGTGTAAACTTAAGTACCATTTTAAGTTTTAAATATCCAAATTCCAAAATGCCACATGACCATTGGTACTTGCGATACTCGACCCCAATCTTGTTTGAATTTCATAAGCACCTCGTCGAATTTAAGAGATTAAGCACAACAATTGTGCCATCTTGATGCCCCAAAGCAGCGACATCCAGTGTAGGTGCAGGTTCAATCCAAGTGACTTTGTTACCCCACCCAGCCAACGTGTATACCACGAAATTCCGATTTCAAAAAAAAAAAAAAAAAAAACAAACTCAACTGAAAATTTTCGTTGGAAAGAAACGCTACTAGGATAACGATTCCACCCTTTACCAATACGAACATTATGAACTTGATCGTTACGATCTTGTGGCGTTGTTGTAAATTTAATTAACACCATAATCACACCCATTGGCGCATGGTAATTACGAGAGAGCGAAAGTGGGCTGGATAATCGCAAGTGTGCTGATGAGCATTACACAAATTACAATCAACATAGAATGGCCTAAACCCACATGGCCCGAATCATGTGAACCCACTGCTGTTCTCCTTAGAAAGAGTAATGTGTTAAGCCTATAGAAAAGTCATGGTAAAATATCAACATTAATGGCACCACATCATGACATTAATGAATAAATAGGATAGGAAATAGAAGACGTTCGTCCTCATGTGGCTGTGGCAAGAATACCAATTCCAACATTTTTTGACGCACATTCTCATGCGGTGTCTGTTCCAAGAAATCACTAAACATTTCACAATTCTCTTTAGTAAACACTTCATGATGTACCGGTGAACCACAGTTCCTTTTTTTTGGGGCAATTACAACATTAACGAAAACATTTTCTGGTAAAAGAATTGACGCCCCAAAATACCGGGCTAACGCAACTAACAAATGAAGAATAGCTACCAACTTCTTCGAGCGCACACTTTCGACGGATGGTGAGGGATGTCTAAGGGAGAGGTGTGGGTACAGAATCGCGATTCCGAACGGGAAATTTAAATTTTGCAGCATCACAAAATCGGTTCCTTAGGATTACCGAGGTGGAAACACGTACTCTTTTACAACTCCCAGCGTTTTGTGACCGGTTTTACCAGTCGACCCCTATTGTAAACTACACATAGCTGCGTTTTATGCCTTACCTTATATGCGCGCATTAGGCATCCGCCTAACTTCGTCGGTTTCTAGCCATTTCACTGCTTGCAGAAAAATAACCCGCAAATAACGCCCCTTCCATTCGATCTCATAATAGGCTCGGGCTGTCGGTTTCTCAACATCGGGAAATTCTGTCCTGTAATTTATTCTTCTGCTTATTTCTGCAGGCCTCCATCGTTAAGATCATAACGCGACAACCTGAATAGAAAAGAAAAATTAATTAATAAAAAGAAAAAAAAATATTCAAAATATATTGGGTACAATAACATACCACAACAATAAGATCAGTTTTTGCCTCTGGAGACTGTACGATATCCGTAAAGATGTGCCGGATATTCGCTAAGTACGCCTGATGAACCATATTCACAACGTGGTAATTTGCAAGCTTTTGGCATTGCACACATTAAGGGTTTTATAAACTACGGCAATGTGCCTTGTATGCGTGACTTAACAATATATCACTAACAACGGCTATACCCTCATCGCCAAGCAATCGACACATTGCATAACAAAATGTGGCACACCAATGAAGCCTGTATATTGGCCAAACTGTGTGGAATAAGCGGCATTCCAACGCTTTGAGCCCGGCAGGGAGAAATGTGCCATCTGTGGTTTTTTTTTTTGCGTTGTACTGGCTGCGATGGTGCACATTTACTTTACTGAGCACAAATTTATTGGTTGCTGCAATGCAGCAATAATTAACTAAAAAGTCATAATCCTCTACCACAAATACATGGAACGTGATGCGTCCATAAGGCGTTGAGACATGGCGATTTGCCTCTTTAACCATCCCAGCAAAGTTATCTAACGCTAAATGTTTGCTAAGTGACTTGTGCCAGAACACGATTCGCTTCCAAAAGTCTTCCGAGTTCTACGATACCCATATTTTAACATTGCCTCGAAAGGAAAATCGCTAATTCAACACTTTTTGTGCATACGTGCATTGACGCGGTGATTTATGAGCTTGTTTTAGGGTCAATAGAGCGGCCTAATAATTGCACATGCCGTTGCTTTAACAAAGTTTCATAACGACTATTGCGTGGACATGAATTAAAATTAAAACCTAAAACACCACACTCCAAAACTCACTTTGTTGTATACGGTGGTCTCGTAGGAAGCTTATGTTTACCCTAATTGCCTAATTCGGGTGCCGTCGTGGCACTAACCAAAATATTCCATGCTAAACTGTGAATGTTCCGCACCAAAACCTGAAAAGAAAAAAATCCATTAATAAATTTCATCAATGGGTATCGCAAAAGTGCGACAACTGACGGCGCGGCCGACGCCGTAGTTGGAGCACCCCCTTTTGTGATGCCGGTAACCTAGAACACAAAAAAGAAAACGACACATAAAACCATCAGCTCTCCTGGATCTCCATCGCCAGTCACCTGAATATAAAAGAAAATGCATTAAAAAATATAAAATAACAAAACCATATTTATTGAAATAAAATTATTTCAAAATGTTTTACTACTTACTCTTTCTGTCCAGCAACGCGTACATTTCAAAAGAATTGAAGCAAACCGGTAAAATAAATCTTTCGATTCATTTTTTTTGCTTCATTCTCTATACTGGAATGTTCAACCAACGTAGGTATGTATGTATGATACATACAAGAAAACGAGAAACGGCAGAGTTGCCACGTTACCTAACGCGACCACCAAATGGTCCGTTTCACAACGCCTCTGTCAGGGTTCAGACACTCACCTTCCCTTTACCCAGGAAGATCACGATCCAAATAAGAACATCGACAGTATTTGTGAGTATTATATTTTATTCCATAACTAACATAACTTAATCCAATTCATAAATAAAAAGAAAACCGAAATTCAAATGTTAAAATTAAAAAAAAAAGTATTTCATCTCGTGAACACTCCAGAACCCCCATCCCTAATGCATCCGTTTTCGGTGCAGGGATAACGCATCCGAAGACGCATACCGCCTTAGACAATCCCCGCACCGGTACGGGAAAAAGCCCATATGCCCATTCAAATGGGCAACCAAACACGCGAACGAGCTTAGTGCCCGCTGGCACACACTGCAACTAAACTGCCAATGGGGCACTGGATCCTGGTGCGGCCGCCGCACCCATAACACTCCTTCACAGCCGCGGTAAAATGTGGAGTACCATGTCGTGGCCCTCCCGCGCACTTTCACGATGATGGGCGTCCGCCTAGCACGGAGCACCCCGGGTCGGCGCGCCGCAGCTCCTACCTCACTGCGTGCTGCAAAACCTCGACCGGCGCAAAACATGGCAATGAGCCCCTTCGCCGCTCCGCATATCGGATGTCCGCGACCACCTCAATGGGTTCCGCATCCCCCTCCGCAGACTCAAGTGTCAAACATATATACTGCCGCGGGTCCATTTGACACTGAAAAAGAAAAAAAAAGAAATAAAATAGGAAACCCATTAGAGAAAAAATTTATTAAAAAATCCGTTAGGAATTTGTCATACTTCCGTTTTACCAGCTTGAAAATCCTTTTCCAAATAACAATGTGTTGAGGGTAATTTATCCACCACAATCCTACATTAATGTACCCTGGAAATTCCTGTTACGGGAAAACAACTGGATGGTAACCCGCAACATAACAACGGCAGCCTCATTAGTGCTGTCAGACTAAGGGCGGATACCGAACACTAAATAGACAAAATTAGTACTGAAAACCGCAAAACATCACAATCGGGACTGACGTGTTTTTGTATTTTTACTCATGTGGGCGTCTCATGCAGTACCAACCAGTCATACACAACAAAGGAACTCAAAAAAAGGGGGAAACAAAACAAAAAAAACCTCTCCTTGCACAAAAATTTCACTTTTTTTTAACAAAGAAATTTGTTGTTGTTTTTTTTTACCTTGTCCGTTTTTTGGGTACTGTTTTCTGGCTGGGGGGCAGGACTTGTTGTTTTTCAACAACAAATATCACAAAAGGTCATTATAAAGGCTCGGTGCAAAAACAATCCGAGTCCCGAAAGTAAAGAATCCCGACACGACAAAATCCCGAAATTAGACAAAGTCAACTGTTTCTACCGGCTTAGTGTGCTACTGCCCTAGTGACCTAGTTTTTTTTCAAGGGCAAGCAAATACATATATGTATATATATACTCGCATGCCACAAATTCACCATACCAGCTGTCAGCGGCGGCCACCGTGGTGTGATGGTAGCGTGCTCCGCCTATCACACCGTATGCCCAGGGTTCAACTCCCGGGCAAAGCAACATCAAAATTTTAGAAATAAGATTTTTCAATTAGAAAAAAATTTTTCTAAGCGGGGTCGCCCCTCGGCAGTGTCTGGCAAGCACTCCGATTGTATTTCTGCCATGAAAAGCTCTCAGTGAAAACTCATCTGCCTTGCAGATGCCGTTCGGGGTCGGCATAAAACATGTAGGTCCCGTCCGGCCAATATGTAGGGAAAAATCAAGAGGAGCACGACGCAAATTGGAAGAGAAGCTCGGCCTTAGATCTCTTCGGAGGTTATCCCGCCTTACATTTATTTATTTATTTAGCTGTCAGCTAACCAATAAATACATGACAGGGTTGCATGCTATCTCAAAATGGTACGTGCATATAGAATGCGTCGTTGAGAACGCATCGCCAATCTGCATGCAAGCACCGGCAGTTGGTACACTTTCGAATTTAATTAGGATTTGCGCTATTCGCCATGAGCTGTCGCACAAAATTAAATACACACCTTCGTCGGCCCCTACGCTTCGTTTTAAACTCGCTTTACTCATCCCTTTTAACATACGTCTTGTAATAAAACACCGCCGTTTCACCCAACCAACCTCACGGTCACTCGCCCTGGCACCTCAAAAGATGCTACACCTCATCCAACAAAAAAAAAGGCAGTCGCCGCGAGAGCGACACGACACACTAAACGCTGGAACGGAGACCTCGGCCTCTTCGTCCAGCCCAGAAAAACCTAAACAAAAAAGTCCGAGTCTGGAACGGATACTTCGGCCTCTCCGTCCAACAAAAGAAAAAAAAAATTTTTTTCTGCCAGTCTGGAACGGAGACCTCGGCCTCTTCGTCCAGCACTATTGACCTTCTACGTCATATCACTTTATGGATTCTATATATATCTAAGAATTATGTATAACCAAAGGCAATAAATATTCACTTTCCTCCACTTCTAATGTTTATTTTTATCCTAGCTTAGGTGGCATGCTGCGCAATTCGGGCAGGACTCCCGGCCACCCGCGACGCTGGCGAAATACGCGATTTTAGGTTAAGTTTAGTTTTAATGCAAACGTTTTTTCTCGTTGCTTTTCAGCGGTCGGAGTTCGGTGGGGGTAAAAACGATGTTGCGTATCGCAAGGGGGGCCGGCATGTTTAGGCAGGATGCCTAACTTTTCCGCATGTGATTGCGATCCCCCCAATGCAACTCTTCAAATCGATACTCGATACTCGACTTAATTTATAACCACCCACACCATCACCGCCACATGCATGTGTATGCATGTACATGCACGTGTATGTGTGCTTTTTGTCAGCACTCATGCATATGCATGTCGGGGTTGATGTGTGGGTGCCTTTCCCCTCCAAAACGGAGGATTTTGCGTGTCAACG
The DNA here is from genome assembly GCF_040869045.1 of Eurosta solidaginis. NCBI lineage: Eukaryota > Metazoa > Arthropoda > Insecta > Diptera > Tephritidae > Eurosta > Eurosta solidaginis. The sequence continues at coordinate 90,455,640 of NC_090320.1, forward strand.
GTTGTAGCTTGCTATACAACCGCTCTCTTGGATTTCAACTGCCGCACAGCACGCATCTGCCGCCAACGATCTCCGCCGCTTCATACAACTGTTCAAAAGGTAATATTGTTAAATTGTATAACATTATCTTCATCCAATAAAACATCCAATTATAACGAGAAATCTCGTCTTCTTTTATTTATTTCCAACACGTATATTCCGCTTGAGATCGACCCCGGTGCGCCGACCTACCTCCAGGAGCACACGCACCCCGGCCGAACAACGGGAAAAGAAGGAGATTAAGAGTATACACCAAAGAAAGCTAGAGTACCAAAAAGCAAGAAAAAGAATATTTTGTGATACAATAAGAGCAAGTAGGAAAGTCAGGAATTTTAAGAAGATAGAGAAAATGAGGGAAAACATAAAATATTTTAAGAGGTTGAAGAATAAAATAGTTTCAACAATTGTTACAGTGAAAGGAGATAATAGGTTTTTCGCCAAAAAAAAAGAATAGGAGGTCATGAGGTCTTGGCTCACTTGGACTTAGGGGCGAGTGCTTAGGAAAAGGCTCATCGGCACTTCTATGCGGTAAAGAGGCCTTGATTGTGCCAATCAGGGCCCAAAATATCTGACCCGTGAACGGGAGGAAACCGCCGTGGTAGGAGTAATAAGTTGCCGGTTGTGTGGGATAACTCGACCGAATAATTAGAATTTTATAATTTATTTAATAATTTGGGAAAAATTTAAACAACGTGACATCAGGACGGACAAGGCGACAGCTGTTTCGATTATACCTTGTAAATCTCTTCAAAGCCTTTTCTCCCGGGAGTGGGAGTCGAACTCGCACTCCTACGATAGTTGTTTTAAAGTTCTTCCCAATTGCCTTCTTTTTTGCATATTTTAAATTTTAACACATTGCATACTTCGTATGCAATTATGTGTTAAAGCTATGCTTGGTACGGCGGTTTTCAATATGGGCAATCCCCGATTATTAAAATCATATAATTAGAATTTTTGTTAGTGCCAGGTCTACAAAAACAAGTTTATTTAGGTATAGACTTTTGGCAGGCATTCCGTACGAGTGTTGTGCGTAAAGGTTTGAATGGGAGTGTGAATGCTGCCAGTGTGGCGGAGCTCGTGCCCGCCGAGGGTGACCTCTCTTTTGACGCAGTCCAACACGTTTTGACGACGGAACAAAACCATATGTTGGAGCGTGTGAAGACCCAATTCCCAACCTTCGCGGTATTGGGGTTTGGCCGGAGAGCCAAAGAGGAACACGTCATCGAGGTGGTGGACGAGAACCTGCCGGTCAAGCAACGCCATTATCCAATTTCGCCGGTCATTAAAAAACTCATACACGCAGAGTTAGATCGAATGTTGCACATGGGAGTCATCGAGGAGTCCAACAGTAGTTGGAATTCCCCGTATCATTGGTTATTAAAGGAACGAAGAATCGGCTTTGCCTAGATGCTCGCAAAGTGAATGAAAGAACTATAAAGGACGCATACCCCTTACCACATATTGATGAAATTTTGAGCCGCCTACAAAACACGAGATATATTTCCGCAATCGACTTGAAGGATGCTTTCTGGCAGATACCCCTCGACAGAAACTCACGTGAAAATACCACCTTCGCTGTCCCTGGCCGACCCCTATACCAATTCACCGTAATGTCTTTCGGGTTGTGTAACGCAGCGCAACGTATGTGTCGTCTTATGGACAAGGTCATTCGGGCCGCTTTACGTAAATGTGTTTTTGTTTATTTAGACGATCTGTTAGTTTGTTCCGAAGATTTCTCGTCTCATATGTGTTTGTTGGAAAAGGTCGCTCGGTGTCTTCGCGAGGCAAGATTGACTATAAACGTGGAAAAAAGCAAGTTTTGTTTTAAAGAGGTTCGCTATCTAGGATATGTAGTCGGGGATGGCTGTAGTAGAATAGAGCCAATAAAGTGGTGGCTGTGAGAGACTTTCCAATCCCAAAAACCCCGAAGCAACTACGACGGTTCCTGGGGATGTAGGGCTGGTACCGACGTTTCATACAGGATTACGCGACTATTGCAGCTCCGACTGCCTCAAGAAAGACAAAATAAAGAAATTTAATATGACGGACGAAACAATAAAATCATTTGAAATTTTAAAGCAGAGTTTGGTTTCTGCACCGGTGATTATGCACCCTGCTTTCAACCGAAAATTATAAACAATGTGACGCATCGACTGACGGAGTGGGAGGGGTTTTGTTCCAACTGGACGATGACCAGAACGAAAGACCGATTGCATATGTATCGGCAAAACTTAATAAGGCGCAGAGGAATATGGCATCACCGAACTGGAATGCTACACCTCTATCGTGAATGTGAAGCGATTCGGACCTTACGTGGAGGGAACCCCGTTCACCATCATAACTGATCATGCCAGCCTCAAATGGCTCATGAATCAGAACGATCTTTCTGGGAGGTTGGCAAGGTGGAGTTTGAAACACTAGGGTTATGATTTCGATATCCAACATCGAAAAGGTGCACAAAACGTTGTTCCCGACACACTTTCACGAATGCACATGTATGAAATACTGTCGAACGATAGAGCCATAGACGTGTGTCCCGAGTCACCGCGCTTTGAGGCGGAGGAGTATATGGAGTTGAAAAAGATGGTGACCGAGAACAAAGACAAGTTACTAGACTTATGCATATCGGACGGTTACGTCTATAAACGGACGTAATTCGACAGGGGGGATGATTTTCTAGCGGACCAGACCTGGACGCTCTGGGTTCCCTCGGAATTGCGAGCGGGGCTGGTAGAGTCGTCTCACAGCTCACCGTCCGCTGGTCACGGTGGCATCCACAAGACACTGCCCCGACTACGTCAGAAATATTACTGGCCAGGCATGGTTTCAGATGTTTGCACATATATTAAAGAGTGTGAAACTTGCAGAATTAATAAAACACAAAATGTCTACAAACAGCCACTGATGGGCAAACAAAAGCTCACAGAGCGACCTTTCCAACGTTTGTTCATAGATTTTATGGGTCCGTATCCTCGTTCTAGTGATGGTAATGTGTATTTCTTTTGAGGTTTAGATCATTTTTCAAAGTTCGTATTCTTAAAACCAATGAAAAGGGCAACTTCAGCTGAGGTAGTCAAGTTTTTGAAAAAAGATGTTTTTCATGTTTTTGGCGTGCCCGAATACGTACATTCGGACAACGGAAAACTGTGCGTTTCTGAGATTTTCGGTTACTTTTTAGAGAAATATTGCACAAAACATGTAAAAACAGCTTTTTATTCACCTCAGGGTAACGCTGCGGAGAGGGTAACAACCCTATCTGTCCTACAGATTAATTAGATAATCTGTCCTACAGATTAATTAATTAATTAGATAATTTATAAAGAGAATCAGAAAAATAGGGACAAATGTGTCAGCGACGCAGCATTTGCACTCCGCAGCGTTACACATGCAGCAATCAACATGTCGCCGTACTACGCCACTTTCGGCATGCCTATGATACAGCATGCTGCATCATATGAGCTATACCGAAAGCTGGCAGCGGGAAAGGATTTTGATTTCGAGGTAGAGGCTCCAAGTGACAAACTCCAACTGATTAGGAATAAAATTATGAAAGAGCTGAAGTTGGCCCATGAAAGAAGCCAAAAGGTATACGATACTAGAAGTAGAGATGTTTAGTTATTTATTTATTGACGTATACTATTTATTAATTTATTGACATATGTGATTATTTATTAAATTATTTTTATTTTTCTTGGCTTTTTTATCTATTTGATTATTTTTTCATTTATTAAGATTTTTTTTATTTATTTATTTATCTTACATATTTTTTTTACTTGACTATATTACCTGTGATATTTTATTTTATTTAATCCTTTTATTTCATCTTTTTTTATTACCAGTGATATTTTATTTTATAGTTTTTATTAAGTTTTATTATCTGTAATATATATTTTTTTAATTATTCTAAATTTTAGATTCTATCTGTGATATAGGTTAGGAATGGTATAAGGAGTAGAAGTAACCCAGTGACCTAGTATGTAGATGTAGCAATAGAAACAAGCGTTGACAATAAAATTAAGTCCGGCATTGAGTCGTGGGTCAGTGCCACACTTTGGACGGGAAACAAAAGGTTGCAGGCTGCGTTCGATTTTTTTTTACGCACACGCTCTATAGTGAAGGCACCATCGGCGGTTGCGAGCCTGTAACGACAGCCTTGCATCATAAGCACTGGTTCGAATGAATGGCAGCATGTATCTGTAACGACGTGTGATATGTCTAGGTTCGTGTGTTGGCCGCAATGTTGGAATGACTGTCGCAACAGCACAACGGCAACATTGTGTCTGCAGTGGATACGATGTTGCTGATGGCGTAGCAAAATTGCAGTCAAGCCACGAACTAAATGTATCTGTGCAGGTGTTAGTTTGTGTAAGCGTTTAAGTGTATAAATGTATGAGTGTGTGGATGCATAAATGAAAATACGGGTAAGCCGAAAGATAGATTTGCACGTATAGGTAAAAATTTTCCGTTCTAAGTAACGTTCCCTGCCACGGCGATAGCTATAAAAGGGCACAACGTTACGCAACGGACAAAGTATTACTTTATCAGTGCCCAGTGTGAGTGAGTGCGTGAGAACTATTCAAAGTTATAAGTTTGTTGTGCGCGCTTTTAATCGAGTGAGAAAAAAATAAAACAAAATCCCTTCAAAGAGATATTAAGTACGGTGCGCGCCGAACAGTTTTCGCGAAACGTGAAAGGCAGAAAAGGATAAAGGCCAGGGATCTCCGGCCAACCACCAAGCGGTTTCCGACACAAGATAGCAGCAGGAGTTCCAGGTGAGTTTAACGGTTTTCTTTGCCCTTGATTTTTTTGATCTTCGTCCAACTTGGCATTCCCACTGGGAAGCTGGCTTCTACATAGCCAACTTTCCAAGTAAGCCAATAGCAAACTTGCATGCATGTATGCACGCCTACATACAGCCTTATGTATGTCGGTGAGTACACAATCATGCAGACAATAAATATTATCACCCTCACCAGCCTTTTAAAGCAAAATCAAATGGAAAATAATACGGAAATGAAAATAATAAAAGTCTATGAAGATAAAAACAAAAGACTTGAAAGCTATATTGTGCTAATAGAGAGTGATGCCAATACATGCGAATTGCTTATTGGTAAAAAAGAATCAAAATTGAATACGACAGTTGCAGAGTTTTTGAATATATGAATATTTTAAGGTATTTTAAATGTGTAGGCTTTCAACACAAGCCCAGAGAATGTATAAACAAAATCGCGTGTGCCAAGTGTGGTGGCTCGCATGAAGTAAAAGATTGTAAGTCCGAAATAGTGAGATGTGTAAATTGTTACGAACTTGTGCAAAAAAAGGTAGCAGACGTCGATGCAAATCATTTTGCATTTAGTACTAAATGTCCGGCTTATGAAAAATATTGCCATAACAAAGGTCCTAACCGTACATAGCAACTACTTGGTTTATACCTAAATGTAAGTAGCATCATAGCTAACAAAAATGAGCTTGAAATGCTCATATATACAAAAAAACCCATTTATTGTGATGTGCTCAGAATCAAGAACTGATATAGAAGATTCCGAATTGAATTTAATTAACTACACGATCGTAAGATGTGATTCACATAGCCGTCACACAGGCGGTGTGTTTTTTATATGTTCACGAAACAATTGAGTATAAAGTGATTTACAACAACAGCTTTGACTAAAATATATGGTGTATAATTATTAAAATTAAAAGAAATGGTACAAAATGGTGTATGGGACCCTTATATCATTCACCTAATAGTAATGATTGTGATTTTATAAATTACTTGTGTGAAAATGTTCTACATAAGTTTGAACCAAGCGATAATAACTCACTTATGGGGGATTTCAATATAGACATGAACAGGAACACTTCCATCCGAAATCAGTTAAATGACATTATGGCAAATGTATGTATGACTCAGGAAATCGATTTCAATACCCGTATAACAGAAACTTCTCAAACAAGAATTGATTTACTTTACTCAAATAGTGATAAAACTAACTGTATGAGGCTCGAAGAAAATAAAATATCTGACCATGAAATAATTGGGTTTAATTTAGAATCACAGAAAGAGTACCAAATGCGTGTAACAAAAACTATAACTTCTTGGGAGTGCTACAATGCTGAAAACCTTCTTCATATCTTTAGATACTATAACTTGAGTATATTAAACAATTTATCACTTGAGGATAAAATCAAAGCTTTGAATTATGTTATGGTTGAAGCAGTGAAAGTTCTAACGTTTGAAAAACAAATTGAAGTGAAACTAATGAATAAATAGTATGATCCCGAGTTAACTGATCTAAACAGACGCAAAAATGGTCTCTATAAAAGTAGTCAAATGAGTGGTGACTGGAGGCAGTACAAAAGCCTTAACAGACACTACAAAAAACTAATCAAGATTAAGAAAAACAGGTACCTGGAAGTAAAATCTTGGCTAATAGACAAAACAATAAGCTTATGTGGAAATATTTTAAAGACACAGTTAATTTAAAAAAAGAGAAAACTCCGATAACAAAAATGGAAATAAATAATATAATATACAGCGATGAAAAAGACATAGCTAATAAACTAAATCAATTTTTCGTGAACAGTATACAAAATATTAATACCGAGATTGAAATAGTGGGAAATAACTTTAACCATGATTATAATGTACACACATAATTTGAGTTCACGGAAGTGACAGCTGATACTGTAACAAAAGTTGTTAAACAGTTTAAAAACAAGATAGGTGGCAAGAAACTTTTGGCGGATGGTGTTGTAAAAGACTCAGTTGAATACACAGCCAGCTACCATGCCAGATTGTTGGAAACTTACTACGGTAACGCCAGTTTATAAAGTTAATTGCGGTATTTTTGGACCTAAAACGAGCTTTCGAAAATGTATCTCACCAAATTATGATGTATAAACTGTATAGTATCGGCATAAGAGATAAAGCGCTGCACTGGTTTATAAGTTATTTCTCCAACCGACGTCTACAAACATTAATTAATGGTACTTCTATATCAAGTGAAGAAGCTGCTAATATCGGCCTTCCACAAGGATCGATACTTGCACCAATACTTTTTAAAATATATATAAATGACATAGTCAAAGTAGTAAACCATTGTGATATCAAATTGTTTGCAGACGACACCCTTATTATGATAAGCGATAAAAATCTCAATGTAGCTATTGAAAAAATGCAATCAGATTTAGATAGTGTATATCTCTGGATGTGCCAAAATAAATTAAAGATAAATGATGATAAGACTAAATATATGATCTTAAGTAGAACACTTATTAGTAATACAAATGAACTAAAAATCGAATTCTGCAAAATTATGGAAGTAGATAAAATAAAACACCTAGGTATAGTTATTGATAATAAATTGAAATTCGAGGATCATGTAAACGACTTGAAGCAAAAGATTGCAAAAAAGATAGGCTTTTTATACAGATCATGTAAATTTGTTTCAAAAAAGCATAAAATTCTTGTATATAGAACAATCGTGGAACCTCATTTCAATTACTGCCCTACCATATTGTTTTTAGTGGCAGATAGTGTGATAGACAGTTTACAAAAAATGCAAAATAAAGCGATGAGGTTTATTTTTAAATTTGACAAGGGATGAAGGAAAATCGTTCCAATATACATCATTTATCCACCCTGTCGGAAAATCAACAAAACAAGATAAGTCAGTTTATTCTTAAGAAAAAATACGATACTCCGAGAAGAGAAATGCTAAATGAATTGCAATGGCTTAGTGTAAAACAGCGTATCCTTTTCTTTGTGGTGATTTTTATTTTTAATATTAAAAAGGGTAATCTGCCGGAGTATTTGAGAACAATATTGTATACCATAGAGACGTTCACAATATTAATACGAGAAATAAAAATAGCTTCAGATTTCCGCTCTTTACAACGGAAAGAGGACAGCTTAACTTGTTTATAAAGGTCTAAAAAGATTTAATAAACTTCCTGTAGAAATAAGAAACTGTGATGACTTAAATATGTTTATAAATAAATTATTCTTATCTTGTCGCAGAACTGTGATACGATAGAGATTTCACGTGTAATAAATTTATATGTTGTAAATCTAGGCATAAAAGCTGTAATAATAATAAATAAATAAATAAATGAATAAATTCTTCAAAAATAACGTTTTTTGTATATTAACAGGGCACTCCCTGCTGGAAAGGACAACTGGGCACAGAGAATTGAAAGTCTCGATTTCCGGCCTAAAGGCTAGCTTGGCGACATACCGCTCGGTAACAACTACCGCGCACAACCATTACGCCACTTTTATATTGGCAACATACGGGCGCAATAACCACTGCAGCATCTTTTTTTATTAGCGACATACCGCTCCAACAATAATAACCACGAATTTTGGTATTGGCGGCGCAACGCCAACAACAATCATCACGCCACTTTCATACCGACGGCACACAACGTTTACAACAACCACAACCTCATTTTGGCTGGCAATGCACTCGCGCATATTCCCGAGCAACACACGGCAAGAACAACAAGTACAATTCAACCTTTATCTAAACCTATGAGCAACACCAAACAACATATACATACGCTCAACATATTTATTTGGTATCGCTCGCAACAACAATTGATCCTGTCCATAAGCAAAGGAAAGTCTGGTAATATAAATTGCGCACAGAACAACAACAACAGAGCTTCACAACATTCAATTCTGGAAGAACGACGGCATCAACGGAAGGCTACAACAACAGCATTAGCAGACGAAGCGGATTTAAAAATTTTATTGTTGTTCTATTTAAAAGTTTTATTTTAGGTTGTTTTAAGTTAACACCCTTGTAATATACTTTGAATTAGGTGAGTGCTGTAAGAGGGGACAGCGGGGCGTTTGCCCTTTCTTTTTTGCTGAAATAATATTTTCTATTACTTTTTTCAAATTTTTTTTTCTTACATTAAATTTTTATTCCCCTTTTGTTTTTAATTCACTTCATTTCATTTCGCTTCGGCTTTCATTTGTCTACTTTATCCCCCATTTAACCGCGCTTCCATCGTATCTCACTATTCGGATTTTTGTCTTTTGGCAGTTTTTTTATTTTCCTTTTTTTTTTGTTAGTCGACGAGGGACTAACTCAAAATTGTAAATATTTGAGAATTGTAGTTTTGTTAACCTAAAGATTGGCGGCAATATTCCTTGCAGGATCGTCCCTTGGAATATCGACGCTACATACCGCGGTTCACTGTGTTAGATACCGGCATTTCTTTTGGATCTTGGTTGAATACGACCCTGGTAGATTCGTTACTACAAACCCACTCGTTGCATAACTGCAAAACCGAGTGAGCTTTTTTTTTTTTTTTGCGGGGAGGCTGAAAAATGCCTCCCTCTCAGCATCCATCAGGCGTGTCATTACCATAAATGCCATTTTGCTCACTGCAGTCCAGCACTCTTTCCTGTTGCACATATGTTTAACTAAATTTCTCGTGGTAGGTTCCTCCCCAAAGACTCCATGCAATGTGAGTCTTTCTTCGTGGAAACGGGGGCAGTAGAACATGACGTGTTCTGCGTTTTCTAACTCTGTGGTACACATTGGGCAATGAGGATCTTCCTCTATCCTACGCTTCCATAAATACCCTTTGAAACCGCCATGTCCACTCATTATCTGCGTGAGATGGTAGTTCAGTTCGCCGTGCTACCGCTCATTCCATTGAGCTACGTTCCAAACTAGTGTGAAAGTCCAACGCCCTTTACTCGAGGTCTCCCACCGTTCTTGCCACTTAGCTATTGTTTGTGTCCTTGCTCTTTTCTTGTCTTCTTCAGATGGTCGCTCGATATTACTGTTATACAGATCGGCCATTTCGCTTGCCAGTAAGTCCACTGGGATTTTCCGGGTTGGAACCAGGATCGCGTCGTCGGACACCGTCCGATAAGCACTTGCTATTCTTAAAGAAGCAAGTCGGTACGCTGCTAATATATATTTTTGATGGGCCTGTTTATATCCATATCACACTGGTGCTGCGTATAGTATTATTGAGCTGGTTACTGTGGACAATAGCTGACGTATAGCTTCGCTCGGACCACCAATGTTAGGCATTATTCGCATAAGTGATCCATTAACTTTGGTAATTTTCTCCCCCACCGCTCTGAAGTGCTCTTTGAAAGTTAACTTAGAGTCAATGTGCACTCCTAAGTATTTTAAGGAATCCTTTGAGGTGATTTGATGATGCCCGACAGTTAAGACTAACTCGTTCGCCGACCGTTTGGAGCTTACTAATACCACTTCCGTCTTTTGGCTAGCCAACTCCAGTCCTGTATTGGTCAGCCATTCCTTTATTCTTGCTACGGCGTCATTACATAATGCTTGAAGCAGGTCCAGTTTCTTGGCCACTACTAACACTGCAATATCATCAGCATATCCCACAATTTGCGTGTTTTCTGGTAGATCAATCTTTAGCACCCCGTCATACATTACATTCCAAAGCGTTGGACCGAGAACAGATCCCTGTGGGACGCCTCCTGTGATTTTGTACTCTTTTGCTCCTTGATCCGTGTCAAAAAGAAGTACTCTGTCTTTAAGATAGCCACCTATAATTCTGCGTAAGTAAGAGGTAGTGCCGAAGCTTTGCAGCGCTGCCATTATCTGCATCCAGTTCGCAGTGTTAAAAGCATTCTTGATGTACAACTTAATCAGTGCACAGAACTTCCTTTTATTTTGGCCTCCAGAGATAGCTTCTCTAGCTATATTGACGACTGTTTGTATTGCATCTACGGTGGATCTTGATTTGCGAAATCCATATTGACTATTCGATAAGCCACCTGGTCTTTCTAGAGTCAGCTGTAGGCGCTCACTAATTATACGCTCGAAAATCTTCCCTAGGGAATCCCGCATACAAAGTGGCCTATATGAGGATGGTTGGTCAGGCTGTTTACCACGTTTCAGCAATAGGACAAGTCTTTGTCGTTTCCACGGGCGAGGGAATACGCCTTCTTGCATACAGGCATTAAAAAGATCAGTAAATAATGTAGCCCTAGTTGTAATCGCGGCTTTAAGGGCTATGTTTGGTACTTCGTCGGGTCCTGGGGATTTGTTATCAGCAACTCTTTTTGCAGCGTCCAGCACCTCTTGCTCTGTAATTTGCGGAATTTCCGTACTTTCTAGATCCTCGCTTGGATAAGTCCAGCGATCTTGCGCCGGGAAAAGTGTTTCAACAATAATATTCATCAGTATCGGGCACGTAGGTTGCTGTGATATCGGACTTTTACTTTGGCCATCACAGTTCTGTAGACTGATCCCCAAGGATCTAGGTCGACATTATCCAGCAGTTCCCTAAAGCATAACTTCTTGCTCTTTTTTATGGCATTTTGAAGTGCCTTTCTTTGTGCGACATAGGTGCTGTGTAGCTCTGCACATCGTGGTGATGAGCGTGCCCTCTGCGCTATTCTTCGTGCTTTGTGGCATTTTCTACGCTCTTCCGCAATTTCGTCATTCCGCCAATATAACGGAGTGCGCTGTGCTTTTCCGCGACTTCTGGGCATGGCAGCATCACATGCCATACATAGCAACTTAGTGATTTAAACCGACTGGTCTTCCGCATGCGATTCTCGTACCATGGCGTCCTTCCAGATAATGTCAAATATTTGTGGGTCGAAAAGGTGCTGTTTCCATTTCCTACTTTGTCGATGTCTTTCTGCTACCGTTCGTGGAGTTTCGAGCAGCTCTACGCTAATAGCTTTATGGTCGCTGTGTGTGTAGACATTGCTTATGGAACATTTTGCTCGTCTTGCTATTTCGCTGCTAGCGAAGGTGAGATCTATAATGGATCGTCTGGTACCTGTATCGAAGGTATATATCCCTGGTTCATTTAGGAGTTCTAGCCTCAAAGAAGTAAGGCTTTCGAGGAGAACTCTCCCTCTTTCGTTGGTTCGTCCACTTCCCCACACAGATGACCATGCATTGAAGTCTCCACACACTAAAAGCGGGTGTTTACCTCGTGCTTCAATGGTGATCCCGTATATCATGTCTTCGAACTCGGCGATGGTCTTGCTCGGAGGGGCATAGCAACTGAAGACGTATATACCTTGATTTTTGCCCACGTGAATCCTGCTACCGTTGGCGTCATAATTTCCTGTGGGAGAAATTTCCCTGGTGCCCAAATTGAGGCTTTCCCTGCTGAATCTGAGAGCCAACCCTGCTCCTGGCGATTTTTGTATTGTTCAGAGAGTACCACTATGTCATATCCTCCTTCATAGACTGTTTGGGAATAGCTCTTGGGCTGCCTCGCAATGGTTTAAATTGAGCTGCAGTACCCTCATGAGACAGTCATTTTGCTGCCCTCTCGTTGTGGGCATTTAAAACTGCCTGCAGAATGTTGTCCCCCACATAGCGCGCATTTCGGTGCATTTTCGCAACTTGCAGCCTTATGACCTTCCTGGCCGCATATCCTGCATAGGCTAGACCTATCTACAATCTCCTTACATTTCTGAGCTATATGCCCGTAGCCCCAGCACTTATAACAGCGTTTTTCTTGCTTGAGCTCTCTAATTCGGCAGGAAACCCATCCTACCCGGATTCTTTGCGTATTAAGAACCGCCTTGGCATCATCCGCTGTAAGGATTATAAGTGCCGACTTCGTGCCACTGTACCCTGTGCGTATGCTTTTTATTGCAGCCACATCTGGAAGTTTGATGTTGCATTGCTGGTGGAGGGCGTTGCAAATCTTCTCGGGCGTAGTAATCTCATCGAGATCTCTGCACTGTTATAACTTTAGCCGAGTCCTTTAGTACCGCTTCAATTTCTGCTTGGTACGCGCTTGTTTTCCCATCTTGCGATTTTTTCAGCTCTAGTAACAGCTCTCCTTTTGCCGTTCTTCTAATCGTTTTGACGTCATCACCCAGGGATTTTAATTCGTCGCATCTTCTCACTTTACGCAATATGTCGCATACCCCGCCTTGGAAATGATGATTGCATCCGGCCTAGCCTTAAGTGATTTTTTCTTGCTCTTCTTTTTGGCTAACTGCCACTCTCCCGTCTTTTGGGCTGCAGTTTCCTCTTTCCGCTCCGTCTTCTCTTGCGTTTCTTGCCGTCGTTTGTGACCACCCACGTGCCCTGGTAAGACATCTTCTAGTGTAGTAGTGGGTTTTACCACGTTGTTCTCCTTGGTCGAGTACGAATTATTCCTCGGTCGCTTTCCTGGGGGTGATGGACTTCTATCCTTGGCGCATTCGCTTGCACGCAATTTATGTTCTAAATTCTTTACCTCTAGGGCCGACTCGATGTACAGCACTTTTATTACGGAGGCCAAGTGCTTGATTTCCGCGCGTATATTATTACGCCCTATGAAGAACTGCATCAAGTCCTCAATTGCCTTGCCTAGCTTGGTCATCTTTTTTTCTCCAGGGGGGTTTTGCTGATTTAACGCAGCTGACGCCTGCTTAATTAGCTCACTTAATAATGGTGTGCCCGTTTGAGCCTTGCTGTCGGAGTTCTTTTTGCAAAGCTTCGGTGTAGCACCCGGCGACAACGCTCCTTGCTTGCTTTCGGCCTCCGCTCCTTTGGGTTTCGTTACCACTTGCGACGAAATGTTAAGGCCCCCAGCCGATGGGCCACGCCCTTCTGGAGAGCGAGCTAGCTTCCTTCCTACAAATGGATTGAACGCCATTTCATTCTCCTTTTCAACCGAGTGAGCTATCAAGAGCTGAATAGACGTATGTATCTAGCATGTATGCTCTGAGCTTTTCCTCTTTTCAGCATAGCAACTCTATAGCTTGAAGGCGCCTCCAACACATTGAGTGATATGGTGAGTGAGTAAATCTTATATTATTTTATTTGAGTATATATGCTAGTGTGCACATATATTGACTTGCAATTACTAAATTATACTCAAAAATTTGAAAATAATAGGAATTGACAAAGAGCAATAATATATTTGATTACACAATTTTATGCACATACGTATCTACATGCAGGCATATTTTTGTCTTATGCCAAACTGGTTTTTTGATCGTTCTTCTTTTTTCATTGTTCTTAATTGCATCAGTTATTGAGATAGGTCAAGGATTAGGGCTTTAAGTTTATTGTTTTTTTTTTTGTAGCGCAAGGAATTTATTTTATTACGTTTGAATTGTATTCATAAATTTTCCGATTAGCTAGTAAGACATTAGCGTAGGCCGTAAATTGAGGAGAAAAAAAATTGTTGTGAATTGATTAATTTGGTATATATTTTTGGGAAACATTAATTTTTACTTTTGTTAAATTTTTTTTTTGGGAATAATAATTTCGTTCGAATTGAAAACGTGTAATTAGTATTAGGGCGTAGTTTAGTTTAAAACTTAGGATTTTTTTGAAATCGTAGTTTTTAGTTTACCTTCCCTTTTTGAGTGTATTTTAATAAATGAATAATGTATGGCTGAAAATTTTAGATCTTTCCATAATGCAGGGCTAAAGTTTTAGGTTTGGTGTTGGTGCCGCGCTTGTGCGTGGCAAGGTAAGGTGAAGGTAAGTGTTTAGGGAAAATGACCGAGTGGCAGGCGACCGACCAGTGTCAGGTTTGGGGGCACTGTAGGTAGATAGGAGTCAGCACACAGGTTTTCACCTTTTTCTCCCCTTATGCTTTCCCCCTTCTAACTATACCCCTAACGTATATTTACATCTTTTCCAGCTTCTCCTTCCTTTCCTATACATATGCAGGTATGAACCATTTTTGTTCATGTGGCTGCGGGTGAGGTCGGTGGTGCAATACCCCGCCCAAGACGACGAGCTAGCCTGGGCCCGCAAGCATATCTGCTTTCCGCTGCTCTTCACCACCCAAACAGTCAGCTACGTAACACATCTCAACTAGGATCCCATGAGAACCGTATAACATACAAGATGGTTCCGAAGAGACACGAATAACATCTAAGATTGAAGCACAGGGGACGCGTATTTCCGAAATATCGGCACAAATTTCAGCACTGATATCATCTCAGATCTCCACACAACTAGAAGAGCAGGAAGCCCGTATGTCATCTAAACTGGAGGCGCTTATGGAAGAAAAACTTACCCAGTCTCATGAAGGCTTCAGTGGTCGATAGAATAAAATAGAGGCAGAGATGGATGCTTTGAAATACAAGATCTGGGAATTACAATTGAACCGCCCAATCACTTCAACGTCTAATCGCAAGGTAAAAATTCCATCCTTTAACGGTTCTGTTCCTTTCCAGCTGCAGCTGAGATCTTACAAACCATTCCAGAAGGCGAACGGAACTGTTATGAAGCACTGATGGGCGCTCTAGAGAGACGATATGGAACCGAGCATAGGTAACCCATATACCAAATGGATTTACTGAACCGCTTCGAGAGGGCTTGTGAAATATTGCCAGAGTTTGCGTCGGATTTTGAAAGGCTGGCACATTAAAGAATGCGGACGCACCCATAGAATACACCGAGAGGGTAAAAATCCAGAGCTTTATAAATGGTATACGAGATGTGGAAACGAAGCGACTGACGTACGCAAACCCAAAACCCACCCTCACAGAAACGGTATCACATGCTCTAATTCAGGAAACAGCATCGCTTCTGTGTAAGCCAGCGTTCAAAGCACGCCGTGTGGAGGTAGAAAAGCCAGACTGGGTAAACACAATATTGGAGGCACTGAAAGGGTCGCAAAAGCGGAGTGAAAGAGTTATCAAATGCTTCATTTGCCGGAAGCCCGGTCACATTGCACGTCATTGCGATCTCGATCCTAGTGGTTTCAGCAGAATGGATAGTTTTAATAACAAAGCTGGAGGAGATGAGCAAGAGCGAGTAAGATGTAGAGATCGAGAGCCAGCTCCAGTTATTGAATGTCCGGTGATATCTGTGTCGCACATTGGAAGGAAATCAAGCAGTATTACCGTCAGATGGAATGTGGATGGCAAAGAACGTGTACTGACTGTAGATACGGGCGCATCTGATCTGACTTGGTCAACAGGAGAGTAAAACCATTTCCTGGAGCAAGGTTGCGTACGGTCACTGGCGAGTATAACCAAGTCCAAGGAAAAGTGGTATGTGAGGTCTTAATTGGAAAGGTCATGATTCTACACAAATTCGTTTTGGCGGAGATCGTTGATGAATTCATATTGGGAGTGGACTTCTTAGTTGACCATGACATAAGAATCGGCATGCAGAGAAGGATTATGCGCTATATGAACCAGGATATACCACTTAACTTCAATTTTGAGAAAGGGTTCAGCAGTAAGCGAGTACGGGTGGAGGAGATTCAACAGAGACCACAAAAGTCAAAGAAAGTAAAGCAGGCAAAGGTTGATGGAATGAACGAGCAAAACAAATCAAAACCCAAGGTACCCGCGAGAAAAAAACTGGCATTGACAAACCCTAATGGATGCACAAAAACGAAGGAAAGAATTTCCCAGAAAAAATGCGAGGGTAGTTTCAAGCCAGGGCGCACTACTGTTGTGAAACGTGGGTACGATACTGATTATGTGAAGCCAATCCGTCAAGAGCAAGCTCTACGGAGTAGTTCATTAGCCAAACTACAGAGTGTGAGGGAACGATCCAGGATAATGAGTAGTAAGATGAAACGCAGGTACGATGAGGACAATAATTCGGAAGGTTTCTTGGAGGGAGATTTGGTACTGCTATACAACCCTCACCGGTGGAAAGGTGTTCCATCCAAATTTTGGTGCAGCCGGGAAGGCCCGTGCAGAGTTGAGAAGAGGATCAGTGGTGTCATCTGCCGCATACAAACAATTGGGGAACCACGAAATAAATGGGTGATTCATTTGGCGAGGCTAGCAGCGTTTAGATCAGAAAATTTGTCTGATCGTCCCGATCGGTGGAGAGCAGTGTGACGAATATTAGCAACACTATGGCATACTATCATCTCTAAGTCGATACTAAGCAGTCACTTGTATCTACATAAACAAATCAATCATTATGTCTACACATATGTACACACAAGAAGCGGAGAGATATGTACAAATACATGCATATATCTGAGATGCTCACAAAAGTATGCAATCATCGGTCGAAGTATCACTTACATATACACGAGCATATGAGAAGCTATAAACGTGCATCTGTAGTTATAGCTGCTGAGTTTATAGCTGGTAAACAAGTAGTAAATTCTAGAAGAAGAAACGCCTAGAAGTATGCGAACGACACAGCACAGAGTATAAAAGGAGCAAAAGCTGAGTAAGCAGATTCAGTTTGATTTAAGCAAGCTATTGGTTGTGAAGTATCAATGTTATTGTGAAGGCCATTTTGCATTATTGAATATTAGAGTTATTTATTCAATAATTTAGCGATAGGAACGTTAGTAGAAGGTGCAAAATAAGCGGAGTTTCACTAAATTCGTTACAATATTTTGGAGCTCGAAGAGGTACAAGCATACGTCCGAGTCGAGTAAAGTCTGGGGAAGGATTATGTATTGAGGACTTAGATTGTAACAAGTTGTCAGGAAAGAGTCCTTGTAATAATGGGTCACCAAATGTATTAATAATTAAATAATTTAAAAAAATAGTTTAAGTTGAACGGTTTTATTGAAAACAATATTTACATTAAGTAATAATAACACTAAAAGCTATAAATTAATTGGGTAGGTCCTAGGTACTAGTCATCACACACTCATCAATCTAGGGCATTGATCAGACAATTAAATAAAAGCGTTGGGCGCGTGAATTTTCTAAAAATGTGAGGCGTAGCATAATCTGATTAAGGCTCAGTTGGTCTTACTTATGACTATCAATAGAAATTTGACGCTTCCACGCTTTTATTTAATTGTGTGATCAATGCCCTAGATTGATGAGTAGTGTGATGACTAGTACCTAGGACCTACCTAATTTTTTCCTCCGGTATATGAAATTAGAGAAAAATTAGTTTTAGAGTTTTGGAAATGGAACAATGAATATAATTTGACTTGTATATATATATTTTCTAAATTCGCTATGGTGGAGAAAGTAAAAGCGCTCAATGGCTCGAGATGAAAAGAGGGTTGCTAAAAGTATGTATTACTATGGGACCTTCCAAAATTTTGAAAATTTATCAAGATCAGGCCTTAATAATTTTAACATCAATCAATGGTTTGAACAGTTAAACATACACGTTGAAGTAACATCGGGGAAACAGGCATGGGCGATATTGAGCGTTTGCATAAAACCCTCAATGAAAAATTAAGAATAATAAATACATCGGAAACAAAGAATTGAAATATTTGATCAGTTAATTATTCACGCAACAACTAGCAAAATTACTTATAATATATTTTTCAATAAAGAGTCGCCAAAAAATTATCTCCAAGCAATCAAAGAAAAAAGAATTGAAAATATTAATAAAAACAGGCAAAAAAAGAAATTTATACTAATTTCGTAAATGTTGAAAACGCAAGAAAAAGACCAGTTAAAATATGTCATCCATATAAACAAGTAAAATTTTTAAAAACAGAAAAAAGATGGGAAGCATCATATTGTAAAATTTAAAAATCAAAAAGATAGAATGTATAAAAATCAGTTTAAAAGGAAGAAAAAAATTATTGGACAAATTAAATTTTTTATATAATTCCATTTTTTATATAATTTCCAATCGTCGTAATATAAAAAAGAAGAAAACACAGTGAATGGGAAAAATTATTATCTATATATTAATACGCTAACAAAATTTCCATACAATCAATTGACAGCCTGATTCGCATAGTTAGAGTACGTAAAATCATATAAAATATATGAATCTATTCGTATGTTCACAAACCCCTCTGAATTCGAAATTCCAAAAGCTGCATTGTCGCGTTGCTCAAATGCTTCATCTACATATGTACATATTCGTACGCGCCAAACGGTGAGAGAACTACTGCCTCACTAATTTTCAGTTCAAATAAAATATTGTTTCCCATTGTTGCTATATTGGTCTGTACCAAAATCCTTAAAAATTGTTCTAAAATAATTGTTAGCGCATAAAAAAAAGTTTAAAGGGAAGTAATAACTTAATCGGCCCATTTTTTGGACAAATTTTACTTACACGTAAATGCACAGGTCTTTATTTAACAGATTCTTTGTTTTTTATTTTAGTTGCTTTCAAAAAAAAACATGAAATAACAAATAATGAGTCAACTTTGTTTTATTTATTTATAACAATTAATTGCAAATTTGACCCAAAATGGTTTTTGCATTTCCAGATTTTATGCTCATTTTAGAGATAGCACGTCTTATACTGAACAAAAAATAAATAAATTTGCTACAATGATATTACATTTAAATTTGTATATTGTCTTTTATGCAAATTTATATCGATATTTCTTATTTTATTTTATTATATTATATTATCTTTTATTTCAACTTAGTTTATTATTATTTAAATGCAACTTGATAGCATCGGAAAATTTCACGTTGTATATTAAACGAAAACAAGTAAGGACGGGACTGTCTTCGGCTGTGCCGAAACTTCATACCTTTCATGAATGGGGCTGAACAATAATCTTATCCCGTTCGTAATCTCCAAATAACCGGATGTATTAGATAAGAAATATATAGTGAACAGTTCTACATACCTAAACGATTTTTTAGATAAATATAAAATAAAAAATTGCAAAATACCCCCTTATCTGAACGATCGTTGTATGGGATATATATTATATATAGCTCCGATCGAAATGATTTTTACAGAAAATCTTCTATGATATATTAGAATATATATCACCAAGTTTCACGTTTTTATATTGGAAACTAAGGGAGAAATGGACAAAAATCTTTCTATCTGAACGATCGGTTGTATGGGATAGGTATATACTATATACATATAGCTCCGATCAAAGTGATTTTTTCAGGAAATCTTCTATGATACATTAAAATAAATATCACCAATTTTAACGTTTTTATATTGGAAATTAAGGGAGAAATGGCTAAAAATCTTTCTATCTGAACGATCGGTTGTATGGGATATATATTATATACAGCTCCGATCGAAATGATTTTTTCATGAAATCTTCTATGATATGTTATAATAAATATCACCAAGTTTAACGTTTTATATTGGAAATTAAGGGGGAAATTGGCAAAAACCTTTCTGTCTGAAGGATCCGTTGTATGGGATAAAAAAAAATAGCTCCGATCAAAGTGATTTTTTCAAAAAATCTTCTATGATATATTAAAATATATATCACAGAGTTTCACGTTTATACTTTCTAAATTAAGGGAGAAATGGCCAAAAAATTTTCTATCTGAACGATCGGTGGTATGAGATATAACTATATATAGCTCCGATCAAAGTGATTGTTCAGTATATTATCTATGATTACTAGAATATATATCACCGAGTTTCACGTTTATAGTTTCCAAATTTGCGGCAGGAATGACCAAAATCGTCTTATCTGAACGATCGGTTGTATGGGAGATATATGTTATAGTGGTCCGATCCTACCGGATCCGACAAATGTCAAATATAGTACAAAAATATATCTTTATGCCAAATTCAATTGAGATATCTCAAAATTTGAGGGACTAGTTTGCGTTCAGACAGACGGACGGACGGACAGACGATCATGGCTATATCAACTCAGTTCGTCGCCCTGATCAAGTCGGTATACTTAATGGTAAGTCCATCTTCTATATTTCTCAACGTTACAAACATCGAAACAAAGTTAATATACCATTTCATGTTCATGAAAGGTATAAAAACGACCCAAAGACATTTTCGATTTTAGGTCGAAATATTGCATAGGCCGTATATTATTCTACTATCTTTGGGGTATTCCATCCCATTTCGACCAATTTCGAACCGACCCCTTTAGAATTGGCTGAAAGTTTTTCTTCTTTTTCTAGCTTACGAAAGACGTTTTTCAGAAATTTTTAAAATTTTTTCATCTAACTCAAAAAAAGTTATGAATTTTTAAAAAAACACCGTTTTTGTTTTCAAAATGCGATAACTTTTTCAAAAATTGCCCGCTTGGGATCCTTTTTTTTTAAATTTTGTATTTAAATGTACTTTTCATTTTTACAGAAAATCTTCTATGATATATTAGAATATATATCACCAAGTTTCACGTTTTTATATTGGAAACTAAGGGAGAAATGGACAAAAATCTTTCTATCTGAACGATCGGTTGTATGGGATAGGTATATACTATATACATATAGCTCCGATCAAAGTGATTTTTTCAGGAAATCTTCTATGATACATTAAAATAAATATCACCAATTTTAACGTTTTTATATTGGAAATTAAGGGAGAAATTGCTAAAAATCTTTCTATCTGAACGATCGGTTGTATGGGATATATATTATATACAGCTCCGATCGAAATGATTTTTTCATGAAATCTTCTATGATATATTATAATAAATATCACCAAGTTTAACGTTTTTATATTGGAAATTAAGGGGGAAATTGGCAAAAACCTTTCTGTCTGAAGGATCCGTTGTAGGGGATAAAAAAAAAAAAATAGCTCCGATCAAAGTGATTTTTTCAAAAAATCTTCTATGATATATTAAAATATATATCACGGAGTTTCACGTTTATACTTTCTAAATTAAGGGAGAAATTGCCAAAAATTTTTCTATCTGAACGATCGGTGGTATGGGATATAACTATATATAGCTCCGATCAAAGTGATTGTTCAGTATATTATCTATGATTACTAGAATATATATCACCGAGTTTCACGTTTATAGTTTCCAAATTTGCGGCAGGAATGACCAAAATCGTTTTATCTGAACGATCGGTTGTATGGGAGATATATGTTATAGTGGTCCGATCCTACCGGATTCGACAAATGTCAAATATAATACAAAAATACATCCCTATGCCAAATTCAATTGAGATATCTCAAAATTTGAGGGACTAGTTTGCGTTCAAACAGACAGACGGACGGACGGACAGACGATCATGGCTATATCAACTCAGTTCGTCGCCCTGATCAAGTCGGTATACTTAATGGTGAGTCCATCTTCTATATTTCTCAACGTTACAAACATCGAAACAAAGTTAATATACCATTTCATGTTCATGAAAGGTATAAAAACGACCCAAAGACATTTTCGATTTTAGGTCGAAATATTGCATAGGCCGTATATTATTCTACTATCTATGGGGTATTCCATCCCATTTCGACCAATTTTGAACCCTACCCCTTTAGAATTGGCTGAAAGTTTTTCTTCTTTTTCTAGCTTACGAAAGACGTTTTTCAGACGTTTTTCAAATTTTTTCATCCAACTCGAAAAAAGTTATGAATTTTTAAAAAAACACCGTTTTTGTTTTCAAAATGCGATAACTTTTACCGAATGGGCCGAGAATTTTTTTTTTTTTATTTAATTGAAAAAAAAACTTGTATTTTTTCCGAAAAGTACATTTAAAAACATATTAAAAAAAAATTATCCCAAACGGTCAATTTTTGAAAAAGTTATAGCATTTTGAAAAAAACACCGTTTTCAAACTCAAAATAAGTTTTAAATATATATATATAAATAAAACACCGTTTTTTTCAAAATGCTATAACTTTTTCAAAAATTGACCGTTTGGGATAATTTTTTTTTTAATATGTTTTTAAATGTACTTTTCGGAAAAATTACAAAAAAAATTTTAAAGTTTTTTTTTCAATTAAATAAAAAAAAAAAAATTCTCGGCCCACTCCGGGATTAGTGGGGATGATTGCAGAATTGATTAAAGTTTTTTATGAGAAAAAAAGGGCGAAATTCGAAAAATCTCGAAAAATTAAAAATTACAAAAAAAAGCTTTAAACATTTTTTTGAATTTTTCCGAAAAGTACATTTAAAAACAAATTAAAAAAAAAAAACAAAACGACCCCAAACGGTCAATTTTTGAAAAAGTTATAGCATTTTGAAAACAAAAACGGTTTTTTTTTTAAGTTCATAACTTTTTTTGAGTTGGAAGAAAAAATTTGAAAAACTCTGAAAAACGTCTTTCGTAAGCTAGAAAAAGAAGAAAAACTTTCAGCCAATTCTAAAGGGGACGGGTTCAAATTCGGTCGAAATGGGATGGAATACCCCCTATATATTAATACGCTAACAAAATTTCCATACTATGAATTGACAGGCTATTTCGCATAGTTAGCGTACGTAAAATCATATAAAAGTTATATGAGTCGATTCGTATGGATCAGCCGCAATGCATAGGCCTATTTTTTGTTAACAAATATTACTCTAATTGTTTATAATTAAAAGAAAATTTTTTTTGTAAATTCGAAAATCTGTGCCAATATCGAAATTGCCATCTGTAGGACCCATTATGTTCTGAATTCGAAATTCCAAAAGCTGCATTGTAGCGTTGCTCAAATGTTTCATCTGCATATGTACATATTCGTACACGCAAAACGGTGAAAGAACTACTGCCTCTCTCATTTTCAGTTCAAATAAAATATTGTTTCCCATTGTTGCCACTTACCTATATTGGTATGTACCAAAATCCTTAAAAAATTTAAATCACAAATAATGAGTAAACTTTTGTTCAAACTCACTAAATTTCTTTATTTATAATAACTTATTGCAAATTTTACCCAAAATGTTTTTTACATTTCTAGATTTTATGCTCATTTTAGATATAGCACGTCTTATACTGAACAAAAAATAAATAAATTTGCTACAATGATATTACATTAAAATTTGTATATTTCCTTTTATGCTAATTTATTTTGATATTTCTTATTTTATTTTATTATATTATATTTTATTTCAACTTAGTTTATTATTATTTAAATGCAACTTGATTGCAACGGAAAATTTCACGTTGTATATTAAACGAAAAAAACGACCCAAAAACATTTTCTATTTTAGGTCGAAATATTGCATAGGCCGTATATTACTCTACTATCTATATATTAATACGCTAACAAAATTTCCATACCATCAATTGACAGGCTGTTTCGCATAGTTAGCGTACGTAAAATCATATAAAAAGTTATATGAATCGATTCGTATGAATCAGCCGCAGTGCATAGGCATATTTTTGTTAACAAATATTTGTTTATAATTAATAGAAAACGTTTTTTGTAAATTTGAAAATCTGTGCAAATATCGAAATTGCCATCTGTGGGAGCCATTAATGTTTCATCTACATATGTACATATTCGTATGCGCCAAACGGTGAGAGAACTACTGCCTCACTCATTTTCAGTGCAAATAAAATATTGTTTCCCATTGTTGCCACTTACCTATATTGGTCTGTACCAAAATCATTAAAATTTTAACAATATGTACTATGTACGAAATTGAACTTAAATTAGTATTTGAATTTGATACATGAATTTGAATTTCAAACATGTATTTGAATTTGAAATATGTAACACAAATTCATTCGAATCCTAATATTTATTTTATATTCATTGATTTCGCGTGAGCATATAATCTTTTCTTAAATAAGTTATTATCACAATTCTTAATATTTGCAGGTAATTCGTTGAAGCCTATTAACCCTTTGTAAAAAAGACTATTTTTTTTCATACTCCGTTTTGTAATTGGGTAATTTAGCATTATTTCTCTGACTCGTATTTCTGTCATGAACTTCGTAGTTAAATTTAATACTTGTTTTTAGATAATCAGGCAAATTTCCGGTTTTATGTTGTATATGAACTTCATACTGTGGAAAAATATTTGCTGTTTTTCGATATTAATTTTTAGTCTGTTATCAAACATCCAAATATAGAGAGCATCTAAATCACTTTGCAGTTTTTCTCTTATTTCATGTTCATTCCTACCATTTATGAAAATTAGTGCATCATCCGCAAATAGTTTTATGGTAAATAAATAAAATAAATGTAAGGCGCGATAACCTCCGAAGAGATCTAAGGCCGAGCTTCTCTTCCAATTTGCGTCGTGCTCCTCTTGATTTTCCCTACAAATTGGCCGGACGGGACCTACATGCTTAATGCCGACTCCGAACGGCATCTGCAAGGCAGATGAGTTTTCATTGAGAGCTTTTCATGGCAGAAATACACCCGGAGGGGCGACCCCGCTTAGAAAACTTTTCCTCTTATTGAAAAACCTTATTTCTAAAATGTTGATGTTGCTTTTCCCGGGGTGTGAAACCAGCGCATACGGTGTGGTAGGCGGAGCACGCTACCATCACACCACGGTGGCCGCCATAGTTTTATGGTACTGAATTTTAATATAGACTTAATATCATTAATATAAATGTTAAATAAAATTGGAGCTAGCACAGTGCCTTGGGGTAAACCAATCTTAACGTCAGCTTAGTCCGATAATGCTGAACCAATTATTGTTCTATGGCCACCATGGTGTGATGGTAGCGTGCTCCGCCTACCACACCGTACGCCCTGGGTTCACACCCCGTGCAAAGCAATATCAAACTTTTAGAAATAAGGTTTTTCAATAAGAAGAAAATTTTTCTAAGCGGGGTCGCCCCTCGGCAATGTTTGGCAAGCGCTCCGGGTGTATTTTTGCCATGAAAAGCTCTCAGTGAAAACTCATCTGCCTTTCAGATGCCGTTCGGAGTCGGCATAAAACATGTAGGTCCCGTCCGGCCAATTTGTAGGGAAAATCAAGAGGAGCACGGCGCAAATTGGAAGAGAAGCTCGGCCTTAGATCTCTTCGGAGGTTATCGCGCCTTACATTTATTTTTTTTATCTATTTAATTATTGTTCTTTGCTTACGATTTGTTAAGAAATTATCAAACCAATCTAATTCAATATCTTTAATACCAATGCTTGATAATTTTTCTAATAATATTTTCTGATCAATAGTTTCAAAGGCTCTTTTGAGATCGATGAAAACTGCAATGATCGACTTTTTGTTATTAAGTTCTTCTTTCCATTCAGCTATAACCATGTTTAAAACTGTTTCGCAAGAATGATTCTGTCTAAATCCTGACTGTTGTGGTATAAGTATCTTATTATTTTCTAGATATTGAACTAATTGATTTTTAACCACCAGCTCTAAAATTTTCTCATCACTGGCCCAAGTATTTATTGGTCTCAGCTCCTCTGCTCTAATAGTTTTTGCAACTTTTTCTATTGGGACTATAGTCGAGGTTTTCCAAATGCCACTGCTTAAACTTTCATTTATAATTTCAGCATAGAAAAACCCTAAATATGGTATTACATCTTTCACAACACCATCTGATAACAATTTTTTTCCACCTCTTTTGGCTTCAAACTTACTGACAAGTTTTACGACGTCATCCGTGCTAACTTGGTCAAATTTAAAAACACAATTAGTTAGACTAGGTATATTGGCATCTCTATCAAATGCTTCTATATTTCTGCAAATCTCTTGAATGCTATCCACAAAATTTTTATTAAAATGTTGGCCATTTGCGATTCATTATCATATATTAATCCAATTATTCTATTTTCTTTATTGATGAAGTTTCCTTTCCCATACTTATTTCCTGTTTCAAATGCTTCCACATCTTTTTACTATCATGGCTATTGCTATTTATTTATGTTCCATATGTTTGATTTTTTTAATTTTCACAAGCTCTTTGTATTTTTTTTTATGTTTCTGCACTCATCCCATTCTCCTGAAGTTTGCGACAGTTTATACAGTTCAAATTTATATTTATTCATATTGGCTAACTCATTGTCATACCATTTATACATTAATTTTAATTGATCAACTTTTTCATAAGTTAGATTTTGCATAACACTCAAAATATTGGTATTAATGATTGAAACTTTATTATCCAAACTTACTCTGTCAAAATTGCTAAAATCACATATGCGCAATTGATTTGTAAGTGATTCAATATTATAGTACTCCCATGACGTAATTTTTATAGGGCTCCTCATTCTAAATTTAGGGCTTATTTTTATCTTATATTGTATTGTTTCATGATCGGAAATTTGGTGATCATCTAACTTTTCACACACTATGTCTTTAGTATTCGAAAAAATTAAATCAATTTTTGTTTTGAATACATCGGTTATACGAGTATCAAAATCAATTGTTTGATACATACAGTATGATTTAAAAAGTTCAACTAATTGTATGCTATATGTTGACATATTATTTAAATTAATATTAAAATCACCTACAAGAATATTATTTATAGACATCTCACTAGTACTACCTAAGACGGTACGTAAGTAGTTTATGAAATCCGCATCGCTTGTGCTCGGTGAGTGATAAACCACACCGATTTGCCATTTTGGATTAAAATGCTTCAATTTAATAAAAATACACCACATATTTTTGGCTATTGCTTTATTATACTTAATGCTATATTCGATGGAATCATGCACATACACCAGAACACCACCAGTATGCCTACTATGTGAATCACATCTGACTAAGTTATAAGTTTGTATGCTCAACTCCTGATTCGTTTTAAATTTGTGGTAAATGTTTCAGCACACAGTATTACAGCTGGAATTTTAATTTCAATCAGTCTTTCCAATTTTGCTTTGTTCCCTAAAATACTATTTATATTGAGATACAGACAAATTAGATTGCTCCTATTTGATTGCTACTTTCTAGTTTTGGTTTTAACCTGAATGTATCTTTTATATGCTGGACATTGTTTACTGAATGCAGCATGGTGTACATCCGTCTCTAACAGTTTTTTCTGTACAAGTCTCCACATTTACTACAAACTTTTTTGCTAATACATTCAACAGCTTTATGATTGAAACCCAAACATTTAAAACAACTATATACTCCTTCATATTAAATAGTAATACAAGAGTCCCACTCTACATTGAATCTCTTTTGTTTCATGATATTTTCATATGTTTCTCTATCTGTTCCAACAATAGCATTAAAACACTCTTCTCTTCGACTAAAATTTTCAAAGATCTTTACAAGTTTAAATTGTTTACCCTCACATATACTATTTTGCTTCGTAATACATTCTACTAAGCGCTCACTACTAAGTTTCTAAGTTAAACCAACAACTTTAAATAGTTTTTTCATCTCCCTTTTATTTTTAGTTTTTTCCATCTCAAATTCATTTCCAATTTGTCCCGCTATCTTCTTATGCAATAGTTCGCATGATTCCTTGTTCTTGCATCACAATTATCCCGCCGTTGTTGATTTCTTTCACTGCTGTTACACTTCTGTTGGTTCAACCACTGTTTTTAGCGCTGCTTTCGTATGTTTGTTTTTCTTAGCTTTATCTTTTGGTTTAATAGCTATCCTATTTTCATTTAGTGTGGCTGCTTGTGCATATGTAATTTTGTTTTTAACATTTGTGTTGTTGTTGTTGCTTGCATTATTGCCCGATAAAACTTCGCTTAATTTTTCGTTATTTGTTTCAATTGTTTGTGCCAACTCTGCTAATATGTCTTTTCTCATTTGATTTATTTTAATTTCCACATTATGTTCTAAGAGTGAATTGAAGTCCGTCATTAGACTGACTTTCAACTGTTGAATCTTATTAAATAATGCTTTTTCAATAATTTCCGAGCCTCTGTTGGTCACAATTTTGTATCAAATGTTTGATTTCAACGAATTTGGTGTTTGTATCACATAACGAACATTGATAGCAAAACCACTTTATATTCGCATTTTCACTCAACAATTTAATTTCTTGTCTTTTCATATTGCTGAATTTTATGCAGAAAAAAGAACCACAGCCCCCGAACATGAAATTGAATCGTCTATTTGCACTAATTTTAACATGCACTCTTTGCTCTCGGATGGCGGCATTTTGCCATCAATTTCTTAATAAATTTATTTAAATCACTGCCTATTTTACATTAACTTTATATTGATTGTTCATCAGTGGATTGTTTGTAACTTTTAAATCAATAAAAAGGCTTATAATTCGCATCAATTTAAAAACTGACACGGAACTAACAAAAACACGTCTGACCTTTCTCGCTGCTTTGCTTCCTTTCTTTATAACAGTTAATTGCAAATTTGACCCAAAATGTTTCTTGCATTTCCAGATTTTATGCTAATTTTAGATATAGCACGTCTTATACTGAACAAAAAATTAATAAATTTGCTACAATGATATTACATTAAAATTTGTATATTGTCTTTTATGCTAATTTATTTTGATATTTCTTATTTTATTTTATTATATTATCTTTTATTTACACTTAGTTTATTATTAATTAAATGTGTTAAATATCCGAGAGAAATCGAGACACGACCGTTCACTAGTAATTCATTTATTGTAATCACCTTTGGCTTATAACTAATACAGAGTTGAAGTTGTGTACTAAAAGTTATCGTGTTTGGATTGCCTCTGTTACAAACATCAGAGTTGCATTTTCTCTTACAAATTCCGCCTCAACCCAAATGCGATTCATATTGAAAATATAAAAAATTTAATTCCTTTGTAAATATAACTCAAACTATGCTAGAATTATCTTTAACAATTTACATAAATTTATATGTTTGTCTCCAGATAGGGGCTTCGTAAATATATCTGCGACGTTTTTCGCTGATGGAACGTACTCAATATTGATTTCGTTTTGGACATATTTTTCGCGTATGTAGTGAAACTTTATGGCAATATGCTTGCTACGCTTATGTGCCACAGGATTTTTGACTGCGAACTGTGCACTTTGGTTGTCGCAAAATTTTGTTGATGCTTTAGCGACATACTGGTCAAAACCCATTTCTGTCAATAAACTTCGTAGGAAAGATACTTCCTTTGCTGCGTTGCACATTGCGATGTATTCCGATTCCATGGTGCTAAGAGAAACTACATGCTGCTTCTTAGATTCCCATGCAATCAGCCCATCGCCCATAAAAATAGAATAACCACTGACCGATTTGCGGTCTTGTAAATCTGAAGCCCAGTCAGCATCTGAAAAACAAATTAAGCTTTGATGGTTAGCGTTAAAAGTTATCATACCCTTCGGCTTCTCCTTCAAATAGCGCAATACACGCTTGGCTGCCACGAAATGCTCTTTGTGCGGGTGACTGGTAAACTGTGCCAGCTTCGATACGGTGTATGCTATATCCGGCCGAGAAATTATGGCCAAATATGTCGAACCACCAACAAGTGACATGTACTGCTTGGTGAGAAAACCCGCACAATCTTTGTTACTGCATTTTGCAAGAACCGTGCCTTTACTGTAAGGCGTTGCAACACCTTTACAATCTGCCATATTCCAGCGCTTTAATAACTCGTCGACATAGCGCCCTTGATGGATTGAAATACTTCCACGGAGATCGTCCCTTTCAACCTCCATGCCCAGGTAATAACGAATAGGGCCACGAACAAGCCAACATGATGTCATCAACGTATATGCTCAATATATTAATTTCGCCATTGCCGCACATAGTATATACACAGTTGTCTGATCTGCATCTCACGAAACCAATGTCGCTCAAAACCTTGTCAATCTTTTCGTTCCAATATCTGCCGGCCTGCTTAAGGCCATATAAAGATTTTTGAAGTCTGCACACTTTTTTGGGTTGTTGCTCATCAACAAAACCTTCAGGCTGGCTCATGTACAACTCTTCTTTCAAATCACCGTTTAGGTACGCAGCTACGACATCGACATGGTTGACCAGCAGTTTATATTGTACTGCTAATGAAAGGATCATACGAATAGTCGAATGCCTGACGACTGGTGCATAAGTGAGGGTAGAATATTCGCCTGGTTTCTGCGAACAACCTTGCGCAACTAAACGCGCTTTATACTTTTCAAGTTTACCATCGCCATCAAACTTTTTAGCGAACACCCAGCGACAACCAATCACGTTTTTGTCAGGTGGACAGTCAGCTAGAGTCCAAGCACCACTTTTAATTAGGGAATTATATTCCGCCTGCATAGCATTTCTCCATTGCGAACTTTCGTCAGATTGCATCGCATCTTCGACTGAATTTGGATTTTCGTACGCCAGTTTAAGTACCTCAACTATATATTTTTTTCTTGGTCTGCCTACTTTTCCTGTTCGGCATATACGCGGTCGTCCTCGTTTTCTTCCAAATACCATTTCGCCTTCGTCACTCGAAGCACTATCTTCAGATGCATCGTCGTCATCTTCATCATTTGCCATGTCATCACTGCTTGAGTTTTTATCAACACTCATATCTGCATTTTCACCATCATTTCCACTCATATCTGCACTTTCAATCGATTTAGTTGCGTTTTCGCTAATTAATTCAACGATCTCGTTAGAATCAGCATTTTTGGGCTCATCGGAGCTATCCTCTACGGTTTCAAGTTTTGGCAAAGCGTGTTCGAAAAATATTACATCACGAGCAATTTCAATGCTTTTCCTTAAGGGATCATAAAGTCTATACCCTTTAGTATGATCAGCATAGCCTACAAACCGTACCTTCGATCCTTTACAATCGAACTTTGATTTTCCTGGCTGCTTGTTAAGCACAATAGCTTCACAACCAAATACTTTGAAATGGTTAACACTCGGTTTGTACCCTCGAGAACATTCATACGGCGTTTTATTTTTTAAAATTTTCGTGGGACACCTATCCCGTATGTAAGCGGCGGTGTTGACTGCTTCCGACCATAGCGATTGTGTGAGATTCGATGAAACTAACATGCACCGAGCCATCTCAACTAAAGTGCGGTTGGCACGTTCTGCCACGTCATTCTGTTCTGGTGTATACCCCACCGTCTTTTGATGTATAATACCTTTACTTTTCAGGTAACTTTGGAAATCCGTTCCCAAATATTCACGCCCATTATCACTGCGCAAACATTTTACTTTATTACCAGACTGATTTTCTACGCACGTAACAATTGCTTAAACGCAAGAAGAACAGATTTTTTCTTTAGAAATTTTACTTCAATGTAGCGCGAGAAATCGTCAATAAACGTGATAAAATAATTTGAGCCACCTTGCGATGTCGTACGCATAGGTCCGCAAATGTCGGAGTGAATAATTTCCAAACATTTTGTAGATTGCACATTCGAATAATTAAGGAAAGCGCTTCTTTTAATTTTACACATTGCGCATATGTCACAATCAATATTCAATTTCTTATTGATACACAAGCCACGCACCATATTATTTTGTGCAAGCATAAATAAATCTTTATAATTTACATGGCCGAATCGCCGATGCCACTTTTGCACATTTTCATGTTCAGTTTTATTTTCAGTTACTAAATTAATATATTCTTTGTTTTTAGTTTTAGTCAAATTTACGCGAAAAACTCCGTTTTGCTTATCGGCAGTGAACACTAATTTATTTTCTTTTGTCTTTAAAATTGCTTTATTTTTTTTTAAAGCATACTTCGTTTCCGTTACTCAGAATTTTGCTCACAGCTAAGAAGTTGTTGTTTAACTTTGGTGCGTACAATACACCCATCAATACGATGTCAGTAGTTTCCGATTTGATCATTATTTTTCCTTCGCCCTCTGCTTCAACCGATTCTCCAGATGCTAAAAATACCTTTTGAGTGGTTTTTCGCAAGCAAGAGAATAATGTGATATCTCTACACATGTGTGATGATGCTCCACTATCGAGTATCCATGCCTTCTCACCTTTCGCTGTTTGAGCGTGGGAGTCAAACAAACTTAGCACCGTCGGAGTTTGAGTGCTTTTGCAATTAGCTCTGATGTGACCTCTCTTACCGCAATTATAACATTTTGCATTGCTGAAGTTTCGGCTTATACTCTTAACTTTGTTGTTGCTACGATTGTCGCGTTCATTAGACAAGCTTGATCTCTTTTCTCAAATTTGCCATTGGAATTCGCTGCAAACACATTTTCGGTTACGATGCGTTGCCCTCTCCTTTGCTCTTCTTCCAATATTTTAACCTTCAAAACTTCTAATTTCGGTAACTTGTCTCTGCTTTCAATAGCTATTACGAAGCTTTCTATCTCATCTGGGAGACTACATAACAGTAATATGCAGAGCAGGTCTTCGGGTACAGTAACACCGATTTCGCTAAGATTGTCCACAATAGAGCAGAACTCATTGATTTGAAGGGCAAATTTCTGTGCAGCGTTCACTTTGAATTGAATCAATTTTCTAAACAAATTTACCTTTCTGGCTGGACCGTCTGCATTGTAGAGGGTGCTTAGCAACTTCCATGCCTCTTTTGCTGTCACACACTTTTTTATTTGGATCAGCTCCGTATGTTTAATGCACAAATGAATCATCGCTAATGCCTTTTGGTCAGCTTTCTGAAACTGCTCCTTCTCCTTTTCCGATGCCTCCGTCTTAATATCATCAGCAACGACGTACCACAAATCTTGTGTCACCAACAAACTACGCATAAGCAGCGCCCACGTCGAATAGTTTTCGTCGGTCAACTTTTCAATATTTATTAACGACGAACTCGTTTTTTTTTTTTTTAATCAACTGTTTTTTAGAAAAGGCTACAAACTCGACAAACGATTTACACAATAAATATTACTATTAAAATTACCGAACAACGTGACCTGGGCCCATAACCCTTGTTAAATATCCGAGAGAAATCGAGACACGACCGTTCACTAGTAATTCATTTATTGTAATCACCTTTGGCTTATAACTAATACAGAGTTGAAGTTGTGTACTAAAAGTTATCGTGTTTGTGTTGCCTCTGTTACAAACATCAGAGATGCATTTTCTCTTACAAAATGCAACTTGATTGCATCGGAAAATTTCACGTTGTATATTAAACGAAAAAAAAACGACCCAGAAACGTTTTCGATTTTAGGTCAAAATGGCAACCTGCATCATAACGGCTTTTCCCCATTTAAAAACTGTAAATCATGAACCAAATAACAGATCCCGCATTAATAAAATAGAGAGCAAAAAATCATAGTTAGCTGTGAAATAAATTTTCTCGGCGTGACGTTACGCTTTTGACAACATGTTTTATTGCTGACGCAGTATTCAGACTTTATTCCAATCGGAGTATTTTGCTCCGCTCTTACCTCCTACTACATTTTTTATCTCAAAGGTTTATTTGGGTCGAGTTGAAAACTAAATAGTATTACTGGGTATTGTTTTGGTTGAAGCTTTTATTGTATACGTATGAAAAGCTGATTGTTTACAAGTGACGATTGGATGAAATGACATGAATTCATTGCTTCTGTCTTAAGACATGTTTGTTCACATTTTACTCACAGTTTTTGTACTTTTTTCGTTCGGAATGAGAAAAGAAGGAGTAGAATATAAGCAAAAAATGTGTCCGGGAGAGATCTGTAAATCCTGCCAAAATTCAACATACAGCACTTTTTGAAGTTTTATATAAACACGAGGTAAGCTAAGCCTGTTTTGCGATAACAGTCGCCAATTGGGGGCACCAAGAGAGGTCAAATCTTCCTCCAAATGTCTTTCCCAACTCAGTGCAGGTTTTCACTTTTCTCTGTTTACAAACTGCTGCAACATGTTCGTTCATCCGCATAACATGCCCTAGCTAGCGAAGCTTTTGAATTTTCAATCTCTGCACTATTGTCATGTCTGCGTAGAGCTCATATAGCTCCTTCGATACTCGCCGACATCACGGAGAACTTTTCTCTCGAATACTCCAAGAGCCATCTCATATTCTCTACACACCTTCCATGATTCCGATCCATACATCAGGACAGGTATGATGAGTGACTTGTAGAGCGTGAATTTTGTTCGTCGAAAGAGGACTTTACTTTTCAATTGCCTAAGGAAGCACTTGTTGGCAAGAGTTATTCTCCGTTTGATTTCTAGGCTGACATTGTTTTTGCTTTTAATGCTGCTTCCCAAATAAACGAAATCCTTCACAGTCTCGAATTTATATCCGTCAACATTGACGTGGCTACAAAGGCCACGATGACAGCAACTACTTCGTCTTGCACAAAATTCACTGTAAGACCCACTTTTTTTTATTCTTTATCTGACACCAACTCTGCGCCACCATGTTTGAACAGCCCTGGGGGTATCTCATCATTACTTGGCACCTTGTGGTTCTTTAGCCGTGATACTGGACGCCTCGGAGTGTTTTTAATCAGCGGTAATCGGGGTATCGGATTTGTCTTCCCCCACACTCTGTACGTCAGTTACCAGGTCGCCATTATCGTTCCTACAGGTATCTGCCCCGGTCTTGAAACCTTCTGTCATTAAAAGAGCACGAAATATGTATGGTAAACCGAAAATAATAATAATAATATTTTTTCGCGATAAATATCCGGGATAGATAGAATGTGGTGTGTTAATAGGAGCATTAATTGGTCATCCTACACGTTTTAGGCCGACTCCATGTGCATCTGATAAGGCAGATAACTTTTTTGCTGAGAAAAATCTCATGGCAAAAACACAATCGAAAGGTTTGCCAAGCCACCAAATCAATTTGATGTTAGTTGTTCGCGCGCTTTCAAAAAAGAAGAAAAAATATAGTACGAAATTTTTATTTTTACTCCGGCGCACAGTGTTTCGTGTAGAACAAGCTAGCTGGACAAAAACAAAGTTCTTATTCCAAGAAAAGTGCAATGAGAAATAAAAGAAAACAAACAAAATAACGGGATTTTTGGTTTTTTTTGAGATTTTTGCTAATATACATATATTGAGTGATTGAAGTAAGAAGGCAGGAGTGGCCGTAAAATGCATTGATTAATTTGCAAAATTCTTGTTGAATATTAAGATTCATATTTCTTTTAAGTGAACACTTTTACATAATTTTTTTAATGGATTCTAAGCTCGAAGGTAAGTAAAAATTTTTAATAGTAATTCTTTCACAATTAGAGTATTTTCAATATATTTAACATTCCGTTATTAAGAAGAAAAGGTATTTTTCCCTATATTTTTAACTTTAGGGACAAAAAAGTCACATACATCCGCGGACATCCGGTCTAAATTTTACATATGTTATAGTCGCAAGTATTCTCTAATAGTCGAAAGAAAAAACCATTGCGAATTCTTTGCACATCTATTTTTAATTTTTTTTTTTTGTAGATTTAGTTATCTCTACATATTAAATAGGATGTATGTACGTACCAGCTCGGACGAGATATTTGAACCTTTAAAGCTGACCTACAAACGGCAAAACCAATTCCCTGGTACAGGGAACAAACACGTAGCCATAAAACATACAAAAATAAACGCGCAGGTCAACAAGAGCACATCAAAAGCAAAAAGGCGAAGATCATTGACTTCTACCTGCCACAACCTACCGCACCAGTAACCAAGGCATAAAAACAGGTACATACAATGGATTGATGAAGATAAACCAAAACCAGGTTTCGGCAATACCAATGACGGCAACACTGCTCGTAGGTTTTTCGAAAATTCTGAGGCTAGTGCTGAGATTACGGGATTGGATGTAACGCTCATCAAAAGATTCGACACTCTCCTTCGCGCATTAGCATCTGGGTACAATATAAATATCCAAAGATTTGAAAAATTTGCGGTCGAGACTAAAAAACTATACATAGATCTATATCCATGGTTTAATATGCCTGTTACAGTTCATAAATTCTTAGTGCATAGTACTGAAATTATAAAATCAGCAATTTTACCTATTGGTCAACTTTCCGAGGAAGCACAGGAAGCCCGTAACAAAGATTTGAGACGATTCAGGGATTATAACACACAAAAGCAGACGCGTGAAGCCACGAATAGAGATCTTATGAATATGTTGCTTATAACATCGGATCTTTAGTTAACAGTTTTAGGGAGATACCTAAGAAAAAATTTAAAAGTCTGACTTCAGAAGTCTTAAATTTACTGTCCCCCGATAATGTTGAGGAGTCAATAAATACCCCAGTTGTTTCAAGCTTTCACAGTAGTGTTGCTGGTGTTCATGACTATTCCACAAGTGACTCATCCAATGAAAGTGATGATAGCGAATAATAACATAGCTATAAAAGATAACCTACCCTATAACTTTTTGTTGGATCAGGTTTTATTCAATTTAAATCTATTGTCTTTTCTACTTTGTATGATACTTTACTTTTAAGTTTTTGTAATAAGTAATTTTGACATAATTAATTTAATTATTTACATTGTTATTATTATTATTGTAATTCACTTTTACATTCCTGACTGGTACTATAAAATAATTCTGTAAAAATTGTAGTGCCAGGATAAATACTCAAATAAATACAAAATATGTATGTACATATGTACAGTCACTCACATAAATAAGTACAATTTTCGCTTTCGCAAATTTATTTTAACTAATTTCCCATAAGAAAATTTGTCACGATCTATAACAAAAACTAAATTATATTTAAAAAACTCGACGAATTTTCATAAAAAATTTTCATTTTTTTTCGAATTTTTAGAATTTTTTAGAGTGTTGAGATTTGTATTCCATTCAATTTAAGTACAATAAAGTAATATTCTTAAGACCTTTAAATTTGTTTGGATCTATGTCACTTATTCACATGAGTTACTGTATATGAAATAAGCAAATGTATGCATATGAAGTAAAATTTTGGAAACAAATAAAAAAAAGAACATATGGCTGAAAAAAATTACGTAGTTTTAATAAATGACTGCATATGAAACGGAAAATCTCATAAAATAATTTTGTCCAGCTAGCTTGTTGTACACGAAACACTGTGCGGCGTAGTCGTTTACTCAGGTAACAGTTTGAAGTACTCGGAAAACTGTTAGCGACACATGAGAGAAATGTAATAAATCGAAAAATTTCAAAAGCGCTACGTCATCAAACTTTTTTTTCAAATTCGATTACAAATACAACAATTCCGGAATGCGCGATCTTTGCTCATTCGATTATGACTGTAAATGCTTGCAGGCACCAAACGGCGAGAGAACTACGCACTTGCCACTTACCTATATTGGCCTGTACCAAAATCCTAAAAAAAATGTTCCAAAATAATTGTTAGCGCACAAAAAACTTTAAAGAGAAGTAATAATTTAACCGGCCCCTTTTTTTGACAAATTTTACTTACACGCAAATACATAGGTCTTTATTTAACAGATTCTTTGTTTTTATACTCAGTTGAGCAGAGCTCACAGAGTATATTAACTTTGATGGGATAACGGTTGATTGTACAGGTATAAAGGAATCGAGATAGATATAGACTTCCATATATCAAAATCATCAGTATCAAAAAAAAATTCGATTGAGCCATGTCCGTCCGTCCGTCCGTCTGTCCGTTAACACGATAACTTGAGTAAATTTTGAGGTATCTTGATGAAATTTGGTACGTAGGTTCCTGGGCACTCATCTCAGATCGCTATTTAAAATGAACGATATCGGACAACAACCACGCCCACTTTTTCGATATCGAAAATTTCGAAAAATTGAAAAAGTGCGATAATTCATTACTAAATACGGATTAAGCGATGAAACTTGGTGGGTGAGTTGAACTTATGACGCATAATAGAAAACTAGTAAAATTTTGGACAATGGGCGTGGCACCGCCCACTTTTAAAAGATGGTAATTTAGAAGTTTTGCAAGCTGTAATTTGGCAGTGGTTGAAGATATCATGATGAAATTTGGCAGGAACGTTACTCTTATTACTATGTCTGCTTAATAAAAATTAGCAAAATCGAAGAACGATTTTTTTAATTCAAATTTTAAAAGAAAAGTTAATATCTTTACAGTATATAAGTAAATTATGTCAACATTCAACTCCAGTAATGATATGCTGCAACAAAATACAAAAATAAAAGAAAATTTCAAAATGGGCGTGGCTCCGCCCTTTTTCATTTAATTTGTCTAGGATACTTTTAATGCCATAAGTCGAACAAAAATTTACCAATCCTTGTGAAATTTGGTAGAGTCTTAGATCCTAGGACGATAATTGTTTTCTGTGAAAAAGGGCGAAATCGGTTGAAGCCACGCCCAGTTTTTATACACAGTCGACCATCTGTCCTTCCGCTCGGCCGTTAACACGATAACTTGAGCAAAAATCGATGTATCTTTACTAAACTCAGTTCACGTACTTATCTGAACCCACTTTGTATTGGTGTAAAAAATGGCCGAAATCCGACTATGACCACGCCCACTTTTTCGATATCGAAAATTACGAAAAATGAAAAAAATGCCATAATTATATACCAAACACAAAAAAAGGGATGAAACATGGTAATTGTATTGGTCTATTGACGCAAAATATAACTTTAGAAAAAAACTTGGTAAAATGGGTGTGACAGCTACCATATTAAGTAGAAGAAAATAAAAAAATTTTGCAGGGCGAAATCAAAAGCCCTTGGAATCTTGGAAGGAATACTGTTCGTGGTATTACATATATAAATAAATTAGCGGTACCCGACAGATGATGTTCTGGATCACCCTGGTCCACATTTTGGTCGATATCTCAAAAACGCCTTCACATATACAACTAAGGGCCACCCCCTTTTAAAACCCTCATTAATACCTTTAACTTGATACCCATATCGTACAAACACATTCTAGAGTCACCCCTGGTCCACGTTTATGGCGATATCTCGAAAAGGCGTCCACATATAGAACTAAGGCCCACTCCTTTTTAAAATACTCATTAGCACCTTTCATTTGATACCCATATCGTACAAAAAAATTCTAGAGTCACCCCTGGCCCACCTTTATGGCGATATTTCGAAAAGGCATCCACCTATAGAACTAAGGCCCACTACCTTTTAAAATACTCATTAACACCTTTCATTTGATACTCATATCGTACAAACAAATTCTAGAGTCACCCCTGGTCCACCTTTATGGCGATATCTTGAAAAGGCGTCCACCTATAGAACTAAGGCCCACGCCCTTTTAAAATATTCATTAACACCTTTTATTTGATACCCATATCGTACAAACAAATTCTAGAGTCATCCCTGGTCCACGTTTATGGCGATATCCCGAAAAGGCGTCCACCCATAGAACTAAGGCCCACTCCCTTTTAACACACTTATTAACACCTTTCGTTTGATACCCATATTGTACAAACGCATTCTAGAGTCAACCCTGGTCCACTTTTATAACGATATTCCGAAAAGGCGTCCACCTATAAAACCAAGGCCCATTCCGTTTTAAAATACTCATTAACACATTTGATACCCATATAGTACAAACAAATTCTAGAGTCACCCCTGGTCCACCTTTATAGCGATATCTCGAAAAGGCGTCCACATATAGAACTAAGGCCCACGCCCTCTTAAAATACTCATTAACACCTTTCATTTGATACCCATATCGTACAAAATAAATTCTAGAGTCACCCCTGGTCCACCTTTATGGCGATATCTCGAAATGGCGTCCACCTATAGAACTTAGGCCCACTCCCTTTTAAAATTATCATTAACAAACACATTCCAGGGTTACCCTAGGTTCTTTTTACAACATGGTGATTTTCCCTTACTTTGCCTCTGCTCTCAACTGAGTATGTAATGTTCGGTTACACCCGAACTTAGCCTTCCTTACTTGTTTATTTTAGTTGCTTTCAAAAAAACCTGAAATCACAAATATTGAGTTAAATTTGTTGAAATTAACTAAATTTATTTATAACAATTAATGGCAGATTTGCCGGAAAATGTTTTTGCATTTGTAGATTTAATCCTCATTTTAGATAAAGTACGCCTTATACTGAACAAAAAATAATAAATTTGCTACAAAAATATAACATACAATTTTTTATTTTGTCTTTTATTCTAATTTATTTTATTTCTTATTTTATTTTATTATATATTCTTTTATTTCAATTTAGTTTATTATTATTTAAATGCAACTTGACTGAATCGAAAATTGAAAAAAAAAATACAAATTTGTCGATATTAATTTTGTTCGCATAACGGCACCCCATAATGGCATAAACTAATCGAAATAAATATAGACTTTTATATATCAAAATGATCTGGGTGAAAAAAAAATTCATTTAGCCATGTCCGTCCGTCCGTCCGTCTGTCCGTAAACACGATAACTTGAGTATGTTTTGAGGTCTCTTAATGAAATCGCTATTTAAAATGAACGA
The DNA here is from genome assembly GCF_040869045.1 of Eurosta solidaginis. NCBI lineage: Eukaryota > Metazoa > Arthropoda > Insecta > Diptera > Tephritidae > Eurosta > Eurosta solidaginis. The sequence goes on from NC_090320.1 coordinate 90,496,341, forward strand.
AATCGGACTATACCCACGCCCATTTTTTCGATATCAAAAAATTTGGAAAACCGAAAAAGTGCGATAATTCATTACCGAAGACGGATACAGCGATGAAACTTTGTAGGTGGGTTGACCTTATGACGCAGAACAGAAAATTAGTAATATTTTGTGGGCGTGGCACCGCTCACTGTTAAAAAAAGGTAATTAAAAAGTTTTGCAAGCTCCAATTTGGCAGCTGAGTATGTAGTGTTCGGTTACACACGAACTTAGCCTTCCTTACGTGTAAAAGTTGGGAGGGATGACATATGTATGTATATACGTGTATATGTCGACTACATATATACGTGTGTCGTTACACTCCCAAAACGTCTCTCCCACATTTCGCTTCTTATACCAGAGATATGAGCTCGAAGTGTGATCGTAGAATTAAAATTAAGGAGCATTATTGTTTAAGAAATTGAAGTGAATTAAAGGCGATCAAAATTCAGTTGAACCCAAACTCGTGTGATTTTACTGTTACTTTAAAATGTATGTATGTATGTATTCGAAATCAAGAGCTAAATATAAGCCGCAAGTTTGAGTTGGCTGACCACTGCAGTTTATTCCAAGCGGAAATTGCTGCGATTAAGGATGCGGTGAATGAAATGCTATCCAGTGCTATTACGGTTAGGGAATTTAACATCTACTCTCATAGCCAAGCGGCTATCAAGGCCTTGAGCTCAACTACAGTGCGGTCGAGGGTGGTCTGGGAGTGCCTGACCTCGCTTGCGATTGCATCGAATTATTTTACAATTAAGATTATCTGGGTCCCGGGCCATAGTGTATCCCGGGTAACTGTCAAGCGGATCTCTTAGCCCGCATCGGTAGGACTTAACCGGATGAAGATGGCTGTAGAGATTTCGGGATTCCGCTGGCCACCTGTGGATTGCTCTCCCATAGCTGGGCCTCGAGTCAGCTCAGCAAACGTTGAGCGGATACCACGTTTTGCAGGCTAGCAAGATCTTTCTGGCCGAAAGTGGATGGCAGGAGGTCTGCTGAAATAATTGGGTTCACTAAGGCTCACCTATCAATGGTCATTGGGGTTTTGACAAGGCACTGTCCCATGAGTATCCATGCGGTACGTCTCAGTATACTGGAAACTCCATCCTGCTGCAGCTGTATGGACGATGATGAGGTGGAATCACCAATCACCACTTTATGCTTGATTGCACAGCTTTTTCCAGAACTAGGCGAAAGTATTTCGGTCTCGACTCACTTGAATTTTCCGAGAATTTATCTGATATGTATCTAAACAAATTAACATGTATTTTAATACTTTACAACACTAACAGTAAGAACTGTCAATGACAGCTAAAAAAGCGGACAACCTCTTTTGCTCCTTCTCGATTGGACCGCCGAAAGAAAAAGATACGTATAGCACTTTACCCTCCACGTTTTGTATATAAATTATATTTAATAAAGTTATGTTATAGAAATCAACTCATGTATTTAAAATTGGCAAACATAACATTACTGGCGACGAGGGAAAAAAAAGAAAAGTTTCCATAAAGTAAAATGGCAAACGAGCAAGCTATTGAGGAAATAATCCAGCAGCAGCAAAGATTTGCAACATCATTGCTCGAACAGCAAAAGCAGTGGATGCAGGCCATGCAGCAATCGTTTTTTAATGCGAATGAGTCAAGTCGCACTGGAGAAGCGACAGTGGTCCCACCATTTAACTCGTTTAATAAAGACCAACAAAATTGGGAGTCGTACTTGGAGCAGCTTTCGCAACATTTCGTGGCATATTCGGTAAGCAGTCCAGATAAGCAAAAATCATTTTTTCTATCGTGGATTGGTACGGAATTGTTTGAGTTATTGAAGAATTTGTTTGGTGTAACAAATCTCCAATCGCTGACCTTCAAGGAATTAACATCCAAATTAACAGAACAGTTCCACTCAAAAAGACATGTAGTGGCAGCTTGCTACGAGTTCTTCAAGCGGGAAATGAAAAACACTCAAAAGCACAGAGAGTGGGTTGCTGACCTACGTGGTATCGCAAGAGAATGCAAATTCATTTGTACCGCAACCAATGGTACAGCAAATTTTGTTGATGAACTGATACGTGACCAAATCATAGTTCGTACCCCTTTTGATCAAGTACGTACCGCCGCTCTACAAAAGCTTCAGCCGTCATTAGAAGATGTGCTTTTAATTGCCGAAACATTTGAGGCAACAACTAAAACGGTAGCGACACTCAAAGAGAATAATAATTCATCCCTAGCGCAAGTAAACGCTATGCAAACACACAAAGTCGGGAGGAATGAAGCTAATAAGCAAAGTAATAAGAATGAACAACAGGTACATAAGCACTCAACAAAGCAAGTGAAATTTCAATCGTGCTCAGGCTGTGGCCATTCTCACTCAATAGAACAATGTAAATTTCGAAATTTCATTTGTAACAAGTGCAGCAAAAAGGGACATATTGCAGCAGTCTGCATGTCAAAGCAAACAAAACAAATGAGTAAGAAAAGAAACTCCGATAAAGGCAAAAAAGAAAATGAACATCGTATTGACACATTAGATGCAGTGAATGCAGTTACAGGTATAATAAAATCTGAACAAAGTAAGAAAATGATCGAATTGGAAATTAAAAACAAAACAATAAAGTTTCAATTAGATTCAGGGGCTACTGTGTCAATAATAAATAGAAAAACATACGATTTATTGAACCAACCAAAATTGGTAGAGTGCACCAAGAGTTTGTACGCATTTGGGCAGAAGCCAATTCCAATTTTGGGTGAATTACACACTGAACCTAGGTGTGGAAACAAGCAGAAAAGTATTGTGATAATAGTAGCAAATGTAGAAAATTCTTACAATCTTTTTGGTTTAGACCTTTTCAGAGAATTTGGTTTTGAGATTACCGAAATAGCCAACGTTTCCGAAATGGAAGCTTATTCACAACAAATAAACGAATTGTGTAAGAAATACCACGATATTTTTGACAATACTACCTCAGGTTCGATACAAAACTTTAAAGCAACGATTCAAATGAAAGCTACGGCTACGCCCAAATTTTTTAAAAGCAGGCCAGTACCATTCGCACAGGTAACAAAGTTTCGTGAAGAAGCTGATAGACTTATCAAAGCAGGTATTTGGAAACCCATCAAATTTAGCAATTGGGCGGCACCAATTGTTTTAGCACCAAAGCCTGATGGCTCAGTGAGAATCTGTGGTGATTTTAAAATTGCGGTAAATTCGCAATTAGAAATTGAACAATACCCCTTGCCAAAACGCGAAGAGTTGTTACACACCATTCGTCGGGGCACTCATTTTTCCAAAATAGATCTGAAAGATGCCTATTTACAGATGGAAATAGATGAAGAGTCAAAGCAAATGATGGTAGTGAACACTCCTTTGGGCCTCTTTCAGTACCAACGACTGCCATCGCCAGTGCGCCCGCAATTTTTCAGCGCTATCTGGAACAACTCCTCCATGGCATTGAAGGATGTGGTAATTATTTAGACGATATAATTATAACCGCACCGTCAATTGAAGAACACATAGGTCGCCTAGAGCAAGTAATGAAGGTATTAAAAGACAATGGCATAACAAGCAAAAAGCAGAAATGTTTCTTTTTGAAGGAAGAAATAGAGTATTTGGGTAGAAAAATTAGCGCAAAGGGAATACTCCCAGATGACTCAGGGGTACAAGCTATTAAATTGCTGAAACCGCCTAGTAACTTGGCGCAATTAGAAGCTTTTGTAGGTAAAATAAACTACTATTGCAACTTCATACCGAATTTTTCCCAGCTAGCAGCGCCACTCAACATGCTACGTCGTAAAAATGTGAAATTTGTGTGGGGTACTACACAGCAAGAGTCTTTTACTGCCTTGAAGGCACATATTATCAATGCTACACAGTTAGCACATTTTAATGAGAAGTTACCACTAAGCCTTGCCGCGGATGCATCGTCTTTTGGAATTGGCGTTGTCTTATCGCACATCAACCCGGATGGAAGCGAACGTCCGATTGCTTTCGCGTCGAAAACGTTGGATAAGCACCATCTTAAATACAGTCAAATTGAGAAGGAGGGTCTCGCCATTGTTTATGGTATTCAAAAGTTTCACCAATACTTGTATGGTCGGAAGTTTGTCCTCATTACTGACCATAAGCCACTTGTACATATTTTCAATCCAAGTTAAAGTCTGCCACAAATGACGTCGCACCGTTTACAACGTTGGGCTTTAATTTTAATGGCGTACAATTTCAGCATCAAATACCGCAACACACATGCACATGGTAATGCCGACGCACTTTCTCGGTTACCCGTGAGTACCGATGAACAATTCGACTTAAGTGAAGCTTGCCATAATATTTCAGAAATTAAAACACCAATCGATGCAGATGTTATTGGAAAGCATACAATTCAAGATGGCACCCTTACAAAAGTCCGTAACTTTGTCGAAAAGGGCTGGCCTGAAAAGTTATCTCCGGGGGATACGGACATCCAACCATACTTTCAGCGTAGGTTTTCGTTAACCATCTACAAAAATTTGTTGTGCTTAAACAGTGAGGTAAATCGAATTATCATTCCAAAAACTTTAAAATCAAGAATTTTGCAATTGTTACACGAGGGGCACTGGGCAATCGTCAGAATGAAACAGCTGGCTCGACATCACGTCTGGTGGCCAAAAATAGACGATGACATTGCAAAGGTAGCACGGGAATGCGACATCTGCAAAATGGCTAATCCGGCGCCTGCACGCGAATATCTCAGCTGGCCAGAAGCAAAAGGTCCTTGGGAAAGAGTCCACATTGATTTCGCCGGCCCAATATTTAATTCAATGTGGCTTATCTATGTAGATGCTTATTCGGAATTTCCATATGTAACACAATTACCGTCGACTACAACGGATAATACCATACTTGCACTAACAGCTATTTTTGCTATTGAAGGTTTCCCGGTGACTATTGTTAGCGACAATGGACCACAGCTGACGTCCGACAGCTTTGAACAATTTTGCAAAGAACATGGTGTCACTCACATAACGACAGCGCCATTTCACCCTGCGTCAAATGGGCTTGCTGAACGTTTTGTGCAAAGCTTTAAAGCAGCTGTCCGAAAAAATATAAATGCCGGCCTAACAATCAAAACCGCCGTAGTAAAATATCTGGCAACTTATCGTTTTACCCCAAATGCTAAAGGGAAAACGCCTGCAGAACTCCTGCATGGCAGATCGGTTAGAACAATGTTAACTCAATTATTTGAGACATCAGCTCAGAAAAAACGTGCAAGCACCAACTCACACAGATTTGAGCCAAATCAACTAGTATATGCCAGAAATTATGCAAAAGGGGGCAAATGGATCAAAGGCACCATAATTCATCCGATAGGTAGAATGATGTTTATGGTAAACACCAAAACAGGCAAAATCAAGCGTCATATTAACCAACTCAAACCAAGATCGAAAACGGATTCTGATCAGGCACCCGGTTCCAACTTACCTCCGCCGTTGGTAAATACACCTGAATTAGGGTTATCCGACAACCAACACCAAGCTAGCTCAGAAAGGAATTTGGAAGACACCGAAAATAGTTCAGCCAGTAAAGAACAGCCAGTTTCTCAGTCAAGCAATTCGCAGAACTTATCACCGCAAACTATTCCTAGCTCATTAGTCGAGCAGCCAACAACGCCAACCGCAGGTATGCCAATTCGCAAAAGCAGCCGTTCCCGAAAACAGGTGAACCGTTTCACGGCTCCAGATTTTAGATCCACATAAAACTTTTAATATTGTAAATTAAAGGGGGAGGTGTGATATGTATCTAAACAAATTAACATGTATTTTAATACTTTACAACACTAACAGTAAGAACTGTCAATGACAGCTAAAAAAGCGGACAACCTCTTTTGCTCCTTCTCGATTGGACCGCCGAAAGAAAAAGATACGTATAGCACTTTACCCTCCACGTTTTGTATATAAATTATATTTAATAAAGTTATGTTATAGAAATCAACTCGTGTATTTAAAATTGGCAAACATAACATTATCCAAAGTTGAGATCGGGGTCATTCGGAGCTTTATCGTTGCTACCCAACGATACTCTAAGTAGCTAGATCTAAGTCACCATTATTTTTGTTATATGTGGTATCACAACGGACCTTCGTGTTGTCCAAGTGAACTTTCATTATCAGGGAAGATACCGCCTAACCTAGACCTAGCTTGTATTCGAAAAAACAGCATTCGCTACCGTTATTCAGCTTCTGTAGTTGTGACGTAAATCTCAACCGAGCTCTAAGGATGGGCTTCCGAAGCATGTCAGCAAACACGGTGTCTGTGGTACTGGGGAGTGCCGGAGCTTCAGCCTGGGGAGGGTTCGTGTACGCGAATGCTGACCAATTCAACATTCATCAACCTAGATTCATTACAAAATATATTAAATTTGCACACAACCAACAAATTTTCATCAAAGTATCTAAGCGCTACCACCCATATTCTCAACCGAAACATTCCAATCGTGCAGCGCTGATGTATATTTGTGCGGCTGCGCTGTACCCACCCTATCTTGGTTTTGTAGATGGTAAAGCCCCTTAGCCACACACCATCCTTCAGGAATCAGACCAATTTAATTTTCGTTTTACTTCATATTAACTATATACATATATATTTATTTCAAACAAAAAAAGTTCATCTCACATCTACATAGGTACATGTATAAAAGTAGCTTTACTATACTAATTCAATATTAAAAAAGTGGTTTAACAGATATATATTAATGAAATTAGAATGAAAAGGGATCTTATGTATTATGAAAAGGCATCTATGTATACTAATAACATTATTTTGGGGGTATGCTAACATCTGATAACTAACCTACCTCAACATATTTTGGTTTTAGGTCTATGACCTTGCACGTAGAACCGTAATAGCAAACAGGAATACTCACGCTATCAATTTGAGTATAAATAAAAAAAAATCTAAATAAACACCAAATTGGTCGGAATCATGGACGGTGTCGTGAGAAGATGAAATGGCTCCTTGAGTGTTGAAGAGAAAAGTCGTTTAGAAGAAGCCCAAAGGCCAGGCTAGGTCATGCTATGCGAATGGACGAGGATGTTCCGGTCAATAAAGTATTTCAATCGACACCGCAGTTGTGAAGCAGAGGAAGGGGGAGGCTTCCACTGACATGGGAGAGACAGGCGGAGGAAGACTTGACTTCCCGCAGTTATAGCGAAACAAGGATAGCTAGCGTGACTTGTTACAAAACAACTAAAATCGCTTAGGCAGACAAGCGACAATTAATTATGATGATATATTCTAGTAAGAAAACGCTCTATATGCCGAAACCTGGGAGAAGGAACAAGAAAGACAACTTTTGGTCCTTCAGTTAACTCTCTATTTTTGCAATTCTTCGAAAAGTTTAAGATATCAATATTATTCGGAAAATGCATTGTGCGATTTGGTTTTATAATATATTTTTGGACTTGGTCTATTTCTTGTTGTTGTTGTTATTGTTGTTGTAGCAATGCTTCGTCCAATCCAAAAGGTGCAACCGATCACAAATTGTCATCAATGCCCTCTAACGGGAGTCTAAGGAAACTTGCTGTTTCAACAGGGGTCGGGCCATAATGAGAGGTGTGTTAGAGGCGTTGGTTCACAATACAGTTAAAGAGATGGTTGGTATCATGTGGGGACACATTACAAGCAGGACATTTGTTTTGTATGTCGGGATTGATTCTGGATAGGCAAGAGTTTAACGTAAGCCGCAAGTTTAAGTTGGCTGATCACTGCAGTGTATTCCAAGCGGAAGTTGCTGCGATTAAGGATGCGGTGGATGAAATGCTATCCAGTGCTATTACGGTTAGGGAATTTAACATCTACTCTGGGTCCCGGGCCATAGTGATATCCCGGGTAACTGTCAAGCTATATGTGGAATCACAACGGACCTTCCTGTTGTTCAAGTGAGCTTTCGTTATCAGGGCAGCTACCACCTAACCTAAACCTAACATGTATTCGAAAAAACAGCATTCGCTACCGTTATTTAGCTTCTGGAGTTGTTACGTGAATCTCAACTGAGCTCACGGTGTCAGTGGCACTGGAGAGTGCCGGAGCTTCAGCCTGGGGAGGGTTCATGTACGCGAATGCTGACCAATCCAACATCCAACAACCTAGATTCATTTCAAAATATATTCAATTTCCAAACAACCAACAAATTTTCATCAAAGTATCTAAGAGCTACCACCCATATTGTCAACTGAAACATCCCAATGTTGTTGTTGTTGTAGCAATGTTTCGCCCCACCTAATAGCTGCGACCGATCACAAATTGTCATCAATATCCTCTAACGGTAGTCCAAGGAAACTTGCTGTTTCGACAGCGGTGGACCAAAATGAAAGGTGTGTTAGAGGCGTTGGTTACACATTACAATCTAAGAGATGGTTGGTGTCATGTGGGGACACATTGCAAGCGGGGCATCCATTTTGTATGTCGGGGTTCTGGATATGTAAGAGTTTAACCTGTTGCAGTATCCAGAACGAAGTTGAGCCGGAGTGACTCGCGTTTCCCTGGGGAGTATGCGTCCCTCTTCCGCAAGTTTTGGGTACTGTTCCCCGAGTACTGGATTCACCGGGCAATTCCCGGCATAAAGGTCCGACGCCTGTTTGTGGAGTTCACCAAGGACCTTCTTGTGTTTTTTTGTTTCGTACGGCTGAGTTCTGAGGTGCCGTATTTCCTCAAAATGCTTACGGAGATAACTCCTTAAGTCCGTAGGCGGTGCTGGCTCATCAATCAGATGTCTATTGGGAGGCCCAGGTTTCTGGGTATTCAACAGGAACTGTTTGGTTAGCATCTCATTTCTCTCCCTGATGGGGAGTATTCTCGCCTCATTATGTAGATGGTGTTCTGGGGACATAAGAAGATAGCCCGTGGCGGTTCTGAGCGTAGTATTTTGGCAGGCCTGTAGCTTCTTCCAGTCGGTAGTTTTAGGCTTGGCGACCACATAGGGGACGCGTAGCACGCAAAGGCTGGCCAATTGCTTTGTATGTGGTAATGAGCGTTTCTTTGTCTTTTCCCCAAGTGCTGCCATCAAGGGATTTGAGGATTTTATTACGGCTCTGGATTTTCGGAACAATTTCGGCTGCGTGCTCAGCAAAATGTAGATCCTGATCAAGCGTCACACCCAAGATTTTGGGGTGTAGGACAGTCGGTAGCGTGGTGCCATCGACGTGGATGTTAAAATGGTCGACATTTTGGACGTCCAAGTTGTAAATAAGGTCGCGGATGATTTAGTCGGTGATAATGCCAGGTTTCGCGAGGCGAAAAAACTGGAGAGATCAGGGAGTTAGTCGTTTATTCTGTTGCAAAGCTCATCCCAATCGTGTATATTTGTGCGGCTGCGCTGTACCCACCCTACCTTGGTTTTGTAGATGGTATTAAAGCCCCTTAGCCACACACCATCTTTCAGGAATCAGACCACTTCAATTTCGGTTTTACTTCATATTAACTATATACATATATATTTATTTCAAACAAAAAAAGTACATGTATAAAAGTAGCTTTAGTATCCTAATTCAATATTAAAAAAGTGGTTTAGCAGATATATATTAATGAAATTAGAATGAAAAGGGATCTTAAGTATTATAAAAAAACATCTATGTATACTAATAAAATTATTTTGGGGGTATGCTAACATCTGATAACTAACCTACCTCAACATATTTTGGTTTTAGGTCTATGACCTTGAACGTAGAACCGTAATAGTAAACAGGAATACTCACGCTCTCGTAAATTTGATTATAAATGAAAAAAAATCAAAATAAACACCAAGAAAATAAGAAAACCCAAAATTGCAAAGTAAGCCACCTAATAATAATACCTACACACCGAGTATGAATGCAAATATGTATTTGTGTTCGCTCACAAATTCATGGCGAGAAGAGGAGTCTCATTGATTTGCTTGTCCAACAATAATATAGGGGAAGTGATCGGAAATGGGCACCTTGAGACTCAACATGAGCCTCGGCACGAAACAAGACTAACCTTATATCAGGTGCATGCATTTTTTCGCGGGGTACCAACCGGCGTACATACATGTGTGCATACATATTGTAACGAATTTACTTGCAATTCCCCTTCTTTGCAATCTTCTGCTGAGTTCGAATCACTAAACTGTTGAATAAATAACTCCAATATTTAATAATGCAAAATGGCCTTTATTAAAGTACTTCACAATAACACTTAAACTTTGCAACGAATAGCTTGCTTAATAACCAAACTGATTGATAGCTCAAATGAATCTCAAAATAATACTGCTATTGCTCGCTAGATAGCGTCTGAATCGAAACTTCTTGACAACTCAAATCAAACTGAATTCCAGCGCCTCTACAATTGCCGCCGTTTATACTCTTTGATTTCAGCCCTCGCATCTTCTAGGCGCTTCCAGAATCTACTAGTCCAGCAGCTCTCAAACTTCTCACCTGTAACTACAATTGCACAATTTTACAGTTTTTCTCATTGCATACTTATAGGAGTATCTCAGATATATGCATGTGTTTGTTCATTGACTCTCCGCTGCTCGTATACGTACATGGTACATATGTGTAGACGCAATTATTGTTTCGTTTATGTAGATACATAATGATTGATCTATGGATGTGAATTCACGTCACTGCTTAGCATCGGCTTAGAGACGATAGCATCGCTCAGTGCTGCTAACATTCGTTACACTGCCCTCCACCTAAGTCTGATCGTCCCGATCAGACAAATATCTCGATCTATACGCTGCCAGCCTTTCCAAATGAACCACTTTCATTTTGGTTCGTGGTTTGCCAATGGTTTGTATGCGGTAAACTACATCGTTGATCCGTTTTACAACTTTGTATGGGCCTTCCCAATTACACTGCAGTTTCGGGGACAAACCTTTTTTTCGTGGTGGGTTGTATAACAGCACTAAATCTCCTTCTTGAAACCCTTCCGAATTAATTGCTTTATCATATCTCGCTTTCATCTTGTCACTCATAATCTTTGTTCGTTGCCTTACAAGATCGTGTATCTCTCTCAGCTCTTCTTCCAAGACACCAGTGGATTTCTTGACATTTCTTTATGCATCGGCATCTATCCCAAACCTCAAATCAGCTGGCAGTCGAAGGTCATTGCCAAAAATTACTTTTCCAGGGGTTTGGCCCGTAGTTTCATGCACTGCTGATCAGTAAGCCATCAAGAATAATGGTATGCGGGTATCCCACTCCTTATGGTACTTGTCTACTACTTTCCTTAAATGCTCTTCCAATGTTCTGTTGAAACGTTCCACCATACCATCGGACTGAGGATGTAATGCCGTTGTCCGTGTTTTCCGAATGCCCAACTTCTTGCACATTTCTTGGAACACAGCTGATTCAAATTTCCTGCCTTGGTCAGAATGTATCTCCATTGGTACACCATACCTTGCAACCCATTCGTTGGTAACCACTTCTGCTACTGTTTCTGCTTCTTGGTTTGGGATTGGGTATACCTCTGGCCATTTACTGAAATAATCCATAACCACCAGTACGTAGTTGTTTCCGTGGTTGCTAGTAGGAAATGGACCTGCCACATCCATGGCGATCCTTTCAAATGGTGCACCTGAAATATACTGCTTCATCTGGCCATGACTTCGTGTTTTGGGCCCTTTCGCTCTGTTGCAAACCTCGCAATTGGCAATCCATTCGGTGACCGACTGACGGCAACCAACCCAATAGAATCTCTGCTTAATTTTCTCGAGCGTCCTCGTGATTCCAAGATGACCTCCACTTGGACCATTATGCAGCTCGCTGAGCACGTCAGGAATCCTCTTTCTGGGAACAACTATTAGTTTCTTCTTGCATTTACCATCCTCACTCTCCCATACTCGATGAAGGCAACCGGATATCAATTCTAAACTGTTCCACTGTGCCCAATAGACTTCGCAATGCGACTCTCTGCTGACATCTCTTCTCTGTTTGGTCTTTCCTTTCGCTCGAGCCCTTGTATAACACGTGACAGATCTGTATCTTCTAGCTGACACTTTCTTAGCTGTCCCTTGTCCCATTCACCTGTACATGTTATAGTCATTAGCCGGACATCTATAATGTTTTCTTTAGCCTGGACTTTTGAACAGTGCTTGCATTCCAAACTACATGGTCTTCGTGACATTGCATCGGCATTTCCATGGGTACTACCTTTTCGATGCTCAATGGAAAAGTCATAGCTTTGTAGTCGCTCGATCCACCGTGCCAATTGTCCTTCCGGATTACGGAACTGCAGACGCCATTTTAAAGCTGCGTGATCTGTCCTGACACGGAATCGCTGGCCGTAGAGGTATTTGTGAAAATGTTTAATGCACTCTACCAATGCCAACAGCTCTCTCCGCGTAACGCAGTAGTTCCTCTCTGGTTTTCCAATCGAACGGCTGTAATATGCAACTACTTTCTCCTGTCCATCGACCAGTTGTGATAAAACGCCTCCTATAGCATATCCACTCGCATCTTTATCTAGAACAAATGTTGCTCCTGGAATCGGATATGCTAACATTGGGGCAGTACACAAACGCTACTTCAATGTTTGGAAAGCCACTTCTTGCTCATTCTTCCATTCAAAAGCTTTATTTTTTCTTGTAAGCTCATGGAGGCTATGGGCTACGCTGGAAAAATTTGGTAAAAATCGGCGGTAATATGTGCACAGCCCAAGGAAATTTCTTAATTCATGTAGGTTCTGTGGTCTTGGCCAATCCTTTACAGCCTATTTCTTTTCGTTCGCAGTGCAGATGCCCTCTGTCGTTACCTTGTGACACAAATAATTTACTTCCTTTTTAAACAGCGCGCACTTTTTGGGACATAACTTCAGACCAGCGCCAGCTATTCTTTGGAAAACTTCCTCCAAGCTCCTAAGATGTTCATCAAAATTCTTGCCCAATACGATGATGTCGTCCAGGTACACCAAGCATGTTTTTCAATGTAGTCCTTTCAGTACCTGGCCCATGAGTCTCTCAAAAGTAGCTGGTGCATTACAAAGTCCAAAAGGCATCACAAATTGCCAAAGACCATCACCGACACTGAAGGCTGTTTTCTCTTTATCTTCCTCCCATACCTCCACTTGCTAGTAGCCGCTTTTCAATTCCAGCGTGGAAAACCATTTCGTACCAGATAGCGAGTTCAGAGTGTCGTCAATTCTTGGCAATGGGTGGCTATCCTTTTTCGTTACGTCATTCAACTTCCGGTAGTCCACGCAAAACCTCATTTTTCCATCCTTCTTCGTTACAAGTACTACCGGTGAGCTCCATAGACTAGCTGATGGTTCGATGACGCCGCTGTCGCTCATTTCTTGTATGATTTGACTCACAACTTCCCGCTTCGCCAGTGGAACACTACGTGGAGCTTGACGGATCGGCCTCGCATCTCCAGTGTCAATTTGATGTTTCACAACGTTGGTGCGGCCTGGTTTAGAACCATCCTGGTCAAATATGTCCGCGTACTTTAGGAGCAGTTGTTTTGCCTTACTCTGATATGCTTCCTCTAGCCCCTGCGTCCATGCCGTGATGTCATTTGAAAGATCAGTATTACTAGCTGAAACGTGTTCCTGGAGCTGTTCACAGTTAATAGCTACTTTAGCCTCTTGGAATCTTCCCAAAATAGCTCCTTTAGTCAGTTTGAGTGGAAACTTGAACTCATTGAGTACTCTTACCGGAATACGTCCATCTTGTTTTGTCATAGCCAGGGTTTTTCCTACAAGTATGTTTAGTGCTGATTTGTTTGCTGCTTCGACAACCCACAATTTGTTTGTCCCACAATCTCCATAAACCTTTGCCCAGATGACTGCTTCGGATTTTGGTGGTATTTGCTGACTCTATTCCACCATCACTCATTTACTGCTGTAGCCTCTCTCGTAGCCGAAATTAAGTAGTACATCCATGTTTTTATATCGCATCGTCTTGCTTTGCATGTCGATCTTGATGCCCTGGTCGATTAAGAAGTCCACTCCAATTATGATTTCATCAACAATTTCTGCCACTATAAAATTGTGTACTACCGTGACGTTCCCAATTGCGACTTCACATGATACTTCTCCTAGAACCGTGCTGTCTTCTCCAGTGGCTGTACGCAATAATGCTCATTGCAATGGTCTTATCTTCTTGTTGACTAAATCCGCTCGAATGATGGAATGAGATGCACCCGTATCTACAGTCAGTAAACGTTCCTTTCCATCCACATGTCCTCCGACAGTAAGATTGTTTGACCTTCTTCCAATTTGTGAGATAGAGATTATGGGGCATTCAATTGAGGGAGCCAGCTGTCGCCCCTTGCGGCTGACTCGCTTTAGTTTAACGATTGAGTGGATTTGGAGATTTGCTCATCTCCTTCAGCTCTGCGTTTACGGCCACCCACATGGTTGGAGCTATTGGGACCGGTGCTGCAATGTCGTGCAATATGACCTGGGTTGCCGCACTTGAAACATTTAATAACTCCGGCATTTTTCTGTTGTAATCCCTTCAGTGCTTCCAAAATTGGGTCTACCCAATCTGGTCTTTCCACTTCCACACGATGAGCTTTGTATGCTGGTTTACTCAATAGTGAGGCCGTTTCCTGAGTCAATGCATGTGATACCGTTTCAGCAAATGTTAGCTTTGGGTTTGCGTATGTAGCTTCGTTTCCACGTCCCGTATGCCATTAATAAAACTCTGGACTTTTACCCTCTCGGTGTATTCCACGGGTGCGTCCGCATTTGCGAGATGAGCCAACCTTTCAACATCCGAGGCAAACTCTTGCAAAGTCTCATTCGCTCTTTGGTGACAGTTTTGCAACTCAATTTGGAATATCTATTTCCTATGCTCGCTTCCATAAGGTCTCTCGACAGCGGCCGTCAATGCTTCATAGTTGTTCCGCTCTCCTTCGGAAATCGTCTGTAGGATTTCGGCTGCTGGCCCTTTCAATGCCGCGAACAGCGCTGCAACTTTATCTTCAGCATTCCAGTTGTTCGCTGCCGACGTCTTCTCAAATTGGAGCTTAAATACCTGGCATGGAACAGAACCATCAAACGATGGGGATTTTATCTTCAGAGTAGACGTTGAAGTGAGTGGACGGTTCAATTGTAGCTCCTGAATCCGATCTTTCAAAGCATCCATCTCGGCCTCCACTTTATCTTGTCGTTCACTAACAGCCTCCAGCTGCGATGAGAATTTTGTTTCCTGTGCCTCCAGCTTTGTTGAGTTACGCTCTTCTTGTGCTTCGAGCTGTAATGTTAAGGGTGCCTCTTGTTCCTTATAATTGTTCTGCAATTTGTGACGCCATGTGTGTTTTCTGTTCATCCAACTGTGCTTCAATCTTCGCTGTTGTACGTTTCTCCTGCGATTCCAGCTGAGATGACATTTGCGACGACATTTCGGATATACACGTTTCTTTTGCTTCAATCTTCGATGTTATTTCAGATGAAATTTCTGCAATACGTGTCTCCTGTGATTCCATCTTGGATGTTATACGGTTCTCCTGGGATTCCAGTTGAGATGCCAGTTGTGACGACATTGATGCTACTGTCGATGTTTGTATAGATATTGCAGCCAATATCATGTTCAAGTCTGTGCTCGTAACTGTCTGCGATGTTTCGTCTTTCTCTTCAATTTTTGTTGTTGTCTCGTCCCCCTCAGGATAAAAGACATACTCGTCCACATCAATTCCTTCTGCTTCCATTGCCTATCGTAGCCGTGGCTGAAGTTCGAGTTCAACGCCCCTTGTATTCAATCCACGGCTCTCCAACTCCTTTTTCAGTTACTGGATCTTCAATTCACTGAACTTTGCCATGTCCTTGTTGTCCTCTGGAATTTATTCAACAATTCCTCTTCTGACACCAATTGTAACGAATTTACTTGCGATTCCCCTTCTTTGCAATCTTCTGCTGAGTTCGAATCACTAAACTGTTGAATAAATAACTCCAATATTTAATAATGCAAAATGGCCTTTATTAAGTACTTCACAATAACACTCAAACTTTGCAACGAATAGCTTGCTTAATAATCAAACTGATTGATAGCTCAAATGAAGCTCAAAATAATACTGCTATTGCTCGCTAGATAGCGTCTGAATCGAAACTTCTTGACAACTCAAATCAAACTGAATTCCAGCGCCTCTACAATTGCCGCCTTTTATACTCTTTGATTTCAACCTGCGCATATTCTAGGCGCTTCCAGTATCTACTAGTCTAGCAGCTCTCAAACTTCTCAGCTGTAACTACAATTGCACAATTTTATAGTTTTACTCATTGCATACTTATAGGAGTATCTCAGATATATGCATGTGTTTGTGCATTGACTCTACGCTGCTCGTATACGTACATGGTACATATGTGTAGACGCAATTATTGTTTCGTTTATGTAGATACATAATGACTGATCTATGGATGTGAATTCACGTCACTGCTTAGCATCGGCTTAGAGACGATAGCATCGCTCAGTGCTGCTAACATTCGTTACAATATATATGTGTGCACGAAACAATAAATTAGTTCATAGGTACAATATAGAAAATAGATTATGAAAGCTTCACTTACGCCATAATGGTCGGTGACGTAGTCCTACGAAGCGAAGAAGGCCTTCCTTACTTAACGTTGGCTACCTTTTCGATTAGCTGAAATCCCTTATCAGTGCTTATTAGCGCTTATTTGATTATTAACTAGGTATACTTTCAACGAACAAATGCTCTACAAGTCGCTCATTATATGTATGTATATGTCCTAATGCATTGGTCGGAATCATCGACGGTGTGGTGAGAAGATGAGATGGCTCCTTGATTGTTGGAGAGAAAAGTCGTTTAGAAGATGCACAAAGGCCTCGCAGGCTAGGTCATGCTATCCGAATGGACGAGGATGTTCCGGTATTTCAATCGACACCGCAGTTGGGAAGCAGAGGAAGGGGGAGGCTTCCACTGACTTGGGAGAGACAGGCGGAGGAAAACTTTACTTCCCACAGTTATCGCGAAACCAGGGTAGCTGGCGTGACTTGTTACAAAACACCAAAATCGCTTAGGCAGACAAGCGACAATTAATTATGACGATATATTCTATATGCCGAAACCTGGGAGAAGGAAAAAGAAAGACAACTTTTGGTCCTTCAGTTAACTCTCTATTTTTGCAATTCTTCGAAAAGTTTAAGATATTGTAACGAATTTGCTGCAAATCCTTTTATTTGCAACCCTCTGCTAAGTTCATATCGCTAAACTGTTGAATAAATAACTCCAATATGTAATAATGCAAAATGGCCTTTATTCAAGTACTTCACAATAACACTTGTACTTTGCAACGAATAGCTTACTTAATAACCAAACTGATTGACAGCTCAAATGAAGCTCTACTATTCAAAATAATACTGCTATAGCTCGCTGGATAGCGCTTAATCCAAATCTCAAATCAAACTGAATTACTTCTTACTCGCCTGCCCGGCTTTTATAGTTTACGCTGCATACTTCTAGGCTCTTCGATTTCCAGAAGTTACTAGTTAGTTTCGGCTACAAAATCGCCAGCCACAACTACGTGCACAAATTATTGCTCTCTCTTGTGACAACTCAGATAAGATATATGCATGTGTTTGTGCATTGCCGCTCCGCTGCTCGTATACGTACATATGTGTAGACGTAATTATTTATTCGTTTATGTAGATACATAATGATTGAATTATTGATGTGAATGTTTGTAGTTTACAGTCTCTCGCGCATACATAGGCGTATAAGTAAATTCATCTGTGTGTGACATCTTTCGGCTGCCTTATATATGTGTATGCATGATTTGATTATTGACGTAATTACTGCTTATCGTGGCCTTGGCATCGCCTTAGTGATGGTATAACTTAGTGGTGTTAATATCCGTGACAATATCAATATTATTCGGAAAATGCATTGTGCGATTTGGTTTTATAATACATTTTTGGACCTGCTCTATTACTTGTTGTTGTTGTTGTTATTGTTGTTGTAGCAATGCTGCGCCCCATCCAAAAGGTGTGACCGATCACAAATTGTCATCAATGTCCTCTAACGGGGTCCAAGGAAACTTGCTGTTTCAACAGGGATTGGACCATAATGAGAGGGGTGTTAGAGGCGTTGGTTCCACAATACAGTTAAAGAGATGATTGGTGTCATGTGGGGACACATTACAAGCAGGACATATGTTTTATATGTCGGGGTTGATTCTGGATAGGCAAGAGTTTAACCTGTTACAGTAGCCAGATCGAAAGTGAGCTAGAGTGACGCGCGTTTCCCTAGGGAGAGTGCGTGCCTCCTCTGCTAGTTTTGGGTATTGTTCTTTGAGTACAGGATTCACCGGGCGATTCCTGGCAAACGCCTCTTTGTGGATTTTACTGAGGATGTGCTTTTGTTTTTTTAGCTTCATACGTCTGGGCTCTCAGGTGCCGTATTTCCTCATAATACCTACGGAGATGACACCTTAAGCCCCACGGCGGTGTAAACTCATCAATCAAATGTCTGTGGGGATGCCCAGGTTTCTGGAAATTCAACAGAAACTGTTTGGTTAGCAAATAATTTCTCTCCCTAATGGGGAGTATTCTCGCCTCATTATGTACATGGTGTTCTGGGGACATAAAAAGGCAACCAGTGGCGGTTCTGAGGACGGTATTTTTGCAGGCCTATAGCCTCTTCCAGTGAGTAGCCTTGTTTAATTCTTCTTGGTTTGGATGATGCGTTCCTGAATTGCACCGATGCCTGTCGGCTAGACAAATAATTTGCGGTCCACCTTTTATGACTTGGGTGAAGGCTAGACCCTTCCAGGTCTTGCAGTAACATGCCATGATTAACCGTATCAAAAGCTTTTGACAGGTCTAAAGCAACGAGTACTGTCCTATGGTGGGGGTTTTGATTTAATCCGGAATTTATCTGAGGACTAATGGCATTTAGCGCAGTGGTTGTGCTATGTAGTTTTCTGAAACCATGCTGATGATTGGCTAGTTACATATTTGCTTTAAAGCAGGGAGCAGAAGGGCTTCAAGTGTCTTGGCTACTGGCTATAGGAGAGATATCGGGCAATAAAAATCTCCTATGTTAGCTAATTTCCCAGGCTTTAGTAGCGGGACCACCTTGGCCATTTTCCATTTTCGGGGATGACAAAGGTGGAAAGGGACCGGTTGAAGACATGTGCTAAATATTTGAATCCCTCTTGGCATCCTCAACCTCTTTGGCGGTGATGGCCGTCTAACTTATATAGATGTATCCTTCTCCCTATCCCTATTATTTCCGAGAGTTGCTTGCCCTCTAACACACTTTTGGATGCTGTGCTATGAGAGATTATTGCCTTAATTGCTGCTGGCTGTCAATATAAAAAATTACGCTGCTGCAGCCTAAGTCATTTTCTTCCAGTATTTCTATTGCTTTTGATACGACTATTAGTTCCGCCTAAAAACACTGCAGTGATCTGGCAGCTTGTAAGATCTGTTTATTTTCGAATCAGCACAGTATACCGCAGATCCTACCTCTATCGTGGTTCTAAGAAGAGCGGATACGGAATCAGGTAGTATGTTCGTCCTGTAATTGATGACACTATACTACTATTGCCGTAATTTCAAGCTGCCCTGAGGCACTGAGCCTCGTTGCAGTTGTTATCGCTATGTTCTTTTCCACCAGGTCAACGGGTGGAATGTGCGGAATGGCATATAGAACAGACGTTGGAGTAGTTTGCAGGGCTCCCGTAATGCTAAGCATTGATAGCTTGCATACTCCCTCTAACTTTATGAGGTATTTTTTTTATGGCTGTCCACCAAACAAGGACTCCATTTTATAGGATAAGCTCTGCACTCACTGTTAAAACCCAATGAGAGAAAAGGGCAGTATCCAGAGGAGTTAAAAATTGGCTCAGTAGTTCCAATTCATAAAAGCTGAAGCAAGGGAGTTTTTTTCGAATAATAGAATTATAGCTTAGAGAGTTGGGAGTTAATGGCACTGCTATTAAACTCTTCGAAAGTTTTTTAATTGACAGAAAGCAATTTGTCGAAGTTTGATACAAAAAGTCAAACTAAAACTTTTAAAACTGGTGTTCCACAAGGATAAAAATTTGCCGCAACTCTATTTTTAATATACATCAACAATATATTTAAACTCGAGTTAAATGGAAAACCGCAATTTTATGAACGCAATTTACTGAAAATGAATATCTCGAAAACAAATTTTATAATATTTAACAACTATAAAAATATTCCCGGTATGAACGATATGAAGGGAATTCATCTAGATGGTAGTTTTATTACGAGGATCGAGAGTCTAAAATACCTTGGCATTTGGTTTGATGCAAATTTAAACTGGCGATAACACATAAACAAGCTGAAAATGAATTTATACTACTGAATTTCATGATATATAGAAATCGGAAACTAATTCCAAAAAGACAATTATGGATTCTATACAACTCTATGTTCATGTCATATATTAACTCTTTGAATCCAATATGGAATGTTTGCTCGGAGCACCATATTGTCACGGATATTACCATCACTAAGTTATCCCATCACTAAGGCGATGCTAAGGCCATGCCAAGCAGTATTTACGTTAATAATCAAATCAAGGCAGCCCAGAGAGATGTCACACACAGATGCATTTACTTATACGCCTATGTGCGCGCGAGAGACTGTAAACTACAAACATTCACATCAATAATTCAATCTTTATGTATCTACATAAACGAATAAATAATTGCGTCTACACATATGTACGTATACGAGCAGCGGAGCGGCAATGCACAAACACATGCATATATCTTATGTCAGTGGTCACAAGAGAGGGCAATAATTTGTGCACGTAGTTGTGGCTGGCGATTTTGCAGCCGAAACAACTAGTAAGTTCTGGAAATCGAAGAGCCTAGAAGTATGCAGCGTAAACTATAAAAGCGGGACAAGCGAGTAAGAAGCAATTCAGTTTGAGTTGAGCTATCAATCAGTTTGCTTAAGCACGCGATCTGGCGGCCAATAGTAGAGTTTCATTTGAGTTATTAATCAGTTTGGTTATTAAGCCAGCGAGTAGCAAAGTATAAGTGTTATTGTGAAGTACTTTAATAAAGGCCATTTTTCTATCATTCAATATTGGAGTTGTTTATTCAACAGTTTAGTGACTCGAACTTAGCAGAGGATTGCAAATAAGAGGATTTGCAGCAAATTCGTTACAATTGGTGTCAGAAAAGGAATTGTTGAATAAATTCCAGAAGACAACAAGGATATGGCAAAGTTCAGTGAATTAAAGATCCAACAACTGAAGAAGGAGTTGGAGAGCCGTGGATTGAATACAAGCGGCGTTAAACTCGAACTTCAGGCACGGCTACGAGAGGCAATGGAAGCAGAAGGAATTGATGTGGAAGAGTATGTCTTTCACCTTTATGGCGAGGAGACAACAAAAATTGAAGAGAAAAACGAAACATCGCAGACGGTTACCAGCACAGACTTGAACATGATTTTGGCTGCAATATCTGCTCAAACATCGACAGTGGCTTCTCAACTGGAATCGCAAAAGACAGATATAACATCTCAACTGGCATCTCAACTAGAAGAACAGAAAACGTATATGTCATCACAGATGGAATCCCAAGAGAAACGAATAACATCGAAGATTGAAGCACAAGAAACACGTATTTCAGAAATGTCGACACATATTTCTTCACACCTGGAATCGCAGGAAACCCGTATGACATCAAAGATGGAAGAACAAGAGGAGCGCTTATCATTGCAGTGGCACAAATGTCTTCACAGTTAAAAGCACAGGAAGCAAGGGTAACATCAAAGCTGGAAGCGCAGGATGCAAAAATCGCTCAATTTCAGGCAGAAGTCGATGATTTGAAGGGTCGTATGGAGCAGTTACAATTAAATCGTCCAGCAGTTTCAGCGAGTAATCCAAAGGTAAAAACACCATCCTTTGACGGTTCTGTTCCTTTCCAGGTCTTTAAGCTACAGTTTGAGAAGACCGCAGCAGTGAACAACTGGAATGCGGAAGATAAAGTTGCTGCACTGTTCGTGGCATTGAAAGGGCCTGCAGCGGAAATCTTACAGACGATTCCAGAGTACGAACGGAACAGTTATAAAACATTGATGGCTGCTGTAGAACGACGTTATGGAAGCAAGCATAGGAAACAGATATTCCAAATTGAGTTGCAAAACCGCTACCAAAAAGCAAATGAGACATTGCAGGAGTTTGCTTCAGATATTGAAAGATTGGCTCATCTTGCAAATGCGGACGCACCCGTGGAATACACTGAAAGGGTAAAAATCCAGAGCTTCATAAATGGCATACGAGATGTGGAAACGAAGCGGGCTACATATGCGAATCCAAAACTAACATTTGCTGAAACGGTATCCCACGCATTGACCCAGGAAACGGCGTCATTATTGAGTAAACCAGCATACAAAGCTCATCGTGTGGAAGTAGAAAGGCCGGAGTGGGTAGATACAATTTTGGAAGCTCTGAAGGGATCACAACAGAAAAATGCCGGAGTTATGAAATGTTTCAAGTGCGGTAACCCAGGTCACATTGCACGTCATTGCCGTAGCAATTCATATAGTTCCAACAATGTGGGTGGCCGTAAACGCAGAGCTGAAAGAGACGAGGAAATCTCCAAATCCACTCAATCGTTAAACTAAAGCGAGTCAGCCGCAAGGGGCGACAGCTGGCTCCCTCAATTGAATGCCCCATAATCTCTATCTCGCAAATTGGAAGAAGGTCAAGCAATCTTACTGTTGGAGGACATGTGGACGGAAAGGAACGGTTACTGACTGTAGATACGGGTGCATCTCATTCCATCATTCGAGCGGATTTAGTCAACAAGAAGATAAGACCATTGCTTGGAGCAAGATTACGTACAGCCACATGAGAGGACACCCAGGTAATTGGAGAAGTAGAATGTGAAGTAGTAATTGGGAACGTCACGGTACTTCACAATTTTATAGTGGCAGGTATTGTTGATGAAATCATAATTGGAGTGGACTTCTTAATCAACCAAGGCATCAAGATCGATATACAAACAAGACGATGCGATATATGAACATGGATGTGCCACTTAATTTCGGCTACGAGAGAGGCTACAGCAGTAAACGAGTGCTGGTGGAAGATAGTCAGCAAATACCACCAAAATCAGAAGCAGTCATCTGGGCAAAGGTAGATGGATATTGTGGGACAAACAAATTGTGGGTTGTCGAAGCAGCAAATAAATCAGCACTGAACATACATGTAGGAAAAACCCTGGCTATGACAAAACAAGATGGACGTATTCCGGTAAGAGTGAACTGTGAATACGTTTCATCTAGTAATACTGATCTTTCAAATGATATCACGGCATGGACGCATGGGCTAGAGGACCCCTATCAGAGTAAGGCAAAACAACTGCTCCTAAAGTACGCGAACATATTTGACCAGGATGATTCTAAACCAGGCCGCACCAACGTTGTGAAACACCAAATTGACACTGGAGATGCGAGGCCGATCCGTCAAGCTCCACGTAGTGTTCCACTGGCGAAGCGTGAAGTTGTGAGTCAAATCATTCAAGAAATGAGCGACAGCGGCGTCATCGAACCATCAGCTAGTACATGGAGCTCACCGGTAGTACTTGTAAAAAAGAAGGATGGAAAAATGAGGTTTTGCGTGGACTACCGGAAGTTGAATGACGTAACGAAAAAGGATAGCTACCCATTGCCAAGAATTGACGACACTCTGGACTCGCTATCTGGTACGAAATGGTTTTCCACGCTGGACTTGAAAAGCGGCTACTGGCAAGTGGAGGTGAAGGAGGAAGATAAAGAGAAAACAGCCTTCAGTGTCGGTGATGGTTTTTGGCAATTTACAGTGATGCCTTTTGGACTTTGTAATGCACCAGCTACTTTTGAGAGACTCATGGAACAGGTACTGAAAGGACTACATTGGAAAACATGCTTGGTGTACCTGGACGACATCATCGTATTGGGCAAGAACTTTGATGAACATCTTAAGAACTTGGAGGAAGTTTTCCAGAGAATAGCTGGCGCTGGTCTGAAGTTAAGTCCCAAAAAGTGTGCGCTGTTTAAAAAGGAAGTCAATTATTTGGGTCACAAGGTAACGACAGAGGGCATCTGCACTGCGAACGAAAAAATAGAGGCTGTAAAGGATTGGCCAAGGCCACAGAACCTACATGAATTGAGAAGTTTTCTTGGCTGTGCACATATTACCGCCGATTTGTACCAAATTTTTCCAGCGTAGCCCATAGCCTCCATGAGCTTACAAGAAAAAACAAAGCTTTTGAATGGAAGAAGGAGCAAGAAGTGGCTTTCCAAACATTGAAGGAGCGTTTGTGCACTGCCCCAATGTTAGCATATCCGATTCCAGGAGCGACATTTATTCTGGATACAGATGCGAGTGGATATGCTATTGGAGGCGTTTTATCACAACTGGTCGATGGACAGGAGAAGGTAGTTGCATATTATAGCCGTTCGATTGGAAAACCAGAGAGGAACTACTGTGTTACGCGGAGAGAGCTGTTGGCATTGGTAGACTGCATTAAACATTTTCACAAATACCTCTACGGGCAGCGATTCCGTGTCAGGACAGATCACGCAGCGTTGAAATGGCTTCTGCAGTTCCGTAATCCGGAAGGACAATTGACACGGTGGATCGAGCGACTACAAAGCTACGACTTTTACATTGAGCATCGAAAAGGTAGTACCCATGGAAATGCTGATGCAATGTCACGAAGACCATGTAGTTTGGAATGCAAGCACTGTTCAAAAGCCGAGGCTAAAGAAGACATTATAGATGTCCGGCTAATGAATATAACATGTACAGATGAATGGGACAAGGAACAGATAAGAAAGTGCCAGCTAGAAGATGCAGATCTGTCACGTGTTATGCAAGGGCTCGAACGAAATGAAAGACCAAACAGAGAAGAGATGTCAGCAGAGAGTCCCATTGCGAAGTCATATTGGGCACAGTGGAACAGTTTAGAATTGATATCCGGTTGCCTTCATCGACTATGGGAGAGTGAGGATGGTAAATACAAGAATAAACTGATAGTTGTTCCCAGAAAGAGGATTCCTGACGTGCTCAGCGAGCTGCATAATGGTCCAAGCGGAGGTCATCTTGGAATCACGAAGACGCTCGAGAAGATTAAACAGAGATTCTATTGGGTTGGTTGCCGTCAGTCGGTCACTGAGTGGATTGCGAACTGCGAGGTTTGCAGCAGAGCGAAAGGGCCCAGAACACGAAGTCATGGCCAGATGAAGCAATATAACTCAGGTGCGCCATTTGAAAGGATCGCCATGGATGTCGCAGGTCCATTTCCTACTAGTAACCGCGGAAACAAATACGTACTGGTGGTTATGGATTATTTCAGTAAATGGCCAGAGGTATACCCAATCCCAAACCAAGAAGCAGAAACAGTAGCAGAAGTGGTTAAAAACGAATGGGTTGCAAGGTATGGTGTACCAATGGAGTTACATTCAGACCAAGGCAGGAATTTCGAATCAGCTGTGTTCCAGGAAATGTGTAAGTCATTCTCATTCGAAAAACACGGACAACTGCATTGCATCCTCAATCCGATGGTATGGTAGAACGATTCAATAGAACATTGGAGGAGCACTTAAGGAAAGTAGTAGACAAGTACCATAAAGAATGGGATACCCGCATACCATTATTCTTGATGGCTTACCGATCAGCAGTGCATGAGACAACGGGCCAAACCCCTGCAAAAGTAATTTTTGGCAATGACCTTAGACTGCCAGCTGATTTGAAGTTTGGGATAGATGTTAATGCGGAGAGAAATGTCAGGAAATCCACTAGTGATTTGGAAGAAGAGCTAAGAGAAATACATGATCTGATAAGGCAAAGAACAAAGATTATGAGTGACAAGATGAAAGCGAGATACGATAAAGCAATTAATTCAGAAGGTTTTCAGGAAGGAGATTTGGTGCTGTTATACAACCCACAACGTAAAAAAGGTTTGTCCCCGAAATTGCAGTGTAATTGGGAAGGCCCATACAAAGTTGTAAAACGGATCAACGATGTAGTGTACCGCATACAAACCATCGGTAAACCACGAACCAAAATGAAAGTGGTCCATTTGGAAAGGCTGGCAACGTTTAGATCGAGAGATTTGTCTGATCGGGACGATCAGACTTAGGTGGAGGGCAGTGTCACGGATATTACCATCACAAATTTATCCCATCACTAAGGCGATGCTAAGGCCATGCCAAGCAGTATTTACGTTAATAATCAAATCAAGTATACACATATATAAGGCAGCCCAGAGAGATGTCACACACAGATGCATTTACTTATACGCCTATGTGCGCGCGAGAGACTGTAAACTACAAACATTCACATCAATAATTCAATCTTTATGTATCTACATAAACGAATAAATAATTGCGTCTACACATATGTACGTATATGTTGTGGCTGGCGATTTTGTAGCCGAAACAACTGGTAAGTTCTGGAAATCGAAGAGCCTAGAAGTATGCAGCGTAAACTATAAAAGCGGGGCAAGCGAGTAAGAAGCAATTCAGTTTGAGTTGAGCTATCAATCAGTTTGCTTAAGCACGCGATCTGGCGGCCAATAGTAGAGTTTAATTTGAGTTATTAATCAGTTTGGTTATTAAGCCAGCGAGTAGCAAAGTATAAGTGTTATTGTGAAGTACTTTAATAAAGGCCATTTTTCTATCATTCAATATTGGAGTTATTTATTCAACAGTTTAGTGATTCGAACTTAGCAGAGGATTGCAAATAAGAGGATTTGCAGCAAATTCGTTACAATATAAATGAAATACAAAGAACACAAAATAAAGTAATTAAAAACATTTTTAATTTACCGCGGAAGATAGCAAGTGAGCTGTTATATTGTAATAGGCTAGATATTCGCAAATATTGCATTTTTCAGACGTTAATAGCGTTCTACAAAAAAATAATAATTTAATTAAACATAATTTGAACATACAAGGAGAACAAACCCCAGAATATGCCCTTATAACTCGAACAAATATTAAACCACGTCTTTTTCGAACAGAAAGATGTGCAAAATTAATAAAACATTATGGTGCAAAATAATTCAACAAACTTCCAGATGAAGTTAAAAATGCAAGAAATCTGCAAAGCTTTAAAGCTGAAGTCAAACGCCTACTTCTTGCAAATTATAATTTTAATATTCAGCTGAAAAAAGTAATTGTTACTTTTTCTTTTACTTTTATTGATATATGGAAATGATATTAAAATCACGCATTACTTATAATACGTTATTTCCAGCTAAAATTATTTCTTTTTTTTTCTTTTTAATTTATATTTATTTTATTTTTTCTTACTGCTGTATTCTTTATATATCCTCATAAATATTGATGGAAAATAGTTTTCCATAAGAAATAAGCTATCTTTTGGCGCAAATACCTTATTTTTTTGAGAAAGTTGTTGTAAATTAAATCAAATTTTGTTGTCAATAAAGAAAAAAAACAGTGGTCGGCAACATTTAAAAAAATTATATCTCCGAAACTTATACAATTGCCGCAACCAGAGATTACAAAATGTTTAAAAATATGTGGCTGACTTAAAAAAAAAAACATAAAACATAATTTTTTACTACTTCGCTAAGTTACTTTAAACATGTAGTAATTTCCCAGATCGAAAGTTAAATTTTTCCTCAGAAACAGAGTAAGTCCAGAATGAAATTGTTATAACTTTTCATAAAATAATTGAAAAAAACTCATATTTTATTGAAAAGTTGTTGCGTAAAACGTCTCCAAAAACGATGGGCGATGAGTTAATTTCTTATGGAAAGGCGGTCTTACCAGTTGCATTTCTCAATGGAAATATTTCTTACAGGAAATCTCAATCTTTGTGCGACAGCCGTGCTCAATGTTTATTCGTTGCTGTCTCCACTGATGACGCTGTCTCGCTAACGTCCGTACGATAGAGAGTAAGAATATGTGTGAAGCAAGTCTGGCTCAATTGAGCTATGGCTCCCTGACCACTGTTTTACATGCATAAATTGCCGCCGTACAGTGGTTCAAATGCTCAATTTAGTCGCAAAAAGTCATAACAGACATTTAAAT
Source organism: Eurosta solidaginis (assembly GCF_040869045.1). Classification (NCBI taxonomy): domain Eukaryota; kingdom Metazoa; phylum Arthropoda; class Insecta; order Diptera; family Tephritidae; genus Eurosta; species Eurosta solidaginis. The sequence goes on from NC_090320.1 coordinate 90,524,346, forward strand.
ATCTAATTATATTAAAGAATCGTGGCGAAAATAAACAGATTCGGCAAATAGAAAGTATATTTTTTTATATTGCTAATATATATATTGCGGCCACCGTGGTGTGATGGTAGCATGCTCCGCCTACCACACCGTATGCACTGGGTTCGCACCCCGAGCAAAGCAACATCAAAATTTTAGAAGTAAGGTTTTTCAATTAGAAGAAAGTTTTTCTAAGCGGGGTCGCCCTAGGCAGTGTCTGGCAAGCGTTCCGAGTGTATTTCTGCCATGAAAAGCTCTCAGTGAAAACTCATCTGCCTTGCAGATGCCGTTCGGAGTCGGCATAAAACATGTAGGTCCCGTCCGGCCAATTTGTAGGGAAAATCAAGAGGAGCACGACGCAAATTGGAAGTGAAGCTCGGCCTTAGATCTCTTCGGAGGTTATCGCGCCTTATATTTATTTAATATAAAAATAATACTTCGCCTCATATCACGTTTATTAAAACATATTTAAAATTGTATAAAAAAATGTATGCAAACAGTTTACAATTTTGCTTTAATTACTCAGAATCTTGTTCACATACTGATTCCACTTCCGGATCGGCCAATGATGCATCTGAAAGCAGTGACAGCACTTCTTTGTTTAAAGGCTTAGCACTACGGTAACGAAAGGAAGGGTTTGACGTAGACGATGATATGATGGGATCAGATAAAAGCAGGGATAGTACAATAGGTCATACATGGTATTTTAGCAGGTAGTTTTGCGTGCGTGACATTCTCGAATACACATAACTTAAGTCTTTGTTTCTACATTGCAAAGCTTTTTCTGACACCATTCCAATTGTAAGTCAAGCCTGTTTAATAATATCCGCACCGATATTAAAATTTTTGTACACTTGATGGTATGAAATGCCAAGAATATAATTGTGCGTACAAATGATGTATTCATCGTGTACTTCCGAAATTCCTCAGGTTGGTAGCAATCCTTTAATTAAACATTCATCGACGCCAGTTATTTCTGAAGCTAAAGTTGGTTGCTGAAAAATCGTCTAGCGGTGTTTCCATCATTCGTTGTTCGATATTCTGGTTTAGGACTATCAACCAGTAAATTCATTTCATTTCTTAGACACTCAATGAAAAGTGTCTTATTTGCCTCTTTTAAACCTTTATTCTTCTCTAGTTTGCCTCTTTTTAATATCTAAATATGACATACCATACAGGTATACACATTCATTCGGCTTTAATTTCGTAACTGGTTCCAAATCACTCAATATTTTCGGTGTCACTCCACAAATAATACAACGTTGGGAGGAAGGATCTGCAATTGTTGAAAAAAAAATGCCCATCTTCTTTTTTTAATTTTAATGGGCCTACAAAACTGCGTAGATGATGGACGTGGCTTCTGCCAAAAAGGTCAAAATTTTCTTTAAATTGCCGTGGAACCAAGCAAATTTGAAAAAATGTAATTATCATTTTTTTCGGGTTTGTTACGTTGCTTTAATGATGTTTATATGTAAGGTAATGTTTATATCACGAAAGCCCACTACATCCATCACATCCCCACTTATATGGCAGAACAAGTTCTTTTCATGGCGGCCACCGTGGTGTGATGGTAGCGTGCTCCGCCTACCACACCGTGTGCCCTGGGTTCAAATCCCAGGCAAAGCAACATCAAAATTTTAGAAATAAGGTTTTTCATTTAGAAGAACATTTTTCTAAGCGGGGTCGCCCCTCGGCAGTGACTGGCAAGCGCTCCGAGTGTATTTCTGCCATGAAAATCTCTCAGTGAAAACTCATCTGCCTTGCAGACGCCGTTCGGAGTCGGCATAAAACATGTAAGTCCCGTCCGGCCAATTTGTAGGGAAAATCAAGAGGAGCACGACGCAAATTGGAAGAGAAGTTCGGCCTTAGATCTCTTCGGAGGTTATCGCGCCTTACATTTATTTATTTTTAAGTTCATTTCATTTATACTAGCCGGACCCGTGCGTATCTTGCGCAACAAACATAAAAGTCTCATATCAAATATCAACAGAAATCAGTTGTACTATCAATCAGTCATCTATCAATAAAAACACACATGCGCTTGCGCTGCCATCTTGCGAATATTAGCAACTACCGGTAATACAGTGTTAATAAAATATTCACGATAGTGCCATAATACAAATAGATTTTTTGTGTGCTCACAATCATTTATTTTTAACAAATTATTTTAATAAAATATAGGTAAAGAAAAGCACTACGACCAATAATGCCCAAAGCTCGCTAATAGCACGAATCTCCATCTTTACAAACCGGCGATGTTTCGGAAATTTTAATGCCACTCCTGGGATAGCACTCAACTTGAGCAGACAAACGTTTTTTGGTAGGATGGATTTATACTAGAATTGCGTTTCCCCCTGCTCGCATGAGGTTAAAGGGAATTTTTGTGTAATTGCGTCGATATACAAAGCTAAAGGCTGTTCATTTGAATATGGTATTGGATCTTTAGAAGAAGAGCACAATTTTCTTTAATCTTTTTAACTCTTGTTGGAGACGATTTAATGGATTTAACAATGCATGCAGTATTTATTTCTCTTCACAGATTCATTCCTGCAGCAAAATCGATTCCTCCGGTGATCAGAGATAAACTAATTCCCTTCTCTTCCTCGCGTTAATCTAAAAACTGCCCATACTGAGGCATTGAAGGTGGACCTGCATCCGAAACATTTAACGAAACCTTATTTGGGATAATAAACATTCCTTCTAACCAAGTTTTATTATGAGCTTCAAACACGAGTTTTGTTCGCTTGGCCTGTGCCCATTTCTTCCTTAAAATAAATAAAAACACCCTGACAGCTCACTTCAAACTATTGCGGAAAATCTCATTTTCTCTATTCTTAACTCCAGTTTTATTAAAAATATGTTCTAAAGCAGCATTGTCTCTTTTATTGCTCTGATTTTCGCCCTACCAAACACTGAAAAGTTCACTCCTTTATATCTAAATTTTTACTGTAAGCGATATAATCACCGTTTTGTCATAAATTGGCAGCAAATAATGAAAGAAAATACAAGCTATTAGCACACAGGTTACAATAAAAGTACAACTACAGGTTTATTCAAGTGAATTCCTATTTAAAACTTTAATAAAAGTTGCAAAATAAAACAACAAACAAACATACGATGAGATACACATGTACAAAAATACTTGTTTGACTACAAAACACCAATTTCAGCACATGTATAGGTATTTCTCGTAGTAATAATTCTAAAACTTACGTTTTTCACCTTATTACCAAAAAATATTTCAAACACAGTCTTTGTATTCTTGTACACTCAAAGCCCCGTCACATAAGCAGTTTCTCATATAGATGCGTTTTACTCAATCTTATACATTATGAGTAGATTGCACGTATTTTTCTGGAGAACGGTAGATTGAGCGACACTGGCGCCATCTGACATGGAAAAGTAGCCATCTCCCAAATTTTGTTGCAAGCAAAGCATAAGAAGAGTTTTCTAACATTTTTCGCAATTAAAAACTGCAATGTAACAAATTTGTTGTATACGGAGAATGTTTATACCAGTGATTCACTTAACATGTGCTGTTTAAAATCAACTTCTCTATGAATATCAACGGTCCATTGCAATTGCATGTGTTAAAAGAAATAAATCAAAGCAACTACAACGAATTGAATTGAAATAGTTGTACCGTTTTGCACTGTGGCCAATTGCAAACATATTTCCTTGCAAAATATTTGCTCCCGCGGTGTTAAAAATTTTGGCTTTTTTTCTGGCTAGGTTGGTGTTTTGGACCACTATACGTTGAGGCCTTATTCTATCCTTCTCCACGTATTGAACACGAGAATTTCCTAAGTACTCGAGCTTACACCATTTTCTATATAGACCAGAGATAACCAAAATTGAAACTGTGACTGTGTGAGTAAAACTAAAATCATCTTATTGGTGGTGGTTTAGTTGTTGATGAAAAATCAATGAGTTAGGACGTATGCAAGCATGTTGGTTAACACACAAAAAGTAATTCGTAAATATGCCATATAAATACTACTTTATGCTTGAGTCTAAGGAAAAATTTAAACAAATAAATTGCTAACATTAACCCATGAAAACATTCTGCGCATGAGCGTTTGGTTGCAAAATATATTTTCGCAAATGCGCAAATAAACAATAGCTTCACCCGATGTTGCTACTGTGCTTGTTCAGCGACAACTAAAGACGAAAGAGAATAATAATACGTGTGAAGTGGCGCCAATAATTATTCAACTAAATGGTTATCCCTGATATAGCCTTTAGGATAGAACTTTCCCCAAGATAAAGATGTATTGTTAGTTAATATATCTTTGCACATTCGCACTTTTGTAAATATAAATACAAAAACCTTTTACCCTTGTTGTATATCTTTTTTTTTAACAAATATCTTCGATTTACTGTGGTCGATTCGCTACATATCAGTTAAAACAAATGGAGACATCCCTATTCCCTTACCACGACTAATGTTTAAGCAACTGTTCCTATTAACTAGTAAATCAAATCATCACAGGGGGAGGCAGCAGTAACAAATCAATTCGAATCTCAGGCGAGATTAAGGCATTTAAGTATGCGGGTATATTATTGAAGATTTCGTGTTCACGTAAGCCATTTATGAGTAAGGATGTGTGTACCTAAATATTAGGCAGCAGAAAAATCACAAAGAACGATCGAAGAAAACTAAACAATCAGGAAATTACATAAAAGGGGACATGCTTAAATACATACATCTACAAGGACATAAAAATAATCAAATATAATGAAATCAAATGAAACGAGGGAGGATTGCAACCATTATAGACAACGAACATGAAGATAGTCAAACAAGATACGCATGTCATAACAACGAAGCAACATAAACGTATCAATTGAAGCTTGTAAAAATTAAATTGAACACAATCGAATTATCCGTGCACGCTCGATTTATTTCGTTTGCTTTTCAATGTATTAGACGTACATAAGTATATTGTGGTTATCATTTCTGTTAGGCAAAGGTAAAGAGTAATTTTTAAACCTCTCTCTTTATAATTGCCGTATGGAAGCTTGCTTTATTATCAAAAATCGTTTGTAAATTTTAACAAATTGTCGGTAAGTCTTGACTACACCAGTAAAGGGATCAACCGAATTATTAGAATGTGGTAGTGGTATTATAAGTGTTATTCTTACTTATCAATTTAGGCGCTTTTACACTGGGCTACTGCCGCATGTTGAAAAATTGTTTTCCACCTGGTCCTTCACCCGGACTGCAATTGTTTATTGGCCGGAGCATATTTGTTGGCAAGAATGGTTCTCCGGTGGAATTTGTGTTAATGTTGGCTTCTATATAAACGAAGTCCGTCAGTAATCGGATTTCGAAATTGTGGATGCCAACAGTGACCTATGTGACGTGGCAAAAATTCGGAAATCAAATTCAGCCATTGCGGCATATCAGCCGCTCCTTTTCGTGCTGTAAAAGCGGTTTGCAAATCGATTAAGATTACGCGCATAGTGAAAATATGATCGATGGTAGCTTAGCTAGTCTGAATCCGCACTGATAAGGTACAAAGAGCCTGATTAAATCCAATGCTTGAAAGGACCTTGCAAGATCTCCTTTGGGACTGGATAAAAAATACTAAGATTCTAATCGTCAACTCGGGTGTCCATCTCCCTATGATATTGCCTTCTTAAAAAGGCGCTTCGATTCCCTTTTCAACTCCCGGTAGCGTTCACATAGTTTTCTCGTTGCGTTCGTCTCAACGTTGCCCTGAAGGTAGCGGCCTTTGTTTTAGATGTAACTCGGCATTCTTCATAGCACGTTCATATCAACTAATTTGGAGTTAAAAGTTACCTTTTTTCATGCGTTAAAACTGTATCATATACTCTTAGACCATTTTGTGTCTACTTCGAAAATTCGAAATAATTTCAGGATCGCATCCGGATTATTTTAGAAATCATTTCGGGACAACATCAGGATAATTTCAAGACTACTTGGAAACCATTTCGGGACAGTCACAGGACCACTTCAGAATCATTTCGGGTCCAATTCGGACATTTTCAGGATTATTTTGCGTATCATTTCTGGCAAACTTCTGGATAATTTCATAACATATAACATAAATTGTTATTATTCAAGCCCAAAAACGAAATGATATTGATTTTGAAGCCGATTTGAGATTTCATAAACAATAAGGGGTCTTTAAAAAGAATGTAAGAATGTCTTTACGTGAATTTTCCTATTTTGTGCATTTGTGAAGACAGTTACACTTTAAGCTCAATCTTTAAAGTGTGTCAATAAGGTACAATTTTTTCTTCGGAAGATATTTATTCGATTTTCCTTAAAAAAATAACATCCCACCTAAGCCCCTTCTCACCCTTAATTTCTTCATTGAAAAAATTACTTAGTTTTAATTTCATAAGTCTTCTTGTAAATTCGCAACATAACACTAGAGAAGTATTAGAAAACAAGAAGTTTTAAACTTTTCCATTTATCGTCACTCTCTTCGCTTGCCAATCCACAATGGTCGTTTTTGTAGAATTGGCGGCATTGGTCATCAAACTATTAAATCACTGAATTTTGCATCAGGGTATGTCTTCTGAGGGAAACAGTAAGGAAGTTTTAACCATTTTCAGTGCTTCATCTTATTTGTCTAAATTTTTTGCATTGTTTTTAAATCATCGAAAGTAAAAATTGTCATCTTTTGCTCACGATCATATTGGATTTTTTTCATTATAAGCTAATTTACTTTATTTTTGTTAACGGGTCTTTTACGGTTTATAATCAGTTTCTTTATTTCTTCAACAGATATAAAGTCAGCCATTTTATTTTTCTTCACTATGATCTGATGAGGTGCCTGCTCGGCGTTTTTGATTACTTCAATCTACTTATCAGATGTTTCAATAAACTGGAATGCTTTGGCTCATCTCACTCTCTATGATTCCGAGCTGTCTGTCACAGCTTTTATAGCTATGTAAGTCCACCCGAAAATAATCCTGGAATAACCTCGAAATTATTCCATAAGCAATCCGAACGCATCCTCACATTAATCCAAATATGGTCTGCAATAATCGCGAAGTGATCCAGAAATGATCCTGTGTGTGTCCTGAAATGATTCTAAATCGGCTCGAAAGTGTACCCGAGAAATGGTACAAGAGTATATGATACAGTTTTAACGCATGGATAAAGGTGACTTTTAGCTTCAAATTAGTTGATGTGAACTTGCATCCTTCCCCTTCCGTTTATCTAAACTGAATAGCATGATGTGCCCACTTTTAACTGAATGATCTGGTATGTCTTTTCTTATGAAAAAAAAATTATAAGTCCATGTTTTATTGTAAAAAGAGATGTGTCCATGTTTTAAGGTGAAAAAATTAGTAATCCAGCTTTTGCTGCCGTTTTTATTTTTTACCGCACTTTAACGGATATTTTTACGAGTTCCGCTTGTATTCACTCTTAAAATAAATACACTTTTTATCGCCGGTCTTTCGTATGTATGTATATTAGCTATTAGGTTTTACTATTTTATAATCTATACTGATTATATAAAATGCTTCTATTGAAAATGTTTGTAACGTCTAATTTTAATAAGTACTCAACCGACTTTTAGAAACTTTATTTTAAGAAGAAAGTACTGACGCAAACAAATCGAGTGGCGTTTGGCCAAAAACAAACTACAGTGGACCAACAATATCCTAATCCAATGTATTTCTTTTAGGTAGAATTTTAGAGGAAGATAAGTATATTTGATATGTATCTGAAAATATTTCAACAAACAGCTGACCAAGTGTATTTTTGTGAAAGTATTTCTCACTTTCTCTCTTCTTCCGCAAACAAAAGCTTTTAATTGTGATAAATGACCAGTACGCAATCTCGATTCCTTCTCTTTCTTCAATTTTATAATCACAGGTGAAGCAAATCTAATGACTGTGAATGGGACATCATATTTAGGTCCAAACTTGGATGCAAAATTCTCTGCTGCATTCGGAATATGATGCTGTCGAAGTAATAGTTGGTTTCCACTCACGATGTCGAATATTATATGATTTGGCTTGCGTGTCTGCTGCTTGTTCCAAATTTCTCCGAATGATTTGAAATATTTTTTTAACCCGACTTTCTTTTCAGCTTATTGCTTGGGTTGAAAGCTCGCTTGGCTGTATAATTTGATTGTAAAGAGAGACTGGTAGTCTTGGCTCTCTACCCTGTACAATATATGCAGGGCTATATCCTGTGGAGTTTGAAACTGCCGTATTGATGGCTAACATAACATAACGTCTTATGTGCATCAGTGGCCAATTGAGCAATCATAGTTTTAATTGTTGTATTAGTCTGTTGGATTTTACTGTGGCATACATGGAGCTGTATACAAAAAAATGTAAGGCGCGATAACCTCCGAAGAGATCTAAGGCCGAGCTTCTCTTCCAATTTGCGTCCTGCTCCTATTGATTTTTTATGCCGACTCCGAACGGCATCTGCAAGGCAGATGAGTTTTCACTGAGAGCTTTTCATGGCAGAAATACACTCGGAGCGCTTGCCAAACACTACCGAGGGGCGACCCTGCTTAGAAAAATTTTCTTCTAATTGAAAAACCTTATTTCTAAAATTTTGATGATGGTTTGCCCGGGATTTGAACCCAGGGCACACGGTGTGGTAGGCGGAGCACGCTACCATCACACTACGGTGGCCGCCAAAGAGGTGTATAACGTTGATCAATACCTAGTTTTATAAAACATTTTGAAACTTACGACTGGTTAATTGAGTACCGTTGTCAAATAAGAAAGAAATCAGATAAGAAGTTTTGGGAACTCCAAACCGTGAACGGAATGCTTTACATAAGTTTCCTGAATTGGAAGATCGCAATAGGATAAATTCCACCCAATTTGAAAATTTGTCGAAGAGTACTAGAAGTGTGTAGTTCCCATGTTTAGAACATAGTTGCACATAGCACTTCCCATGGTTCTTTAGGTGTATTTGAGAACATCATTCCGGCTGAACGTTACTGTGATACTTTATATTTCTTACATATTCACACAGCTGTACATAACGTTTTCTATCACGATGCATACCTGGCCAATAGCATCGATTGGTTAGCCGAATAAAGGTTTTCCTTATTCCCAAGTGACCAGCCGTCGGATTGTCGTGATTTTCTATAAGAACTCGAATTCGGTCAGGTTTATCACCACAGAACACAGTGGAAATCTTCAATTCCACGTTGCTCAAATGTCGGCTTGCGTATGCAATGACTCTCTTTGCTCTTTTTCATCAATAGTTTGGGTTAAAACTGCTCCCAAACCATAGTCGCTGTTTTTGTTGTAGCAGTGAAAAATACCATAGTCGCTACACTCAGAGAAAAAACGCATTGTAAAATTAAGTACGATCATACTTAATCCTAAAATGCTCAATTTTAACTAAAACAATGTTGTTTTAACTATGAAGAACCTTGAATTAAAATTGGCAATTTTGATTTAAAAATGCATTTTTAATTGAAAGTTGTAGACATCTTAAATTAAAGTTGTGTTATTTTGATTTACAAGTGCGCAATCTTAGATCAAGTAGAACGTGCTTCCTTTAAAATGGCCATGCTTAAGCTTTTTGGAATTCTGTGCAATTTTCATTCAGTAACATGCAAGCAAACCATACGGAGTGAAATATTTTAATTCTTTAATATTTTAATATCAAAATGGAAGAAATACAATATATTGATGATATTGTATACACAAGTGAAGTACTGCAAATTGATAACGAAAATTTGGTCGCAGAAGAAAGAGTAATAAATGAAAATGGCCAAACATTGACACGGCTACATAAGGAATCGACTGGGAGGATGTTGGCAAGTTTTTAAAAGGTAAATTAGATTTTTATTAGGCTTTATGTATATTTTTAATATGTATAGCGGCATAGACAACATATAGAAGCCTCAAATATTTACGCGTCGATGACATAAAGGAAGCGATTCCTTCTTGTGGATTACCAGCGGAATTCCGTGAAAAATTGTTTATTTGGAGGAAAAAGGAGGAGAAACATGAATGTGTAAAAATTAAAATGTGTGGAAATCAAGTTTTAAATCCATATATTTTTAGTCCATATATTTTTTCACATTTACCCTTTTAAGGCTGTAAAAAAAGTGTTTTTTATGCCAGGTTTTTAATACAATATAGAGCATTCAAAGGCTAACCCAGTGAACCCTCGAACTCAAATCGTAAAAAAGTGCACATTTATGCTTCTGGAAAATTTACTCTTGGAAACATCTAGATGTATGTCTCCCTTAGAGTCTAATAAAAAAAAAAAACCGGTATTTGGGAATGCAAACCGAGATGATCTAACTAACATCATTATCGAAGAAGTCGACTTTAAAAACTTGGTTGAAGAAATTATATCGCTATTTCCTAAGGAGGCTGTTTCAAAAGTAATTACTGATTTTCTATGAAATTTTTAAAAACTATTTGGACCTAATTAAACCTTTTGTTTTTTTTTTACAGGAATACTATTAGATTCCACGGAATGGTAAAAAAAATCCTAGCGGTAAGCTTTATGGAAAGTACGTCAACTGTCGTGCAAAACTGCGGAAAAAATCTGGTTAGATACCTAATGCATCAGCCGCTTCACCAATATCAAGTCAAACCAAAATTTTAAGTACAAGAAGTCGATTTGTCCATTGCTACAGATCTAAAGATATCACTAAGCAGAAGCAGTTCGAATTCGAATGAAGTCCGCGACAATTGGCAAAAAACTTATCAGTTGCGTCAGAATGATTTATCTGTAATGAACCAAATTGAGTTTTTAAATGCTTGGCCGAATTCTCAGACGCTCGAGTGCCGAAATAAACAAATATACTTTTATAGTTACTAAACTTTTACAAACTATCACAATTATATTTTTAGATAAAGATCGACTTTAATTTATCCTCGAAAAGGTCTACTAATGTGCACAAAATGGGATATATTCAGAAATAATATTTCAAGTTACTATCAATTATTGTAAGGAGCATTTTTCAATTGCCAAAACAAGTGAAAGCAAAGGTATACATACATTTATACAAAAAGAAAATCCGTATAAAATAAAATTAAAGAAAAAAAAAACTTTTTTAAAAATAAGCTTTTATTATTTTGGTTAATAAAATTAACTAAAAAGTAAACAATAAATTGACTCTAAAGAAATATAACACTTTATAAGTTCATTGTAAGCTTAAACGATAATTAGGCTTTTTCGTCTGCGACAAAAAAATTCTATATTGTACATAATTATATATTTTTAACATTAAAACTTTACACCTAAATTGTTAAATCTTACGGTTATATCACAGTCCTAATTGTTCTAATAAAAAACGTGTTAAATTTTGATGGTATAATTAAGAACATTTAGGATCTCCTTTTCTTGCTATCGCAATGTAACACGCTTTTATTAGAACAATTAGGACTGTGATATAAACTGTAAGATTTAATAATTTAGGTGTAAAGTTTTAATGTTAAAAATATATAATTATGTACAATATAGAATTTTTTGTCGCAGACGAAAAAGCCTAATTATCGTTTAAGCTTACAATGAACTTATAAAGTGTTATATTTCTTTAGAGTCAATTTATTGTTTACTTTTTAGTTAATTTTATTAACCAAAATAATAAAAGCTTATTTTTAAAAAAGTTTTTTTTTCTTTAATTTTATTTTTTACTTTTTAGTTCGTTTTATTAACAAGTAATAGAAGCTTGTTCTTATAAAAGCTTTAAATATAAGTATAGGGGGTGAAACAAAAACACATATATCAGTTACATCTGCGTATAATGCGTACTGGAATTTATTAGTACACATTTTATGCGCAGCAACTTCAGATGTGTATTTAAAGTTTAAAGCATTGTAAATATAAGTATTGAAGTCATGAGCCTGGGAATTCGCGCAATTTTAGTGATGTAAATTGCATGGCGCCAGCGCCAATGCGGTGCCAGCTCAATGGTAGCTCATTGACGAAATTACTCCAAGCGAATTTTTGACGCTTCTTAGTAGTGAGTGCGTAGTACATTTTACTTGCGCTATTGAGTGAAACGACTTTTGTGTGTCAGGCACGAGTTTGGTGTTATTGGCGCTACTGGCAGTGATGACACTGAGCTGTTGACGGTAGCGCTGGTAGTTCAGATTTTGAATCAGAGAAAGAATTGATGACCCGTTTGAATTATTATGGCTTTGGCCGTGTAAATTATTATGGTGTATTTGTATATTTTAGATTTAATGCACAATTAATATTTGTGTGTTTGAGCGGCCAAATAATAACAGTAGTATTGCTAAAGTGCTGCTTAGTTGATGGAATGTCGCTAATTTCTTAGCGATGATCAGCAGATTGCCAATATTTCGTTCAACGGACGCGCGAAATTGCCACATCTGCTCAAATTTTCCAAAGATTTTCCATTCTTGATTTAACTTAAGCTGTTATGCCAATATTTTTCAGCCAGCTTTTTTCAAATAGGTAATTTTTCCAAAAGCAAAATAAATTACAGAAAAGATTACAGGGTTAAACAGCCTTAAAAATTCAGCTATGTTGGTTATACACAGAAATACAACAGAGGGTTGTGTCTCCGCTTTTCGCAAGCGATGAGATTCACCACGCGTGACACGTGATTCACCACGTCCAAATATCACAATCCACGGATAGTTACCGGCGTGTTTGTATGGGACTTAGGCTGTTATGCCAAAGTAAATACAAATCTTTACCGATAACTGTGTTATCGATTAATTTATCGAATTCTAACAAAGTAATATTGCATTGTCATCGGAGTTATACATGTGTGCAAAATTTCAGCTCAATCGGACACCGGGAAGTGTATCAAATTTAACTTGCAAGATTCCATTACAGACAACAAAAGTGAAAGTAAATAAAAGCTTATAATGAACTTGTTTTCCTGTGATCTCAAGACTACATTTTGACGATGCACATAGGTAGATTTTCAAGTTTTTGGCGGCCAAATATATGTTATTGCCTATATCTTCTTAAAACTGTTTAATAAATGAAAAGTTATAGTAATTTGTGTAATTTATCAGTTATATTAAAAAAATAGATATTAAACTGTGTAACACTAAAAAATTCCTGCGCAGTGAGGCTATTTTCCTTGTTGTACAGCAAGAAGTGTAATAACTTTGTTCTGTCTTTATCTAGGATAAATTTTTAATTGGTTTTATGAAAAATTATAATAATTTGTGTAACTAATCGGTTATAATAGACTAGATATTACACTGTGTAACACTAAATAATACCTGCTCAGTGAGGCTATTTTTCTTATTGTACAGCAACAAGGGTGTATCCAACCCTCTATCTAACCCCCTACCTGCAAGTATCTGGAGCTAAATTTAATGCAGTTGGCAAGCTAATTGTACCAAGTACCATGTTCAAAACTAATTTTCACTTGGACGGGCTTGAAAATATAACAAAACTGGGTTTAAACACCAAAAATAAAAAAAATAAAAAATTTTTTTAACATCCTAAATAAAATACGTTCTTTATCAATTTATAACTTTTAAAAATCACAAACACCATTAATAAGTTAGTATTTACCTGAGATATCAGAATCCATCACAATTACTCAATTCAATTGTCTTAAAACTTAAAATATTCACGTTAAAACATGCGATTTCACATAGGTTAAACAAAAACTATAACACGCATTTCAGAAATAGGTAAATTCCGATTACTTGATAGCTAACGCCAGGTAGGCGATGGATGGGAAGGGGTAGAATTATTGTTCCCCTGTATATTAAGCTGTGGGAGTGCTTTTTTTTTGTAATTGTGACAAATTTGAGAAATTCAATTATGGCCGCCTAAATGTCTAAAACAACCTATGTGCGATGTTTTTAAACGCAGTTCTTCCACCAACTACACGATTTAAAAATAAAAGCGGAAAATGTAACAAAAAAGCTACAATAGCCGACGCACAAGAGAGCTTCGTTTTGCGTGTCATCTCTATTAACGACTACGAGCGAAACATCGACGAATTGACGAGCGAAACATCGAGGAATTGATTGAATATGGTGAAGCTGAAGTAGGGAATAAGTCGCCTCCTTTGTCCATTGAAAGACTTCGGTCTTTTAACTTAAAAATAACTGCAACTGAAACAGCGTGCTTCATTCATTTTCTGTCTTTAATCATAGATGATTTGATGCCAGTTGGTAACAAGCACTGGGGCCTCTTTACTCTCTTAAATAACTTCCTCTTAAAGTCACAGTATTCATGTAATGAATTAACTGAGCTGGAAAGTTTGAAGCAATCCATATTAATCTATATATATTATTTTAAAACCAAAGAACCATTTTCTTGTACATTATCCCGCGGGCCATTAAAGTTTATTTGGTGCATGTGGTTTGAACTTAAACATAAAGAGGCAAAAATGTATCTTTCTAATATAATGTCAAGGGTAAATCCCCCATATTCGCTAACCATAAAATCTGGAACCAAATTTTCTAAATTTTTGTTCCACCATTTATTTGAGCCCAGTTTTATTTTTAAAAAATCAGAAATATTAGACTTAACAAACGAAGCGTATTTTCATAAAATAGTTGAAAACTCTGCTATTAATTTAATAAAGCCGATATCATTACTCAACGCGGCTAAAACCAAGGAAGAAAAAACACAAGGAAAGCTAGACGTCGGAAATCATCAATCACAACAGACTGCCAATGATTTCGCAGCTCAACTCTCACACCTACTCTCTGAGAGCATAACTCATCCTGAAGGAATACAGGAGCAGTGGGAGCATATCTCCAAAGCATTTCGTACTGCCGCCGAGGAAAAAATTTGTTACCGGCGGCCACGAAAAAACAACTGGTACGATGAAGAATGCCGCGTTTCAACCGAAAGAAAAGACGCTGCCTACAGGGCTACGTTAAAAGCGAGCGCGGCAAGAGGAATGTGTGAACGCTATCGTGAGTTGAAAAGGGAAGCGAGACGCCTTTTCAGAAAGAAAAAAGCAGAAGCGGAAAGGCGTGAGTGCAAGGAGCTTGAGCTGCAAGGCACCAGGAATAACGCCCGAAAATTTTACCAAAAAATACGGCAACATACGGAAGGTTTTAAGACCGGGGCAAACTCCTGTAGGAACGAAAACGGCGACTTTGTAACTGATCTCCAGAGAGTGCTTAGATTATGGAGGGAATACTTCTCTGCTCTCCTAAATGGAGGCAGCAGTTCACCGCGCAGAGATGAAGAACCCGATCCCGCAAACGATGATGATGGAATATATGTCCCCCCGCCCGATTATGACGAAGTTAGAATAGCAATAACTAGATTGAAAAACAACAAGGCCGTGGGCGCTGATGGATTGCCTGCGGAGTTATTCAAGTACGGCGGCGAGGAGTTGGTAAGGCGCATGCAGCAACTTCTTAGCAAAATATGGGCGGACGAGTGCATGCCCAACGGTTGGAATCTAAGTGTTCTTTGCCCAGTCCACAATAAGGGGGATACTGCAAAATGCACCAACTATCGTGGAATCAGCCTTCGCATATAAGGTCCTTTCAAGTGTATTGTGCGAAAGATTGAAGCCCACCGTGAACCGGCTGATTGGACCTTATCAGTGCGGCTTCAGACCTGGTAAATCTACCATCGACCAGATTTTCACAATGCGCCAAATCTTGGAAAAAACCGGTGAAAAGAGAATCGACACACATCACCTCTTCGTCGACTTTAAAGCCGCCTTCGACAGCACGAAAAGCAGCTGCCTATATGCCGCTATGTCTGAATTTGGTTTCCCCGCAAAACTTATACGGCTGTGCAAAATGACGTTGAGCAACACCATCAGCTCAGTCAGAATTGGGAAGGACCTCTCCGAGCCGTTCGAAACTAAACGAGGTTTCAGACAGGATGACCCCCTATCGTGCGATTTCTTTAATTTGATGCTGGAGAAAATTATACTAGCTGCAGAACTTAACCGCACTGGAACAATATACTATAAAAGTGTGCAATTACTGGAATATACTGGTGACATTGATATCATCGGCCTAAACACCCGCGCTGTTAGTTCTGCTTACGCCAATTGGGCATCCCAGCCATGAGAACTAATAATAAAAAACTAATTTATTAAAAAAATTATCTTTATGAAATTATATTTGAAAAAATTGTCTCTCTTTTTTGTAGAAAACTTATTCCCATACGATGCCACAAAATTTTAATTCCTTTCTATTTGTAGATTATTTAAAAATGGCTTTTGAATATGCACAAGGTACCCGGGTACCCATCTATGCACAGGACGGTTAAGTACGTTATACCTTAATTCGAACTGTATACAACCTTAAATTAACAACGCACGATTTTATTTTAAAAGTGTACACTTTTAAAATAAATACGAATCAATGTTAATTCAAGCACGAATCACCTTAAATTAAAAGTTGTAAATGTTATAATTGCATTATAAAATCAACATTGTCCATACTTTGATTAACAATTTTCCACCTTAACCGGAAATCATAACGGCTTATACTTGACTTAACATTGTTTATGTTTGATTTTACAATGTTTTTCCCTAAATGTAGCGTCAGTATCTAGAACGAATTTCTGAGTGAAATCAGGACATGCCAAAACCAGCGCTTCTGTAAGATTCTTTTTTCAAAATCCTTTTGGTTTTCCTCTTCCATTCCCACTTCGATCCTTTCCGGAGCAAGTGATTCAAATTCTGCGACAAATCTACGATAACATGAAGTGATACCAAAAAAAAAACGATGTAACTCTCGAATGTTTTGTGGTGCATGCAAATTTCTTATAGAGTCAATCTTTTCAGGATCTGTATGAACTCTCTTTTCGCTAATGTGGTATTATGCATGATACCTATTTATGTCAATATGTTTGCTATTATTCACCATATTCTAATACCCTAATATGCGAACGTACTGTCTATGCAGACCACCCATATTGTATGCACATTACAATGTTGACCTAAATACATTTCGTTTACCCCTACACAGCGGGAGTTCACCATCACATTAGTGAGTGACGACGGCACGACTCGTATCTAGTTACAACTCCACTGGCGTATTGACGAGCCCGCTAATAGCGTGACCAAGTGTCAGAGGTGTAGCCAGAAAATTGCCTTGGGGGGTTCAAAAAATTTTTTTTCAGTTAAATAAATAAAAAAAATGTTGTCTTATCATTAACATTAAATTAAACTTCATCAACGGTAACAATTTGATCACGGTGGATGCTTAGTGATGCACAGCCATTCAATCGGTTTTCACTCATCGTGTTTCTCAAATAGTTTTTAATCAGCCTAAGAGTTGAAAAAGATCTCTCGTTCGTTGCCGTTGTTACTGGAAGCGTACACAAGATTTTCAACAACATGTGAACATTAGGAAAAGCCACAGAATCGCATTCCTGTAATATTAACCATAGATAAATTGATAAAAAAAAACTGAAGTAGAATTCATGCTTTTTGAGCCTATGCATGAAATCTAACGTATAGGTATATAAAATTCAAAAGAAAGAAACTGATCGAAAAGAAAAAAATTTAATTTAAAAAAGTCATATCTACACGGACAAAACACTAATGTGTTTTTTACATTTTAAAATGTGAAAAACACATTATTTTTCATATATCAAATAATTTGAATTTTACATTTTTGAAATGTGTTTTTGACATGCAAAAAAATTTAGATATTACATTATAATAATGTGTTTTCCACGTGGAAAATAATATCAAATTTGCATTATATTTCAAAATAGGAAATGTGTACTTCAAAAAATGATGTAAATTTAACATTTCTTAAATGTTAAAAATATTTGCCTTTTCATTCCGATGAATGTAATCGCTGTTGAGGCCAACGAGCAACCGCCTGAATTGATTATATTCACGCATGCAATAAGTTGGTTGATTTTAAATCAACGTCGATTATGTTCGTTTAAGCAAGTTGGATGATTGAACACGACCATATTGCCGAACATTGTTGTGTTCGATTTTTGCTGTTCTCTGATATGTATGTAGATGGACTTTAGGCAAATTTACAAGGAAACTTCTTTATGAAATTATAGTAAAAGTTAACGTGTACATTTGTATATTTAATAAATTACAGAATTATTATAAAACAGAATATTATTAAAATATATTAAGTGTTCACTTCGTACATACATATGCTTGCATATTAAAAATATAATATCACCAACAAAGTAAATACGTAGCAGAATTATAAAGAAATTCAAATTTTTTAAAAAATGTTCAAAATCAAAAAAAGAACATTGGTGTACTGAGTAGCTTTTAAAAAGTTCTGGAGTTCCTGAAAAGGAGAAAAAAATGTCTGCCAATTTACGGCCAATATTCACATTTTTCCAACAGTCAAATTTTATAAAAAATGTTCAAAATCAAAAAGAAAAAATCGGTGTTCTGAGTAGCTTTTAAAACGTTCTGGAGTTCCTGAAAAGGAGAAAAAAGTTCTGCAAATTTACGCCCAATATTCACTATTCACATTTTTGCAAAAGTAAAATTTTTTAAAAAATGTTCAAAATCAAACAAAAAAAAGTAAGGAAGGTTAAGTTCGGGTGTAACCGAACATTACATACTAAATTGAGAGCTATGGTGACAACATAAGGGAAAATAACCATGTAGGAAAATGAGGGAAACCCTGGAATGTGTTTTTATGACATGTCTATCAAATGAAAGGCACTAAAGAGTATTTTATGAGGGAGTGGGCCATAGTTCTATAGGTTGACGCCATTTAAGGATATCGCCATAAAGGTGGATCAGGGTTGACACTAGAATTTTTTTGCACGATATGGGTATCAAATGAAAGGTGTTAATGAGTATTTTAAAAGGGAGTAATCCTTAGTCCCATATGTGGACGCCGTTACGAGATATCGCCATAAAGGTGGACCAGGGGTGACCCTAGAATTTGTTTGTACAATATGGGTATCAAAAGAAAAGTGTTACTGAGTATTTTAAAGGGAGTGATCCTTAGTTCCATAGCTGGACGCCGTTTCGAGATATCGCCATAAAGGTGTACCAGGGGTGACGGTAGAACTTGTTTGTACGATATGGGTATCAAATTAAAGGTATTAATGACGGTTTTAAAAGAGAGTGGTGGTAGTTGTATAGGTGGTCGCCTTTTCAGAGATATCGCCATAAAGGTGGACCAGGGGTGACTCTAGAATGTGTTTGTTCGATATGGGTATAAAATTAATATTAGGTAATAGGTATTAATGAGGGTTTTAAAAGGGAGTGGTGGTAGTTGTATAGGTGGTCGCCTTTTCAGAGATATCGCCATAAAGGTGGACCAGGGGCGACTCTAAAATACGTTTGTACAATATGGGTATCAAACGAAAGGTGTTAATGAGAATTTTAAAAGGGAGTGGGCCTTAGTTCTACAGGTGGAAGCCGTTGCGAAGTATCGCCATAAAGGTGGACCAGGGGTGACTCTAGAATGTGTTTGTACGATATGGGTATAAAATTAAAGGTATTAATGAAGGTTCTAAAAGGGAGTGGTGGTAGTTGTATAGGTGGTCGCCTTTTCGAGATATCGCCATAAGGGTGGACCAGGGGTGACTCTAGAATATGTTTGTAAGATATTGGTATCAAATTAAAGGTATTAATGAGAGTTTTAAAAGGGAGTGGTGGTAGTTGTATATGTGAAGGCGTTTTCCAGATATCGACCAAAATGTGGACCAGGGTGACCCAGAACATCATCTGTTGGATACCGCTAATTTATTTATATATGTAATACCTGCCAAGATTTCAAGGGTTTTTTATTTCGCACTGCAGAACTTTTTCATTTTATTCTACTTAATATGGTAAGTGTCACAACCATTTTACAAAGTTTTTTCTTACGTTATATTTCGCGTCAATAAACCAATCCAATTACCATGTTTCAGCCCTTTTTTCGTATTTGGTATAGAATTATGGCATTTTTTTCATTTTTCGTAATTTTCGATATCGAAAAAGTGGGCGTGGTCATAGTCGGATTTCGTTCATTTTTTATACCAAGATAAAGTGAGCTCAGGTAAGTACGTGAACTAAATTCAGTAAAGATATGTCGATTTTTGCTCAAGTTATCGTGTTAACGGCCGAGCGGAAGGACAGACGGACGACTGTGTATAAAAACTGGGCGTGGCTTCAACCGATTTCGCCCTTTTTCACAGAAAACAGTTAACGTCATCAAATCCATGCCCCTACCAAATTTCAAAAGGATTGGTTAATTTATGTTCGACTTATGGCATTAAATGTATCCTAGACAAATTGAATGAAAAAGGGCGGAGCCACGCCCATTTTGAAGTTTTCTTTTATTTTTGTATTTTGTTGCACCATATCATTACTGGAGTTGAATGGAGACATAATTTACTTATATACTGTAAAGATATTAAATTTTTTGTTAAAATTTTACTTTAAAAAAAATTTTTTAAAAGTGGGCGTGGTCCTTCTCCGATTTTGCTAATTTTTATTAAGCGTACATATAGTAATAGGAGTAACGTTCCTGCCAAATTTCATCATGATATCTTCAACGACTGCCAAATTACAGCTTGAAAAATTTTAAATTACGTTCTTTTAAAAGTGGGCGGTGCCACGCCCTTTGTCCAAAATTTCACTAATTTTCTATTTTGCGTCATAAGTTCAACCCACCTACCAAGTTGTATCGCTTTATCTGTCTTTGGTAATGAATTATCGCACTTTTTCGGTTTTTCGAAATTTTCGATATCGAAAAAGTGGGCGCGGTTATAGTCCGATATCGTTCATTTTAAATAGCGATCTGAGATGAGTACTCGGAAACCTACATACCAAGTTTCATCAAGATAGCTCAAAATTTACTCAAGTTATCGTGTTAAAGGACGGACGGACGGACGGACATGGCTCAATCAAATTTTTTTTCGATCCTGATGATTTTGATATATGGAAGCCTATATCTATCTCGATTCCTTTATACCTGTATTACAAACCGTTATTCAATCAAACTTAATATAATCTGTGAGCTCTACTCAACTGAGTATAAAAATTGGTGTTCTGAGTAGCTTTTAAATGTTCTGGAGTTCCTGAAAAGGAGAAAAAAGTTCTGCCCAATAGGCCCAATATTCACATTTTTTCAAAAGTCAAATTTTTTAAAAAATGTTCTAAATAAAAAAAAAATTGGTGTTCTGAGTAGCTTTTAAAAAGTTCTGGAGTTCCTGTGAAGGAGAAAAAAGTTCTGCAAATTTAGACCCAATATTCACATTTTTTCAAAGTCAAGTTTTAAAAATCTGAGTAGCTTTTAAAAAGTTCTGGAGTTCCTGAAAAGGAGAAAAAATTTCTGCAAATTTAGGCCCAATATTCACATATGTTAAATTAGGAAATTTCCGTTATGAGTAAAAACAACTTTTTCTTAGTAGTGACTTTATTCCGTACAACTTATGCACAAAGATGATGTTATACACAACTTTAAAAACATTTGTTTGCTACTGACTTTGCGTTGGCGACCCAACCGCTTTATCGCTTTGCATTGATGTTATTTCTTATCATCACGCCACCTATTTTTTCGCAAGTCTCTCAAATATGTTTAGAGAAGGATGAGTACATAAATAAATAGGTATGCATTGAATTATACCGTACAGAATATATTCAAGCACCCAGTAGAAACGGTGGTAACGAATGCAAAGTACCAACTAGGAACAGCGGTAACATTCCCCCCCCCCCCCCCCCCCCCCGTTAGCGAACCCTCGAGCTTACTTCTCCACATTGCCGACGTCTTGTACAGCAAGTTTTGTGGCAGGTCGCTCCAGGATGCCGCGTGAAGTTCTTACAGTTGCCCGTCTTACTTAACCATCTTTTGCTGTGGTAACATCGACCATAACTCCCTTTAGCCACGAGTTTCTTGTCTTAGACTCGTCGACGATAACAACTACGTCGCCCACTTTTAATGGAGCCTGCTTTTCGAACCATTTAGATCGTCGTGTCGAAATCGGCCTATACTCTTTGACCCATCTCTGCCAGAACCTATTAGCATACAGTTGCGTTTGACGATAGCGCTGACGTAGGTCCCCGCTGTTGCCGATTGGCTTGTAACCTGAAGATGATCCGATTAATATGTGATAGCTGTGTCGTCGTTTGCCTCTATGGATACAAATGTAAGTGGCCTAGAGTTGATTATAAATTCGACCTCAAGGAGAGTGCTGCGAAGAGCTTCGTCGGTAAGTTTGTGGTCGGGATTTATTACATTCAATACGGTTTTAACTGACCTTATCAGGCGTTCCCACGCTCCGCCCATATGAGGAGCTGCCGGTGGGTTGAACCTCCATTTAGTATCGTCAAACTTAGGTCTTTGTCGAGCCAGAGAAATCTTTGGACGTGCATGTCGTTGGCCGCCACGTTAATTTGGTGGAACATTTCGGCAATATCACCGCCGATGGCAACCTTCCCCACACGAAATTCCTATAAGATGTCCACTAAAGGAAATAAGAGGTCGGGTCCGGCTAATATAACATCATTTAGCGCCACCCCTTTGCTTCTAGCTACGGCGTCCCAAACTAAACGTACTTTATGTGGCTTATTCGGATTGTGAGTTACGAATATGGGCAGATACCAGACACGTCCCTTGTGATTTTAAATTTATTTTGTGCTCAACTCTTTCGCGTAACCCTTAGCTCAATCTCCTAGACCTGCATCTGCATAGCTAACTTAAGTGATGGATCTTTTTGGAACTTTTTATTGAGGCATATAAGGCGCTTGTGAGCCATTTCGTAGCTATCAGGCAGACAGACTTCTTTGTGCCGCCATAGTAATCCAACCTCATATCTGTCGTCAACTTTCTTACACATGGATTCTAGAATAGCTAGTGCCTTTTGGTCATCATGTGACAGCAGCGTCTATGTATATTTAAGCATGCGTCGAACGTAGAGCCGCCACACTGCCCTTGTAAAGTCCATCCCAATCTTGTTTTCGTTGCTATTGGCTGGCGTGACCTACCTTCTCGATTTTTTAGTGGTACGGCAAGTAGCCGTATTATCGGAGACAATGAGTATTGTTGGCTTTGCATTAATGTAAGATTGTATGGGGAGACCAGCCAAGTATGGGAGTTCTTGCTTATTTTGGCCATATCAATGGATTGCAAGGACAGTCCAAGATGGTTCGCTGTGTGGACCCCGGTAATAGTGAACGCTTTCTCATGCTGTGCCACTTATCTTGATAGAATACCTTACGGATGAGTTTTCATTTCGAGTTCTGGGATCTGTCCAGCGAAGACATAACGGGTCAGGGACACCTTTCAAGTTAAGCTGTTTGAACAATTCTTCCTCGATTAGGGTCACCGATGAACCTTCATCTAAAAAGGCAAACGTATCAATACAATTATTGTTACCATATATACGAACCGGTAAGATGCGAAAGTAGGTAGAGAGCTTTTGCCTAGCATCATTGTGAGAGTTAACGCTGCCACTTGGAGCCAGGACAGGGTGTACTTCACCATTTTGGGCGTTCGAAGTTGTGCTTCCGTGCAAGAGTGGATGGTTTTTGGCATTGCAACCGTTAATACCACATGCCTTGGTTACGAAGCAACTGCGTCGGTGGGCATTAAAGCATTGGTGACATAGCTTTGATGCACGAACAACATCCCGTCTGCTATTTACGCTCAGCTTTTTAAACCCTTCACACTGTGTTATTCGGTGTCCATCAGCCTTACAGTGGCAGCAGCTTTTACCTCGTTTGACAGTTGATGTTTGCAAATGTGTGTTGACTATCCCGCTCTTTTTCGTGTTTGTGTATCCCACTACTTGACTCGCTGCCTCAGTAAGTGCGTATAGCCAATCACTAAAAACCTTTACTATCGGCTCGTTTGGTACTTTTGGATGCATGGCCCAGGAAAGTTTATGATTGCTCGGCAATTTTTCTACCAATTCCTTTACTAATATAGGGTTGTTCATGTAATCGCCCATGCGGCAGGATTCCATAGTGGAATATACATTCCATACACAGAGTGCAAAATCTATGAGGGCATCTAGTCTATCTTTTACAGGTGGAACCTTTTGTACCTTTTCGATCAGATTTTCGATAATTAGCCTTGGCCTGCCAAAACACATGCGCAGATTGGCGAAAATTTCCGGAACCATTGTTGGCAGTAGTAGTTTGCACCGGACCATTTCTTGTGCCTTACCTTTTAAACAGGCCTGCAAACGTATTAAGTTCTCAGCGTTGGAATAGTCTGCGACTTCAGTACTGGTTTCAAAGCTACTAATGAACAAAGGCCATTCCTCCGGTCTTCCATGAAAATGAGGCTGCTCTTTTGGAATGGCTTGTCGTGCTGCTATCTGAGCAGGTGTTGGTAAAGTCTTTAGGTTGTGAGCATAAGTACTCTTCGTTGGGACACCATGCGAATGTGATAGTAAGTCAACTTTCTTTTCAAGAGAGCTTTGATTAATAAGCCTTTCTTCCTCAAGCATAGCTAGACGTAGCTCTCTTTTCCGCTTTCCGCGTGGTGATTACCTGTTTCGGTGCGTAAACGAGAGTATGGTGGCACTGAGGTTATTACTTCCACGTCGTTTGTTAGATGAGCATTCGACGATATCGGGAAGCATAGCGATGCTGGCTGCTGTGATGCAGATGATGTTGTCCATAGTTGCAGCGATGTTGTAACCATTTTTTCAGCAGCATTTACGGTATTTGTAGCTGCCCCTGAGTGACTACCGCCCGTGCTCCATTAGATTAACGGCGTCAAGTGTAGGTGAACAAATTGATTGTGGGCAACTTGGATGAAGGGCTTATACCATCACGGATTGCTGGTTGTTCGGGGGAGCTGCAGCACTCGTTTTTGCGGTAAAAGCTAAAGGGTTGCATTTATTGCAGTTCCAGTTTACATCTTCTATTCCGCTGTTGACCCCCACACAATCGAAGTGGTACCACCTGTCGCATTGGTCACATTGTACCATGCGGCTCCAATCTTTTCCGTTGCATGCAGAGCAATTAAATTCCTCACTTGATCCACCGTTATTTATCATTTTGAATGATTTTAATATTTAGATTTTGTCGCCAACCGCGGTAGAAAATGTTTTTAAAGACTTAAGAATTTTCCGTTATGAGTAAAAAAACAACTTTTTCTTAGTAGTGACTTTATTCCGTACAACTTATGGACAAAGATCATGTTATACACAACTTTAAAAACATTTGTTTGCTACTGACTTTGCGTTGGCGACCCAACCGCTTTACAGCTTTGCATTGATGTTATTTTTTATCATCACGCCACCTAATTTACCGCAAGTCTCTCAAATATGTTTAGAGAAGGATGAGTGCATAAATAAATAGGTATGCCATTGAATTACACCGTACAAAATATATGCAAGCACCCAGTAATAACGGTGGTAACGATAAATGCAAAGTACCCCCTAGGAACGCGGTAACAACATTTTTTTAAAGTCAAATTTTTTAAAAAATGTTCAAAATCAAAAAAAAAAAATTGGTGTTCTGAGTGGCGTTTAAAAAGTTCTGGAGTTCCTGAAAAAGAGAAAAAAAGTTCTGCCAGTTTAGGCCCAATATTCATATTTTTTTAAAAGTCAAATTTTTTAAAAAATTTTCAAAATCAAAAAAAAAATTGGTGTACTGAGTAGCTTTTAAAAAGTTCTGGAGTTCCTGAAAAGGAGAAAAAAGTTCTGCAAATTTACGCCCAATATTCACTATTCACATTTTTCCAAAAGTCAAATTTGTTAAAAAATGTCCAAAATCAAAAAGAAATTGGTGTTCTGAGTAGCTTTTAAAAAGTTCTGGAGTTCCTAAAAAGGAGAAAAAAGTTCTGCAAATTTACGCACAATATTCACATTTTCCAAAAGTCAAATTTTTTAAAAAATGTTGAAAATCCAAAAAAATTTGGTGTTATGAGTAGCGTCTAAAAAGTTCTGGAGTTTCTGAAAAGGAGAAAAAAGTTCTGCAAATTTACGCAGAATATTCACTATTCACATTTTCCAAAAGTCAAATTTTTTAAAAAATGTTGAAAAAAAAAAAATGGTGTTCTGAGTAGCGTTTAAAAAGTTCTGGAGTTTCTGAAAAGGAGAAAAAAGTTCTGCATATTTACGCCCAATATTCACTATTCACATTTTCCAAAAGTCAAATTTTTTAAAAAATGTTGAAAATCAAAAAAAAAAATTGGTGTTATGAGTAGCGTTTAAAAAGTTCTGGAGTTTCTGAAAAGGAGAAAAAAGTTCTGCAAATTTACGCCCAATATTCACATTTTCCAAAAGTCAAATTTTTTAAAAAATGTTCAAAATCAAAAAAAAAAAATTGATGTTCTGAGTAGCTTTTAAAAATTTCTGGATTTTCTGAAAAGGAGAAAAAGTTCTGCAAATTTAGGCCCAATATTCACATTTTTCCAAAAGTCAAATTTTTTATCTTTTAAAAAGTTCTGGAGTTCCTGAAAAACAGAAAAAGATTTCCGCAAATTTACGCCCAATATTCACATTTTTTCAAAATCAAAAAAAAAATTGCTGCTCTGAGTAGCTTTCAAAAATTGCTGGATTTCCTGAAAAGGAGAAAAAAGTTCTGCAAACTTAGGTCCAATATCCACTATTCACATTTTTCCAAAGTAAAATTTTTTAAAAAATGTTCAAAATCAAAAAAAAATGGTGTTCTGAGTAGCTTTTAAAAAGTTCTGGAGTTCCTGAAAAGGAGAAAAAAATGTCTGCAAATGTACGCCCAATATTCACATTTATTTTAAAGTAAAATTTTTTAAAAAATATTCAAAATAAAAAAAAATGGTGTTCTGAGCAGCTTTTAAAAAGAACTGTAGTTCCTGAAAAGTGGAAAAAAGTTCTGCAAATTTACGCCCAATATCCACTATTCACATTTTTCCAAAGTAAAATTTTTTAAAAAATGTTCAAAATCAAAAAAAAATGGTGTTCTGAGTAGCTTTTAAAAAGTTCTGGAGTTCCTGAAAAGGAGAAAAAAGTTCTGCAAATTTAGGCCCAATATTCACATTTTTTCAAAAGTCAAATTTTTTAAAAAGTTCAGAATCAAAAAAAAAAAATTGGTGGTCTGAGTAGCTTTTAAAATGTTCTGGAGTTCATGAAAAGGAGAAAAAAAGTTCTGCAAATTTACGACCAATATTCACTATTCACATTTTTGCAATAGTAAAATTTTTTTAAAAATGTTCAAAATCAAAAAAAAATTTGGTGTTATGAGTAGCTTTTAAAAAGTTCTGAACTTCCTGAAAAGGAGAAAAAATATCTGACAGTTTACGCCCAATATTCACATTTTTCCAACAGTCAAATTTTTTAAAAAATGTTCAAAATCAAAAAGAAAAAAATGGTGTTCTGAGTAGCTTTTAAAAAGTTCTGGAGTTCCTGAAAAGAAGAAAAAAAGTTCTGCAAATTTACGCCCAATATTAACTATTCACATTTTTACAAAAGTAAAATTTTTTAAAAAATGTTCAAAATCAAAAAAAAAAAAATGCTGTTCTGAGTAGCTTTTAAAAAGTTCTGGAGTTCCTGAAAAGGAGAAAAAAAATTCTGCAAATTTAGGCCCAGTATTCACATTTCCAAAAGTCAAATTTTTTAAAAAATGTTCAAAATCAAAAAAAAAAGTTGGTGGTCTGATTAGCTTTTAAAAAGTTCTGAAGTTCCTGAAACGGAGAAAAAAGTTCTGCAAATTTACGCCCAATATTCACATTTTTTAAAAAGTCAAATTTTTTAAAAAATGCTCAAAATCAAAAAAAAAAGTTGGTGGTCTGAGTAGCTTTTAAAAAGTTCTCGAGTTCCTGAAACGGAGAAAAAAATTCTGCAAATTTACGCCCAATATTCACATTTTTACAAAAGTCACATTTTTTAAAAAATGTTCAAAATCAAAAAGAAAAAATTGGTGTTCTGAGTGGCTTTTAAAAAGTTCTGGAGTTCCTAAAAGCGAGAAAATAAATGTCTGCAAATTTAAGCCCAATATTCACATTTATCCAGAAGTCAAATTTTTAAAAAAATGTTCAAAATCAAAAAGAAAAAATTGGTGTTCTGAGTAGCTTTTAAAAAGTTCTGGAGTTCCTGAAAAGGGGAAAAAAGTTCTGCAAATTTACGCCCAATATTCACATTTTCCAAAAGTAAAATTTTTAAAAAAATGTTCAACATCAAAAAAAAATGGTGTTCTGAGTAGCTTTAAAAAGTTCTGGAGTTCCTGAAAAGGAGAAAAAAAGTTCTGCAAATTTACGCCCAATATTCACATTTATCCAAAAGTCACATTTTTTAAAAAATGTTCAAAATCAAAAAGAAAAAATTGGTGTTCTGAGTAGCTTTTAAAAAGTTCTCGAGTTCCTGAAAAGGAGAAAAAAAGTTCTGCAAATTTACGCCCAATATTCATTATTCACATTTTTGCAAAAGTAAAATTTTTTAAAAAATGTTCAAAATCAAAAAAAAAATGGTGTTCTGAGTAGCTTTTAAAAATTTCTGAAGTTCCTGAAAATAAGAAAAAAAGTTCTGCAAATATAGGCCAAATATTCACATTTTTTCAAATGTCAAATCTTTTAAAAAATTTTCAAAATCAAAAAAAAAATTTGGTTGTCTGAGTAGCCTTTAAAAAGTTCTGGAGTTCCTGAAACGGAGAAAAAAAGTTCTGCAAATTTACGCCCAATATTCAAATTTATCCAAAAGCCAATTTTAAAAAAAATGTTCAAAATCAAAAAGAAAAAATTGGTGTTCTGAGTAGCTTTTAAAAAGTTCTGGAGTTCCTGAAAACTAGAAAAAAAGTTCTGCAAATTTACGCCCAATATTCACATTTTTCCAAAAGTAAAATTTTTTAAAAAATGTTCAACATCAAAAAAAAAATGGTGTTCTGAGTAGCTTTTAAAAAGTTCTGGAGTTCATGAAAAGGAGAGAAAAGTTCTGCAAATTTACGCCCAATATTCACATTTTCCAAAAGTCAAATTTTTTAAAAATTGTTGAAAATCAAAAAGAACATTGGTGTTCTGAGTAGCTTTTAAATAGTTCTGGAGTTCCTGAAAAGGAGAAAAAATTTCTGCAAATTTACGCCCAATATTCACATTTCCCAAAAGTCAAATTTTTTAAAAAATGTTGAAAATCAAAAAAAAAATTGGTGTTCTGAGTAGCGTTTAAAAAGTTCTGGAGTTTCTGAAAAGGAGAAAAAAAGTTCTGCAAATTTATGCCCAATATTCACATTTTTTCAAAAGTCAAATTTTTTTTAAAATGTTCAAAATAAAAAAAAATTGTTGTTCTGAGTAGCTTTTAAAAAGTTCTGGAGTTCCTGAAAAGGACAAAAAAGTTCTCCAAATTTACGCCCAATATTCACTATTCACATTTTCCAAAAGTCAAATTTTTTAAAAAATGTTGAAAATTAAAAAAAAAAAAATTGGTGTTCTGAGTAGCGTTTAAAAAGTTCTGGAATTTCTGAAAAGGAGAAAAAAGTTCTGCAAATTTACGGCCAATATTCACTATTAACGTTTTCCAAAAGTCAAATTTTTTAAAAAATGTTGAAAATCAAAAAAAAAATTGGTGTTCTGAATAACTTTTACAAAGTTCTGGAGTTTCTGAAAAGGAGAAAAAAAGTTCTGCAAACTTACGCCCAATATTCACATTTTCCAAAAGTCAAATTTTTTAAAAAATGTTGAAAATCAAAAAAAAAATTGGTTTTCTGAGTAGCGTTTAAAAAGTTCTGGAGTTCCTGAGAAGGAGAAAAAAAGTTCTGCAATTTTAAGCCGCAATTTCACATTTTTTTAATAGTCAAATTTTTTAAAAAATGTTCAAAATAAAAAAAAAATTGATGTTCTGAGAAGCTTTTAAAAATTTCTGGAGTTTCTGAAAAGGAGAAAAAGTTCTGCAAATTTAGGCCCAATATTCACATTTTTCCAAAAGTCAAATTTTTTAAAAAATATCAAAAATCAATAAAAATTGGTGTATGAGTAGCTTTAAAAAAGTTCTGGAGTTCCTGAAAAACAGAAAAAGAGTTCCGCAAATTTACGCCCAATATTCACATTTTTTCAAAAGTCAAATTTTTAAAAAATGTTCAAAATCAAAAAAAAATTGCTGCTCTGAGTAGCTTTCAAAAATTGCTGGAGTTGCTGAAAAGGGGAAGTTCTGCAAACTTAGGCCCAATATTCAAATTTTTACAAAAGTAAAACTTTTTAAAAAATGTTCAAAATCAAACAAAAAAAAATTGGTGGTCTGAGAAGCTTTTAAAAAGTTTTGGAGTTCCTCAGAAGGAAAAAAAAATGTCTGCAAATTTACACCCAATATTTACATTTATTTTAAAGTAAAATTTTTTTAAAAATATTCAAAATAAAAAAATTGTGTTCTCAGTAGCTTTTAAAAAGAACTGTAGTTCCTGAAAAGTAGAAAAAAAATTCTGCAAATTTACGCCCAATATTCACTATTCACATTTTTCCAAAGTAAAATTTTTTAAAAAATGTTCAAAATCAAAAAAATTGGTGTTCTGAGTAGCTTTTAAAAAGTTCTGGAATTCCTGAAAAGGAGAAAAAAAGTTCTGCAAATTTACGCCCAATATTCCAATAATTTCAAAAGTCAAATTTTTTTTAAAATGTTCAAAATAAAAAAAAAATTGTTGTTCTGAGTAACTTTTAAAAAGTTCTGGAGTTCCTGAAAAGGAGAAAAAAGTTCTGCAAATTTACGCCCAATATTCACTATTCACATTTTCCAAAAGTCAAATTTTTTAAAAAATGTTGAAAATCAAAAAAAAAAAATTGGTGTTCTGAGTAGCGTTTAAAAAGTTCTGGAGTTTCTGAAATGGAGAAAAAAGTTCTGCAAATTTACGCCCAATATTCACTATTCACATTTTCCAAAAGTCAAATTTTTTAAAAAATGTTGAAAATTAAAAAAAATAAAATTGGTGTTCTGAGTAGCGTTTAAAAAGTTCTGGAGTTTGTGAAAAGGAGAAAAAAAGTTCTGCAAATTTACGCCCAATATTCACTATTCACATTTTCCAAAAGTCAAATTTTTTAAAAAATGTTGAAAATCAAAAAAAAAAAATGGTGTTCTGAATAGCTTTTAAAAAGTTCTGGAGTTTCTGAAATGGAGAAAAAAAGTTCTGCAAATTTAAGCCCAATATTCACTATTCACATTTTCCAAAAGTCAAATTTTTTAAAAAATGTTGAAAATCAAAAAAAAAAAAATTGGTGTTCTGAATAGCTTTTAAAAAGTTCTGGAGTTTCTGAAATGGTGAAAAAAGTTCTGCAAATTTACGCCCAATATTCACTATTCACATTTTCCAAAAGTCAAATTTTTTAAAAAATGTTGAAAATCAAAAAAAAAATTGGTGTTCTGAGTAGCGTTTAAAAAGTTCTGGAGTTCCTGAGAACGAGAAAAAAAGTTCTGCAATTTTAAGCCGCAATTTCACATTTTTTAAAAGTCAAATTTTTAAAAAAATGTTCTAAATCAAAAAAAAAATGTATGTTCTGAGTAGCTTTTAAAAATGTTCTGGAGTTCCTGAAAAACAGAAAAAGAGTTCCGCAAATTTACGCCCAATATTCACATTTTTTCAAAAGCCAAACTTTTTAAAATATGTTCAAAATTAAAAAAAAATTGGTGGTCTGAGAACCTTTTAAAAAGTTCTGGAGTTCCTGAAAAGGAGAAAAAAATGTCTGCAAATTTACGCCCAATATTCACATTTATTTTAAAGTAAATTTTTTTAAAAAATATTCAAAATAAAAAAATGGTGTTCTGAGTAGCTTTTAAAAAGTTCTGTAGTTCCTGAAAAGTGGAAAAACGTTCAAAAACGTTCTGCAAATTTACGCCCAATATTCACTATTCACATTTTTCCAAAGTAAAATTTTTTAAAAAATGTTCAAAATAAAAAAAAAAATTGCTGCTCTGAGTAGCTTTCAAAAATTGCTGGAGTTCCTGAAAAGGAGAAAAAAGTTCTGCAAACTTAGGCCCAATATTCACATTTTTTCAAAAGCCAAACTTTTTAAAAATTTTCAAAATTAAAAAAAAATTGGCGGTCTGAGAAGCTTTTAAAAAGTTCTGGAGTTCCTGAAAAGGAGAAAAAAAGTGTCTGCAAATTTACGCCCAATATTCACATTTATTTTAAAGAAAATTTTTTTAAAAAATATTCAAAATAAAAAAATTGGTGTTCTGAGTAGCTTTTAAAAAGTTCTGGAGATCCTGAAAAGGAGAAAAAAGTTCTGCAAATTTAGGCCCAATATTCACATTTTTTCAAAAGTCAAATTTTTTTATATGTTCAAAATCAAAAAAAAAAAAAATTGGTGGTCTGAGTAGCTTTTAAAAAGTTCTGGAGTTCCTGAAAAGGAGAAAAAAAGTTCGGCAAATTTACGCCCAATATTAACTATTCACATTTTTGCAAAAGTCAAATTTTTTAAAAAATATTCCAAAAAAAAATTGGTGTTCTGAGTAACTTTTAAAAAGTTCTGGAGTTCCTGAAAAGGAGAAAAAAGTTCTGCAAATTTACGCCCAATATTAACTACTCACATTTTTGCAAAAGTCAAATTTTTTAAAAAATGTTCAAAATCAAAAAAAAAAAAAATGCTGTTCTGAGTAGCTTTTAAAAAGTTCTGGAGTTCCTGAAAAGGAGAAGAAAGTTCTGCAAATTACGCCCAATACTAACTATTCACATTTTTCCAAAAGTCAAATTTTTTAAAAAATGTTCAAAATCAAAAAAAAAAATTTGGTTGTCTGAGTAGCTTTTAAAAAGTTCTGGAGTTCCTGAAACGGAGAAAAAAAGTTCTGCAAATTTACACCCAATATTCACATTTATCCAAAAGTCAAATTTTTTAAAAAACGTTCAAAATCAAAAAAAAATTGGTGTTCTGAGTAGCGTTTAAAAAGTTCTGGAGTTCATGAAAAGGAGAAAAAAGTTCTGCAAATTTAAGCCCAATATTCACATTTATTCAAAAGTCACATTTTTTAAAAAATGTTCAAAATCAAAAAGAAAAAATTGGTGTTCTGAGTAGCTTATAAAAATTTCTGGAGTTCCTGAAAAGGAGAAAGAAAGTTCTGCAAATTTACACCCAATATTTACATTTATTTTAAAGTAAAATTTTTTTAAAAATATTCAAAATAAAAAAAATGGTGTTCTCAGTAGCTTTTAAAAAGTTCTGGAGTTCCTGAAAAGTAGAAAAAAAGGTCTGCAAATTTACGCCCAATATTCACTATTCACATTTTTCCAAAGTAAAATTTTTTAAAAAATATTCAACAAAAAAATTGGTGTTCTGAGTAACTTTTAAAAAGTTCTGGAGTTTCTGAAATGGAGAAAAAAGTTCTGCAAATTTACGCCCAATATTCACTATTCACATTTTCCAAAAGTCAAATTTTTTAAAAAATGTTGAAAATCAAAAAAAAAAATTGGTGTTCTGAGTAGCGTTTAAAAAGTTCTGGAGTTTCTGAAAAGGAGAAAAAAAGTTCTGCAAATTTACGCCCAATATTCACTATTCACATTTTCCAAAAGTCAAATT
This sequence comes from Eurosta solidaginis, assembly GCF_040869045.1. Classification (NCBI taxonomy): domain Eukaryota; kingdom Metazoa; phylum Arthropoda; class Insecta; order Diptera; family Tephritidae; genus Eurosta; species Eurosta solidaginis. The sequence continues at coordinate 90,557,628 of NC_090320.1, forward strand.
TTTTAAAAAATGTTGAAAATCAAAAAAAAAATTGGTGTTCTGAATAGGTTTTAAAAAGTTCTGGAGTTTCTGAAATGGAGAAAAAAGTTCTGCAAATTTACGCCCAATATTCACTATTCACATTTTCCAAAAGTCAAATTTTTTAAAAAATGTTGAAAATCAAAAAAAAAAATTGGTGTTCTGAGTAGCGTTTAAAAAGTTCTGGAGTTCCTGAGAACGAGAAAAAAAGTTCTGCAATTTTAAGCCGCAATTTCACATTTTTTAAAAGTCAAATTTTTAAAAAAATGTTCTAAATCAAAAAAAAAATGTATGTTCTGAGTAGCTTTTAAAAATGTTCTGGAGTTCCTGAAAAACAGAAAAAGAGTTCCGCAAATTTACGCCCAATATTCACATTTTTTCAAAAGCCAAACTTTTTAAAATATGTTCAAAATTAAAAAAAAATTGGTGGTCTGAGAACCTTTTAAAAAGTTCTGGAGTTCCTGAAAAGGAGAAAAAAATGTCTGCAAATTTACGCCCAATATTCACATTTATTTTAAAGTAAATTTTTTTAAAAAATATTCAAAATAAAAAAAATGGTGTTCTGAGTAGCTTTTAAAAAGTTCTGTAGTTCCTGAAAAGTGGAAAAACGTTCAAAAACGTTCTGCAACTTTACGCCCAATATTCACTATTCACATTTTTCCAAAGTAAAATTTTTTAAAAAATGTTCAAAATAAAAAAAAAAATTGCTGCTCTGAGTAGCTTTCAAAAATTGCTGGAGTTCCTGAAAAGGAGAAAAAAGTTCTGCAAACTTAGGCCCAATATTCACATTTTTTCAAAAGCCAAACTTTTTAAAAATTTTCAAAATTAAAAAAAAATTGGTGGTCTGAGAAGCTTTTAAAAAGTTCTGGAGTTCCTGAAAAGGAGAAAAAAAGTGTCTGCAAATTTACGCCCAATATTCACATTTATTTTAAAGAAAATTTTTTTAAAAAATATTCAAAATAAAAAAATTGGTGTTCTGAGTAGCTTTTAAAAAGTTCTGGAGATCCTGAAAAGGAGAAAAAAGTTCTGCAAATTTAGGCCCAATATTCACATTTTTTCAAAAGTCAAATTTTTTTATATGTTCAAAATCAAAAAAAAAAAAAATTGGTGGTCTGAGTAGCTTTTAAAAAGTTCTGGAGTTCCTGAAAAGGAGAAAAAAAGTTCGGCAAATTTACGCCCAATATTAACTACTCACATTTTTGCAAAAGTCAAATTTTTTAAAAAATGTTCAAAATCAAAAAAAAAAAAATGCTGTTCTGAGTAGCTTTTAAAAAGTTCTGGAGTTCCTGAAAAGGAGAAGAAAGTTCTGCAAATTACGCCCAATACTAACTATTCACATTTTTGCAAAAGTCAAATTTTTTAAAAAATATTCCAAAAAAAAAATTGGTGTTCTGAGTAACTTTTAAAAAGTTCTGGAGTTCCTGAAAAGGAGAAAAAAGTTCTGCAAATTTACGCCCAATATTAACTACTCACATTTTTGCAAAAGTCAAATTTTTTAAAAAATGTTCAAAATCAAAAAAAAAAAAAATGCTGTTCTGAGTAGCTTTTAAAAAGTTCTGGAGTTCCTGAAAAGGAAAAGAAAGTTCTGCAAATTACGCCCAATACTAACTATTCACATTTTTCCAAAAGTCAAATTTTTTAAAAAATGTTCAAAATCAAAAAAAAAATTTGGTTGTCTGAGTAGCTTTTAAAAAGTTCTGGAGTTCCTGAAACGGAGAAAAAAAGTTCTGCAAATTTACACCCAATATTCACATTTATCCAAAAGTCAAATTTTTTAAAAAACGTTCAAAATCAAAAAAAAATTGGTGTTCTGAGTAGCGTTTAAAAAGTTCTGGAGTTCATGAAAAGGAGAAAAAAGTTCTGCAAATTTAAGCCCAATATTCACATTTATCCAAAAGTCACATTTTTTAAAAAATGTTCAAAATCAAAAAGAAAAAATTGGTGTTCTGAGTAGCTTATAAAAATTTCTGGAGTTCCTGAAAAGGAGAAAAAAAGTTCTGCAAATTTACACCCAATATTTACATTTATTTTAAAGTAAAATTTTTTTAAAAATATTCAAAATAAAAAAAATGGTGTTCTCAGTAGCTTTTAAAAAGTTCTGGAGTTCCTGAAAAGTAGAAAAAAAGGTCTGCAAATTTACGCCCAATATTCACTATTCACATTTTTCCAAAGTAAAATTTTTTAAAAAATATTCAACAAAAAAATTGGTGTTCTGAGTAACTTTTAAAAAGTTCTGGAGTTTCTGAAATGGAGAAAAAAGTTCTGCAAATTTACGCCCAATATTCACTATTCACATTTTCCAAAAGTCAAATTTTTTAAAAAATGTTGAAAATCAAAAAAAAAAATTGGTGTTCTGAGTAGCGTTTAAAAAGTTCTGGAGTTTCTGAAAAGGAGAAAAAAAGTTCTGCAAATTTACGCCCAATATTCACTATTCACATTTTCCAAAAGTCAAATTTTTTAAAAAATGTTGAAAATCAAAAAAAAAATTGGTGTTCTGAATAGGTTTTAAAAAGTTCTGGAGTTTCTGAAATGGAGAAAAAAGTTCTGCAAATTTACGCCCAATATTCACTATTCACATTTTTCCAAAGTAAAATTTTTTAAAAAATGTTCAAAATCAAAAAAATTGGTGTTCTGAGTAGCTTTTAAAAAGTTCTGGAGTTCCTGAAAAGGAGAAAAAAGTTCTGCAAATTTAGGCCCAATATTCACATTTTTTCAAAAGTCAAATTTTTTAAAATGTTCAAAATCAAAAAAAAATTGGTGGTCTGAGTAGCTTTTAAAATGTTCTGGAGTTCATGAAAAGGAGAAAAAAAGTTATGCAAATTTACGCCCAATATTCACTATTCACATTTTTGCAAAAGTAAAATTTTTTAAAAAATGTTCAAAATCAAAAAAAGATTGGTGTTATGAGTAGCTTTTAAAAAGTTCTGGAGTTCCTGAAAACGAGAAAAAAAGTTCTGCAAATTTACGCCCAATATTCACTATTCACATTTTTACAAAAGTAAAATTTTTCCAAAAATGTTCAAAATAAAAAAAAAAAATTATGTTCTGAGTAGCTTTTAAAAAGTTCGGAATTTCCTGAAAAGGAGAAAAAATGTCTGCCAATTTACGCCCAATATTCACATTTTTCCAACAGTCAAATTTTTTAAAAAATGTTAAAAATCAAAAAGAAAAAATTGGTGTTCTGAGTAGCTTTTAAAAAGTTCTGGAGTTCCTGAAAAGGAGAAATAAAGTTCTGCAAATTTACGCCCAATATTAACTATTAACATTTTTGCAAAAGTAAAATTGTTTAAAAAATGTTCAAAATCAAAAAAAAAAATGCTGCTCTGAGTAGCTTTTAAAAAGTTCTGGAGTTCCTGAAAAAGAGAAAAAAAGTTCTGCAAATTTAGGCCCAATATTCACATTTCCAAAAGTCAATTTTTTTAAAAAATGTTCAAAATCAAAAAAAAAAAAAGTTGGTGGTCTGAGTAGCTTTTAAAAAGTTCTGGAGTTCCTGAAACGGAGAAAAAAAGTTCTGCAAATTTACGCCCAATATTAACATTTTTTCAAAAGTCAAATTTTTTAAAAAATGTTCAAAAGCAAAAAAAAAAGTTGGTGGTCTGAGTTCTGGAGTTCCTGAAAAGGAGAAAAAAGTTCTGCAAATTTACGCCTAATATTCACTATTCACATTTTCCAAAAGTCAAATTTTTTAAAAAATGTTGAAAATCAAAAAAAAAATTGGTGTTCTGAGTAGCGTTTAAAAAGTTCTGGAGTTTCTGAAAAGGAGAAAAAAAGTTCTGCAAATTTACGCCCAATATTCACTATTCACATTTTCCAAAAGTCAAATTTTTTAAAAAATGTTGAAAATCAAAAAAAAAAATTGGTGTTCTGAATAGCTTTTAAAAAGTTCTGGAGTTTCTGAAATGGAGAAAAAAGTTCTGCAAATTTACGCCCAATATTCACTATTCACATTTTCCAAAAGTCAAATTTTTTAAAAAATGTTGAAAATCAAAAAAAAAAAAATTGGTGTTCTGAGTAGCGTTTAAAAAGTTCTGGAGTTTCTGAAAAGGAGAAAAAAAGTTCTGCAAATTTACGCCCAATATTCACTATTCACATTTTCCAAAAGTCAAATTTTTTAAAAAATGTTGAAAATCAAAAAAAAAAAAAATTGGTGTTCTGAATAGCTTTTAAAAAGTTCTGCAGTTTCTGAAATGGAGAGAAAAGTTCTGCAAATTTACGCCTAATATTCACTATTCACATTTTCCAAAAGTCAAATTTTTTAAAAAATGTTGAAAATCAAAAAAAAAAATTGGTGTTCTGAGTAGCGTTTAAAAAGTTCTGGAGTTTCTGAAAAGGAGAAAAAAAGTTCTGCAATTTTAAGCCGAAATTTCACATTTTTTAAAAGTCAAATTTTAAAAAAAATGTTCTAAATCAAAAAAAAAATGTATGTTCTGAGTAGCTTTTAAAAAGTTCTGGAGTTTCTGAAATGGAGAAAAAAGTTCTGCAAATTTACGCCCAATATTCACTATTCACATTTTCCAAAAGTCAAATTTTTTAAAAAATGTTGAAAATCAAAAAAAAAATTGGTGTTCTGAATAGCTTTTAAAAAGTTCTGTAGTTTCTGAAATGGAGAAAAAAAGTTCTGCAAATTTACGCCCAATATTCACTATTCACATTTTCCAAAAGTCAAATTTTTTAAAAAATATTGAAAATCAAAAAAAAAAAAATTGGTGTTCTGAATAGCTTTTAAAAAGTTCTGGAGTTTCTGAAATGGAGAAAAAAGTTCTGCAAATTTACGCCCAATATTCACTATTCACATTTTCCAAAAGTCAAATTTTTTAAAAAATGTTGAAAATCAAAAAAAAAATTGGTGTTCTGAATAGGTTTTAAAAAGTTCTGGAGTTTCTGAAATGGAGAAAAAAGTTCTGCAAATTTACGCCCAATATTCACTATTCACATTTTTCCAAAGTAAAATTTTTTAAAAAATGTTCAAAATCAAAAAAATTGGTGTTCTGAGTAGCTTTTAAAAAGTTCTGGAGTTCCTGAAAAGGAGAAAAAAGTTCTGCAAATTTAGGCCCAATATTCACATTTTTTCAAAAGTCAAATTTTTTAAAATGTTCAAAATCAAAAAAAAAAAATTGGTGGTCTGAGTAGCTTTTAAAATGTTCTGGAGTTCATGAAAAGGAGAAAAAAAGTAATGCAAATTTACGCCCAATATTCACTATTCACATTTTTGCAAAAGTAAAATTTTTTAAAAAATGTTCAAAATCAAAAAAAGATTGGTGTTATGAGTAGCTTTTAAAAAGTTCTGGAGTTCCTGAAAACGAGAAAAAAAGTTCTGCAAATTTACGCCCAATATTCACTATTCACATTTTTACAAAAGTAAAATTTTTCCAAAAATGTTCAAAATAAAAAAAAAAAATTATGTTCTGAGTAGCTTTTAAAAAGTTCGGAATTTCCTGAAAAGGAGAAAAAATGTCTGCCAATTTACGCCCAATATTCACATTTTTCCAACAGTCAAATTTTTTAAAAAATGTTCAAAATCAAAAAGAAAAAATTGGTGTTCTGAGTAGCTTTTAAAAAGTTCTGGAGTTCCTGAAAAGGAGAAATAAAGTTCTGCAAATTTACGCCCAATATTAACTATTAACATTTTTGCAAAAGTAAAATTGTTTAAAAAATGTTCAAAATCAAAAAAAAATGCTGTTCTGAGTAGCTTTTAAAAAGTTCTGGAGTTCCTGAAAAAGAGAAAAAAATTTCTGCAAATTTAGGCCCAATATTCACATTTCCAAAAGTCAATTTTTTTAAAAAATTTTCAAAATCAAAAAAAAAAAAAGTTGGTGGTCTGAGTAGCTTTTAAAAAGTTCTGGAGTTCCTGAAACGGAGAAAAAAAGTTCTGCAAATTTACGCCCAATATTAACATTTTTTCAAAAGTCAAATTTTTTAAAAAATGTTCAAAAGCAAAAAAACAAGTTGGTGGTCTGAGTTCTGGAGTTCCTGAAAAGGAGAAAAAAGTTCTGCAAATTTACGCCTAATATTCACTATTCACATTTTCCAAAAGTCAAATTTTTTAAAAAATGTTGAAAATCAAAAAAAAAAAATTGGTGTTCTGAGTAGCGTTTAAAAAGTTCTAGAGTTTCTGAAAAGGAGAAAAAAAGTTCTGCAAATTTACGCCCAATATTCACTATTCACATTTTCCAAAAGTCAAATTTTTTAAAAAATGTTGAAAATCAAAAAAAAAAATTGGTGTTCTGAATAGCTTTTAAAAAGTTCTGGAGTTTCTGAAATGGAGAAAAAAGTTCTGCAAATTTACGCCCAATATTCACTATTCACATTTTCCAAAAGTCAAATTTTTTAAAAAATGTTGAAAATCAAAAAAAAAAAATTGGTGTTCTGAGTAGCGTTTAAAAAGTTCTGGAGTTTCTGAAAAGGAGAAAAAAAGTTCTGCAAATTTACGCCCAATATTCACTATTCACATTTTCCAAAAGTCAAATTTTTTAAAAAATGTTGAAAATCAAAAAAAAAAAAATTGGTGTTCTGAATAGCTTTTAAAAAGTTCTGCAGTTTCTGAAATGGAGAAAAAAGTTCTGCAAATTTACGCCTAATATTCACTATTCACATTTTCCAAAAGTCAAATTTTTTAAAAAATGTTGAAAATCAAAAAAAAAATTGGTGTTCTGAGTAGCGTTTAAAAAGTTCTGGAGTTTCTGAAAAGGAGAAAAAAAGTTCTGCAATTTTAAGCCGCAATTTCACATTTTTTAAAAGTCAAATTTTAAAAAAAATGTTCTAAATCAAAAAAAAAATGTATGTTCTGAGTAGCTTTTAAAAAGTTCTGGAGTTTCTGAAATGGAGAAAAAAGTTCTGCAAATTTACGCCCAATATTCACTATTCACATTTTCCAAAAGTCAAATTTTTTAAAAAATGTTGAAAATCAAAAAAAAAATTGGTGTTCTGAATAGCTTTTAAAAAGTTCTGGAGTTTCTGAAATGGAGAAAAAAAGTTCTGCAAATTTACGCCCAATATTCACTATTCACATTTTCCAAAAGTCAAATTTTTTAAAAAATATTGAAAATCAAAAAAAAAAAAAAAATTGGTGTTCTGAATAGCTTTTAAAAAGTTCTGGAGTTTCTGAAATGGAGAAAAAAGTTCCGCAAATTTACGCCCAATATTCACTATTCACATTTTCCAAAAGTCAAATTTTTTAAAAAATGTTGAAAATCAAAAAAAAATTGGTGTTCTGAGTAGCGTTTAAAAAGTTCTGGAGTTCCTGAGAACGAGAAAAAAAGTTCTGCAACTTTAAGCCGCAATTTCACATTTTTTAAAAGTCAAATTTTTAAAAAAATGTTCTAAATAAAAAAAAAATGTATGTTCTGAGTAGCTTTTAAAAATGTTCTGGAGTTCCTGAAAAACAGAAAAAGAGTTCCGCAAATTTACGCCCAATATTCACATTTTTTCAAATGTCCAATTTTTTTAAAATTGTTCAAAATAAAAAAAAAATTGCTGCTCTGAGTAGCTTTCAAAAATTGCTGGAGTTCCTGAAAAGGAGAAAAAAGTTCTGCAAACTTAGGCCCAATATTCACATTTTTTCAAAAGCCAAACTTTTTAAAAAATGTTCAAAATTAAAAAAAAAAATAGGTGGTCTGAGAAGCTTTTAAAAAGTTCTGGAGTTCCTGAAAAGGAGAAAAAAAATGTCTGCAAATTTACGCCCAATATTCACATTTATTTTAAAGTAAATTTTTTTAAAAAATATTCAAAATAAAAAAATTGGTGTTCTGAGTAGATTTTAAAAAGTTCTGGAGTTCCTGAAAAGGAGAAAAAATGTCTGCAAAGTTACGCCCAATATTAACTACTCACATTTTTGCAAAAGTCAAATTTTTTAAAAAATGTTCAAAATCAAAAAAAAAATGCTGTTCTGAGTAGCTTTTAAAAAGTTCTGGAGTTCCTGAAAAGGAGAAAAAAGTTCTGCATATTACGCCCAATATTCACATTTATCCAAAAGTCAAATTTTATAAAAAATGTTCAAAATAAAAAAAAAAAAATTTGGTTGTCTGAGTAGCTTTTAAAAAGTTCTGGAGTTCCTGAAACGGAGAAAAAAAGTTCTGCAAATTTACGCCCAATACTCACATTTATCCAAAAGTCAAATTTTTTAAAAAACGTTCAAAATCAAAAAAAAAATTGGTGTTCTGAGTAGCGTTTAAAAAGTTCTGGAGTTCATGAAAAGGAGAAAAAAAGTTCTGCAAATTTAAGCCCAATATTCACATTTATCCAAAAGTCACATTTTTTAAAAAATGTTCAAAATCAAAAAGAAAAAATTGGTGTTCTGAGTAGCTTTTAAAAAGTTCTGGAGTTCCTGAAAAGGAGAAAAAAGTTCTGCAAATTACGCCCAATATTCACATTTATCCAAAAGTCAAATTTTTTAAAAAATGTTCAAAATCAAAAAAAAATTTGGTTGTCTGAGTAGCTTTTAAAAAGTTCTGGAGTTCCTGAAACGGAGAAAAAAAGTTCTGCAAATTTACGCCCAATACTCACATTTATCCAAAAGTCAAATTTTTTAAGAAAAACGTTCAAAACCAAAAAAAAAATTGGTGTTCTGAGTAGCGTTTAAAAAGTTCTGGAGTTCATGAAAAGGAGAAAAAAAGTTCTGCAAATTTAAGCCCAATATTCACATTTATCCAAAAGTCACATTTTTTAAAAAATGTTCAAAATCAAAAAGAAAAAATTGGTGTTCTGAGTAGCTTTTAAAAAGTTTTGGAGTTCCTGAAAAGGAGAAAAAAAGTTCTGCAAATTTACGCCCAATATTAACTATTCACATTTTTCCAAAAGTTAAATTTTTTAAAAAATGTTCAAAATCAAAAAAAAAATTTGGTTGTCTGAGTAGCTTTTAAAAAGTTCTGGAGTTCCTGAAACGGAGAAAAAAAGTTCTGCAAATTTACGCCCAATATTCACATTTATCCAAAAGTCAAATTTTTTAAAAAACGTTCAAAATAAAAAAAAAAATTGGTGTTCTGAGTAGCGTTTAAAAAGTTCTGGAGTTCATGAAAAGGAGAAAAAAAGTTCTGCAAATTTAAGCCCAATATTCACATTTATCCAAAAGTAACATTTTTTAAAAAATGTTCAAAATCAAAAAGAAAAAAATTGGTGTTCTGAGTAGCTTATAAAAATTTCTGGAGTTCCTGAAAAGGAGAAAAAAAGTTCTGCAAATTTACGCCCAATATTCACTATTCACATTTTTGCAAAAGTAAAATTTTTTAAAAAATGTTCAAAATCAAAAAAAAAATTGGTGTTCTGAATAGCGTTTAAAAATTTCTGAAGTTCCTGAAAATGATAAAAAAAAGTTCTGCAAATTACGCCCAATACTAACTATTCACATTTTTCCAAAAGTCAAATTTTTTAAAAAATGTTCAAAATCAAAAAAAAAAAATGTGGTTGTCTGAGTAGCTTTTAAAAAGTTCTGGAGTTCCTGAAACGGAGAAAAAAAGTTCTGCAAATTTACGCCCAATATTCACATTTTTCCAAAAGTAAAATTTTTAAAAAAATGTTCAACATCAAAAGAAAAATGGTGTTCTGAGTAGCTTTTAAAAAGTTCTGGAGTTCCTGAAACGGAGAAAAAAAGTTCTGCAAATTTACGCCCAATATTCACATTTTTTCAAAAGTCAAATTTTTTTTAAAATGTTCAAAATAAAAAAGAAAAGATTGGTTTTCTGAGTAGCTTTTAAAAAGTTCTGGAGTTCCTGAAAAGGGGAAAAAAGTTCTGCAAATTTACGTCCAATATTCACATTTTTCCAAAAGTAAAATTTTTAAAAAAACGTTCAAAATCAAAAAAAAATTGGTGTTCTGAGTAGCGTTTAAAAATGTCTGTAGTTCCTGAACAGGAGAAAAAAGTTCTGCAAATTTACGCCCAATATTAACATTTTTCAAAAAGTCAAATTTTTTAAAAAATGCTCAAAATCAAAAAAAATTTGGTGGTCTGAGTAGCTTTTAAAAAGTTATCGAGTTCCTGAAACGGAGAAAAAAATTCTGCAAATTTACGCCCAATATTCACATTTTTACAAAAGTCAAATTTTTTAAAAAATATTTAAAAAAAATTGGTGATCTGAGTAGCTTTTTAAAAATTCTAGAGTTCCTAAAAGCGAGAAAATAAATGTCTGCAAATTTACGCCCAATATTCACATTTATCCAGAAGTCAAATTTTTAAAAAAATGTTCAAAATCAAAAAGAAAAAATTGGTGTTCTGAGTAGCTTTAAAAAGTTCTGGAGTTACTGAAAAGGGGAAAAAAGTTCTGCAAATTTACGCCCAATATTCACATTTTCCAAAAATAAAATTTTTAAAAAAATGTTCAACATGAAAAAAAAATGGTGTTCTGCAAATTTACGCCCAATATTCACATTTTTCCAAAAGTAAAATTTTTTAAAAAATGTTCAACATCAAAAAAAATGGTGTTCTGAGTAGCTTTTAAAAAGTTCTGGAGTTCATGGAAAGGAGAAAAAAAGTTCTGCAAATTTACGCCCAATATTCACATTTATCCAAAAGTCAAATTTTTTAAAAAACGTTCAAAATCCAAAAGAAAAAATTGGTGTTCTGAGTAGCTTTAAAAAGTTCTGGAGTTCCTGAAAAGTTGAAAAAACGTTCTGCAAATTTACGCCCAATATTCACCATTCACATTTTTCCAAAAGTAAAATTTTTTAAAAAATGTTCAAAATCAAAAAGAACATTGGTGTTCTGAGTAGCTTTTAAAAAGTTCTGGAGTTCCTGAGAAGGAGAAAAAAGTTCTGCAAATTTACGCCCAATATTCACATTTTCAAAAAGTCAAATTTTTTAAAAATTGTTGAAAATCAAAAAGAACATTGGTGTTCTGAGTAGCGTTTAAAAAGTTCTGGAGTTTCTGAAAAGGAGAAAAAAAGTTCTGCAAATTTACGCCCAATATTCACATTTTCCAAAAGTCAAATTTTTTAAAAATGTTGAAAATCAAAAAAAAATTGGTTTTCTGAGTAACATTTAAAAAGTTCTGGAGTTCCTGAGAAGGAGAAAAAAAGTTCTCCAATTTTAAGCCGCAATTTCACATTTTTTTAAAAGTCAAATTTTTTAAAAAATGTTCAAAATCAAAAAAAAATGATGTTCTGAGTAGCTTTTAAAAATTTCTGGAGTTTCTGAAAAGGAGAAAAAGTTCTGCAAATTTAGGCCCAATATTCACATTTTTCCAAAAGTCAAATTTTTTAAAAAATATCAAAAATCAATAAAAATTGGTGTATGAGTAGCTTTAAAAAAGTTCTGGAGTTTCTGAAAAACAGAAAAAGAGTTCCGCAAATTTACGCCCAATATTCACATTTTTTCAAAAGTCAAATTTTTTAAAAAATGTTCAAAATCAAAAAAAAATTGCTGCTCTGAGTAGCTTTCAAAAATTGCTGGAGTTCCTGAAAAGAAGAAAAAAGTTCTGCAAACTTAGGCCCAATATTCAAATTTTTACAAAAGTCAAACTTTTTAAAAAATGTTCAAAATCAAACAAAAAAAAATTGGTGGTCTGAGAAGCTTTTAAAAAGTTTTGGAGTTCCTCAAAAGGAGAAAAAAATTTCTGCAAATTTACACCCAATATTTACATTTATTTTAAAGTAAAATTTTTTTAAAAATATTCAAAATAAAAAAAATGGTGTTCTCAGTAGCTTTTAAAAAGAACTGTAGTTCCTGAAAAGTAGAAAAAAAGTTCTGCAAATTTACGCCCAATATTCACTATTCACATTTTTTCTAAAGTCAAATTTTTAAAATGTTCAAAATCAAAAAAAAAATTGGTGATCTGAGTAGCTTTTAAAATGTTCTGGAGGTCATGAAAAGGAGAAAAAAAGTTCTGCAAATTTACGCCCAATATTCACTATTCACATTTTTGCAAAAGTAAAATTTTTTAAAAAATGTTCAAAATCAAAAAAATATTGGTGTTATGAGTAGCTTTTAAAAAGTTCTGGAGTTCCTGAAAACGAGAAAAAAAGTTCTGCAAATTTACGCCCAATATTCACTATTCACATTTTTACAAAAGTAAAATTTTTCCAAAAATGTTCAAAATAAAAAAAAAATTGTGTTCTGAGTAGCTTTTAAAAAGTTCTGAACTTCCTGAAAAGGAGAAAAAATGACTGCCAATTTACGCCCAATATTCAAATTTTTCCAACAGTCAAATTTTTTAAAAAATGTTCAAAATCAAAAAGAAAAAATTGGTGTTCTGAGTAGCTTTTAAAAAGTTCTGGAGTTCCTGAAAAGGAGAAAAAAAGTTCTGCAAATTTAGGCACAATATTCACATTTCCAAAAGTCAAATTTTTTTAAAAATGTTCAAAATCAAAAAAAAAAGTTGGTGGTCTGAGTAGCTTTTAAAAAGTTCTGGAGTTCCTGAAACGGAGAAAAAAAGTTCTGCAAATTTACGCCCAATATTCACATTTTTTCAAAAGTCAAATTTTTTAAAAAATGTTCAAAAGCAAAAAAAAAAAGTTGGTGGTCTGAGTTCTGGAGTTCCTGAAAAGGAGAAAAAAGTTCTGCAAATTTACGCCTAATATTCACTATTCACATTTTCCAAAAGTCAAATTTTTTAAAAAATGTTGAAAATCAAAAAAAAAAAAAATGGTGTTCTGAGTAGCGTTTAAAAAGTTCTGGAGTTTCTGAAAAGGAGAAAAAAAGTTCTGCAAATTTACGCCCAATATTCACTATTCACATTTTCCAAAAGTAAAATTTTTTAAAAAATGTTGAAAATAAAAAAAAAAAAATTGGTGTTCTGAGTAGCGTTTAAAAAGTTCTGGAGTTTCTAAAAAGGAGAAAAAAAGTTCTGCAAACTTACGCCCTATATTCACATTTTCCAAAAGTCAAATTTTTAAAAAATGTTGAAAATCAAAAAAAAAAAAAATTGGTATTCTGAATAGCTTTTAAAAAGTTCTGGAGTTTCTGAAATGGAGAAAAAAGTTCTGCAAATTTACGCCCAATATTCACTATTCACATTTTCCAAAAGTTAAATTTTTTAAAAAATGTTGAAAATCAAAAAAAAAAAAAAAAAATTGGTGTTCTGAATAGCTTTTAAAAAGTTCTGGAGTTTCTGAAATGGAGAAAAAAGTTCTGCAAATTTACGCCCAATATTCACTATTCACATTTTCCAAAAGTAAAATTTTTTAAAAAATGTTGAAAATAAAAAAAAAAAATTGGTGATCTGAGTAGCGTTTAAAAAGTTCTGGAGTTTCTAAAAAGGAGAAAAAAAGTTCTGCAAACTTACGCCCTATATTCACATTTTCCAAAAGTCAAATTTTTAAAAAATGTTGAAAATCAAAAAAAAAAAAATTGGTATTCTGAAATCAAAAAAAAAGTTGGTGGTCTGAGTAGCTTTTAAAAGTTCTGGAAAAAAAAGTCCTGCAAATTTACGCCCAATATTCACATTTTTTAAAAAGTCAAATTTTTTAAAAAATGCTCAAAATCAAAAAAAAAAGTTGGTTGTCTGAGTAGCTTTTAAAAAGTTCTGGAGTTCCTAAAAGCGAGAAAATAAATGTCTGCAAATTTACGCCCAATATTCACATTTATCCAGAAGTCAAATTTTTAAAAAAATGTTCAAAATCAAAAAGAAAAAATTGGTGTTCTAAGTATCTTTTAAAAAGTTCTGGAGTTCCTGAAAAGGGGAAAAAAGTTCTGCAAATTTACGCCCAATATTCACATTTTCCAAAAGAAAAATTAAAAAAAAAATGTTCAACATCAAAAAAAAAAAAAATGGTGTTCTGAGTAGCTTTTAAAAAGTTCTGGAGTTCCTGAAAAGGAGAAAAAAAGTTCTGCAAATTTACGCCCAATATTCACTATTCACATTTTTGCAAAAGTAAAATATTTAAAAAAATGTTCAAAATCAAAAAAAAAATGGTGTTCTGAGTAGCTTTTAAAAAGTTCTGGAGTTCCTGAAAAGGAGAAAAAAGTTCTGCAAATTTACGCCCAATATTCACATTTATCCAAAAGTCAAATTTTTAAAAAAATGTTCAAATCAAAAAGAAAAAATTGGTGTTCTGAGTAGCTTTTAAAAAGTTCTGGAGTTCCTGAAAACTAGAAAAAAAGTTCTGCAAATTTACGCCCAATATTCACATTTTTCCAAAAGTAAAATTTTTTAAAAAATGTTCAACATCAAAAAAAATGGTGTTCTGAGTAGCTTTTAAAAAGTTCTGGAGTTCATGAAAAGGAGAAAAAAAGTTCTGCAAATTTACGCCCAATATTCACATTTATCCAAAAGTCAAATTTTTTAAAAAACGTTCAAAATCCAAAAGAAAAAATTGGTGTTCTGAGTAGCTTTAAAAAGTTCTGGAGTTCCTGAAAAGTTGAAAAAACGTTCTGCAAATTTACGCCCAATATTCACCATTCACATTTTTCCAAAAGTAAAATTTTTTAAAAAATGTTCAAAATCAAAAAGAACATTGGTGTTCTGAGTAGCTTTTAAAAAGTTTTGGAGTTCCTGAGAAGGAGAAAAAAGTTCTGCAAATTTACGCCCAATATTCACATTTTCAAAAAGTCAAATTTTTTAAAAATTGTTGAAAATCAAAAAGAACATTGGTGTTCTGAGTAGCGTTTAAAAAGTTCTGGAGTTTCTGAAAAGGAGAAAAAAAGTTCTGCAAATTTACGCCCAATATTCACATTTTCCAAAAGTCAAATTTTTTAAAAATGTTGAAAATCAAAAAAAAATTGGTTTTCTGAGTAGCGTTTAAAAAGTTCTGGAGTTCCTGAGAAGGAGAAAAAAAGTTCTCCAATTTTAAGCCGCAATTTCACATTTTTTTAAAAGTCAAATTTTTTAAAAAATGTTCAAAATCAAAAAAAATTGATGTTCTGAGTAGCTTTTAAAAATTTCTGGAGTTTCTGAAAAGGAGAAAAAGTTCTGCAAATTTAGGCCCAATATTCACATTTTTCCAAAAGTCAAATTTTTTAAAAAATATCAAAAATCAATAAAAATTGGTGTATGAGTAGCTTTAAAAAAGTTCTGGAGTTTCTGAAAAACAGAAAAAGAGTTCCGCAAATTTACGCCCAATATTCACATTTTTTCAAAAGTCAAATTTTTTAAAAAATGTTCAAAATCAAAAAAAATTGCTGCTCTGAGTAGCTTTCAAAAATTGCTGGAGTTCCTGAAAAGAAGAAAAAAGTTCTGCAAACTTAGGCCCAATATTCAAATTTTTACAAAAGTCAAACTTTTTAAAAGATGTTCAAAATCAAACAAAAAAAAATTGGTGGTCTGAGAAGCTTTTAAAAAGTTTTGGAGTTCCTCAAAAGGAGAAAAAAATTTCTGCAAATTTACACCCAATATTTACATTTATTTTAAAGTAAAATTTTTTTAAAAATATTCAAAATAAAAAAAATGGTGTTCTCAGTAGGTTTTAAAAAGAACTGTAGTTCCTGAAAAGTAGAAAAAAAGTTCTGCAAATTTACGCCCAATATTCACTATTCACATTTTTTCAAAAGTCAAATTTTTAAAATGTTCAAAATCAAAAAAAAAATTGGTGATCTGAGTAGCTTTTAAAATGTTCTGGAGGTCATGAAAAGGAGAAAAAAAGTTCTGCAAATTTACGCCCAATATTCACTATTCACATTTTTGCAAAAGTAAAATTTTTTAAAAAATGTTCAAAATCAACAAAATATTGGTGTTATGAGTAGCTTTTAAAAAGTTCTGGAGTTCCTGAAAACGAGAAAAAAAGTTCTGCAAATCCAATATTCACTATTCACATTTTCCAAAAGTCAAATTTTTTAAAAAATGTTGAAAATTAAAAAAAATAAAATTGGTGTTCTGAGTAGCGTTTAAAAAGTTCTGGAGTTTGTGAAAAGGAGAAAAAAAGTTCTGCAAATTTACGCCCAATATTCACTATTCACATTTTCCAAAAGTCAAATTTTTTAAAAAATGTTGAAAATCAAAAAAAAAAAAAAATTGGTGTTCCGAATAGCTTTTAAAAAGTTCTGGAGTTTCTGAAATGGTGAAAAAAGTTCTGCAAATTTACGCCCAATATTCACTATTCACATTTTCCAAAAGTCAAATTTTTTAAAAAATGTTGAAAATCAAAAAAAAAATTGGTGTTCTGAGTAGCGTTTAAAAAGTTCTGGAGTTCCTGAGAACGAGAAAAAAAGTTCTGCAATTTTAAGCCGCAATTTCACATTTTTTAAAAGTCAAATTTTTAAAAAAATTTTCTAAATCAAAAAAAAAATGTATGTTCTGAGTAGCTTTTAAAAATGTTCTGGAGTTCCTGAAAAACAGAAAAAGAGTTCCGCAAATTTACGCCCAATATTCACATTTTTTCAAAAGCCAAACTTTTTAAAATATGTTCAAAATTAAAAAAAAATTGGTGGTCTGAGAAGCTTTTAAAAAGTTCTGGAGTTCCTGAAAAGGAGAAAAAAATGTCTGCAAATTTACGCCCAATATTCACATTTATTTTAAAGTAAATTTTTTTAAAAAATATTCAAAAAAAAAAAATGGTGTTCTGAGTAGCTTTTAAAAAGTTCTGTAGTTCCTGCAAAGTGGAAAAACGTTCAAAAACGTTCTGCAAATTTACGCCCAATATTCACTATTCACATTTTTCCAAAGTAAAATTTTTTAAAAAATGTTCAAAATAAAAAAAAAAAATTGCTGCTCTGAGTAGCTTTCAAAAATTGCTGGAGTTCCTGAAAAGGAGAAAAAAGTTCTGCAAACTTAGGCCCAATATTCACATTTTTTCAAAAGCCAAACTTTTTAAAAATTTTCAAAATTAAAAAAAAATTGGTGGTCTGAGAAGCTTTTAAAAAGTTCTGGAGTTCCTGAAAAGGAGAAAAAAAGTGTCTGCAAATTTACGCCCAATATTCACATTTATTTTAAAGAAAATTTTTTTAAAAAATATTCAAAATAAAAAAATTGGTGTTCTGAGTAGCTTTTAAAAAGTTCTGGAGATCCTGAAAAGGAGAAAAAAGTTCTGCAAATTTAGGCCCAATATTCACATTTTTTCAAAAGTCAAATTTTTTTATATGCTCAAAATCAAAAAAAAAAAAAAATTGGTGGTCTGAGTAGCTTTTAAAAAGTTCTGGAGTTCCTGAAAAGGAGAAAAAAAGTTCGGCAAATTTACGCCCAATATTAACTATTCACATTTTTGCAAAAGTCAAATTTTTTAAAAAATATTCCAAAAAAAAATTGGTGTTCTGAGTAACTTTTAAAAAGTTCTGGAGTTCCTGAAAAGGAGAAAAAAGTTCTGCAAATTTACGCCCAATATTAACTACTCACATTTTTGCAAAAGTCAAATTTTTTAAAAAATGTTCAAAATCAAAAAAAAAAAATGCTGTTCTGAGTAGCTTTTAAAAAGTTCTGGAGTTCCTGAAAAGGAGAAGAAAGTTCTGCAAATTACGCCCAATACTAACTATTCACATTTTTCCAAAAGTCAAATTTTTTAAAAAATGTTCAAAATCAAAAAAAAATTTGGTTGTCTGAGTAGCTTTTAAAAAGTTCTGGAGTTCCTGAAACGGAGAAAAAAAGTTCTGCAAATTTACACCCAATATTCACATTTATCCAAAAGTCAAATTTTTTAAAAAACGTTCAAAATCAAAAAAAAATTGGTGTTCTGAGTAGCGTTTAAAAAGTTCTGGAGTTCATGAAAAGGAGAAAAAAGTTCTGCAAATTTAAGCCCAATATTCACATTTATCCAAAAGTCACATTTTTTAAAAAATGTTCAAAATCAAAAAGAAAAAATTGGTGTTCTGAGTAGCTTATAAAAATTTCTGGAGTTCCTGAAAAGGAGAAAAAAAGTTCTGCAAATTTACACCCAATATTTACATTTATTTTAAAGTAAAATTTTTTTAAAAATATTCAAAATAAAAAAAATGGTGTTCTCAGTAGCTTTTAAAAAGTTCTGGAGTTCCTGAAAAGTAGAAAAAAAGGTCTGCAAATTTACGCCCAATATTCACTATTCACATTTTTCCAAAGTAAAATTTTTTAAAAAATATTCAACAAAAAAATTGGTGTTCTGAGTAGCTTTTAAAATGTTCTGGAGTTCATGAAAAGGAGAAAAAAAGTTATGCAAATTTACGCCCAATATTCACTATTCACATTTTTGCAAAAGTAAAATTTTTTAAAAAATGTTCAAAATCAAAAAAAGATTGGTGTTATGAGTAGCTTTTAAAAAGTTCTGGAGTTCCTGAAAACGAGAAAAAAAGTTCTGCAAATTTACGCCCAATATTCACTATTCACATTTTTACAAAAGTAAAATTTTTCCAAAAATGTTCAAAATAAAAAAAAAAAATTATGTTCTGAGTAGCTTTTAAAAAGTTCGGAATTTCCTGAAAAGGAGAAAAAATGTCTGCCAATTTACGCCCAATATTCACATTTTTCCAACAGTCAAATTTTTTAAAAAATGTTCAAAATCAAAAAGAAAAAATTGGTGTTCTGAGTAGCTTTTAAAAAGTTCTGGAGTTCCTGAAAAGGAGAAATAAAGTTCTGCAAATTTACGCCCAATATTAACTATTAACATTTTTGCAAAAGTAAAATTGTTTAAAAAGTGTTCAAAATCAAAAAAAAAATGCTGTTCTGAGTAGCTTTTAAAAAGTTCTGGAGTTCCTGAAAAAGAGAAAAAAAGTTCTGCAAATTTAGGCCCAATATTCACATTTCAAAAAGTCAATTTTTTTAAAAAATGTTCAAAATCAAAAAAAAAAAAAGTTGGTGGTCTGAGTAGCTTTTAAAAAGTTCTGGAGTTCCTGAAACGGAGAAAAAAAGTTCTGCAAATTTACGCCCAATATTAACATTTTTTCAAAAGCCAAATTTTTTAAAAAATGTTCAAAAGCAAAAAAAAAAGTTGGTGGTCTGAGTTCTGGAGTTCCTGAAAAGGAGAAAAAAGTTCTGCAAATTTACGCCTAATATTCACTATTCACATTTTCCAAAAGTCAAATTTTTTAAAAAATGTTGAAAATCAAAAAAAAAATTGGTGTTCTGAGTAGCGTTTACAAAGTTCTGGAGTTTCTGAAAAGGAGAAAAAAAGTTCTGCAAATTTACGCCCAATATTCACTATTCACATTTTCCAAAAGTCAAATTTTTAAAAAAATGTTGAAAATCAAAAAAAAAAAATTGGTGTTCTGAATAGCTTTTAAAAAGTTCTGGAGTTTCTGAAATGGAGAAAAAAGTTCTGCAAATTTACGCCCAATATTCATTATTCACATTTTCCAAAAGTCAAATTTTTTAAAAAATGTTGAAAATCAAAAAAAAAAAAATTGGTGTTCTGAGTAGCGTTTAAAAAGTTCTGGAGTTTCTGAAAAGGAGAAAAAAAGTTCTGCAAATTTACGCCCAATATTCACTATTCACATTTTCCAAAAGTCAAATTTTTTAAAAAATGTTGAAAATCAAAAAAAAAAAAATTGGTGTTCTGAATAGCTTTTAAAAAGTTCTGCAGTTTCTGAAATGGAGAAAAAAGTTCTGCAAATTTACGCCTAATATTCACTATTCACATTTTCCAAAAGTCAAATTTTTTAAAAAATGTTGAAAATCAAAAAAAAAATTGGTGTTCTGAGTAGCGTTTAAAAAGTTCTGGAGTTTCTGAAAAGGAGAAAAAAAGTTCTGCAATTTTAAGCCGCAATTTCACATTTTTTAAAAGTCAAATTTTAAAAAAAATGTTCTAAATCAAAAAAAAAATGTATGTTCTGAGTAGCTTTTAAAAAGTTCTGGAGTTTCTGAAATGGAGAAGAAAGTTCTGCAAATTTACGCCCAATATTCACTATTCACATTTTCCAAAAGTCAAATTTTATAAAAAATGTTGAAAATCAAAAAAAAAATTGGTGTTCTGAATAGCTTTTAAAAAGTTCTGGAGTTTCTGAAATGGAGAAAAAAAGTTCTGCAAACTTACGCCCAATATTCACTATTCACATTTTCCAAAAGTCAAATTTTTTAAAAAATATTGAAAATCAAAAAAAAAAAAAATTGGTGTTCTGAATAGCTTTTAAAAAGTTCTGGAGTTTCTGAAATGGAGAAAAAAGTTCTGCAAATTTACGCCCAATATTCACTATTCACATTTTCCAAAAGTCAAATTTTTTAAAAAATGTTGAAAATCAAAAAAAAAATTGGTGTTCTGAATAGCTTTTAAAAAGTTCTGGAGTTTCTGAAATGGAGAAAAAAAGTTCTGCAAATATACGCCCAATATTCACTATTCACATTTTCCAAAAGTCAAATTTTTTAAAAAATATTGAAAATCAAACAAAAAAAAAATTGGTGTTCTGAATAGCTTTTAAAAAGTTCTGGAGTTTCTGAAATGGAGAAAAAAGTTCTGCAAATTTACGCCCAATATTCACTATTCACATTTTCCAAAAGTCAAATTTTTTAAAAAATGTTGAAAATCAAAAAAAAAAATTGGTGTTCTGAATAGGTTTTAAAAAGTTCTGGAGTTTCTGAAATGGAGAAAAAAGTTCTGCAAATTTACGCCCAATATTCACTATTCACATTTTCCAAAAGTCAAATTTTTTAAAAAATGTTGAAAATCAAAAAAAAAATTGGTGTTCTGAATAGGTTTTAAAAAGTTCTGGAGTTTCTGAAATGGAGAAAAAAGTTCTGCAAATTTACGCCCAATATTCACTATTCACATTTTCCAAAAGTCAAATTTTTTAAAAAATGTTGAAAATCAAAAAAAAAATTGGTGTTCTGAGTAGCTTTTAAAAAGTTCTGGAGTTCCTGAAAAGGAGAAAAAAGTTCTGCAAATTTAGGCCCAATATTCACATTTTTTCAAAAGTCAAATTTTTTAAAATGTTCAAAATCAAAAAAAAAAATTGGTGGTCTGAGTAGCTTTTAAAATGTTCTGGAGTTCATGAAAAGGAGAAAAAAAGTAATGCAAATTTACGCCCAATATTCACTATTCACATTTTTGCAAAAGTAAAATTTTTTAAAAAATGTTCAAAATCAAAAAAAGATTGGTGTTATGAGTAGCTTTTAAAAAGTTCTGGAGTTCCTGAAAACGAGAAAAAAAGTTCTGCAAATTTACGCCCAATATTCACTATTCACATTTTTACAAAAGTAAAATTTTTCCAAAAATGTTCAAAATAAAAAAAAAAAATTATGTTCTGAGTAGCTTTTAAAAAGTTCGGAATTTCCTGAAAAGGAGAAAAAATGTCTGCCAATTTACGCCCAATATTCACATTTTTCCAACAGTCAAATTTTTTAAAAAATGTTCAAAATCAAAAAGAAAAAATTGGTGTTCTGAGTAGCTTTTAAAAAGTTCTGGAGTTCCTGAAAAGGAGAAATAAAGTTCTGCAAATTTACGCCCAATATTAACTATTAACATTTTTGCAAAAGTAAAATTGTTTAAAAAATGTTCAAAATCAAAAAAAAAATGCTGTTCTGAGTAGCTTTTAAAAAGTTCTGGAGTTCCTGAAAAAGAGAAAAAAATTTCTGCAAATTTAGGCCCAATATTCACATTTCCAAAAGTCAATTTTTTTAAAAAATGTTCAAAATCAAAAAAAAAAAAGTTGGTGGTCTGAGTAGCTTTTAAAAAGTTCTGGAGTTCCTGAAACGGAGAAAAAAAGTTCTGCAAATTTACGCCCAATATTAACATTTTTTCAAAAGTCAAATTTTTTAAAAAATGTTCAAAAGCAAAAAAAAAGTTGGTGGTCTGAGTTCTGGAGTTCCTGAAAAGGAGAAAAAAGTTCTGCAAATTTACGCCTAATATTCACTATTCACATTTTCCAAAAGTCAAATTTTTTAAAAAATGTTGAAAATCAAAAAAAAAAAATTGGTGTTCTGAGTAGCGTTTAAAAAGTTCTGGAGTTTCTGAAAAGGAGAAAAAAAGTTCTGCAAATTTACGCCCAATATTCACTATTCACATTTTCCAAAAGTCAAATTTTTTAAAAAATGTTGAAAATCAAAAAAAAAAATTGGTGTTCTGAATAGCTTTTAAAAAGTTCTGGAGTTTCTGAAATGGAGAAAAAAGTTCTGCAAATTTACGTCCAATATTCACTATTCACATTTTCCAAAAGTCAAATTTTTTAAAAAATGTTGAAAATCAAAAAAAAAAAATTGGTGTTCTGAGTAGCGTTTAAAAAGTTCTGGAGTTTCTGAAAAGGAGAAAAAAAGTTCTGCAAATTTACGCCCAATATTCACTATTCACATTTTCCAAAAGTCAAATTTTTTAAAAAATGTTGAAAATCAAAAAAAAAAAATTGGTGTTCTGAATAGCTTTTAAAAAGTTCTGCAGTTTCTGAAATGGAGAAAAAAGTTCTGCAAATTTACGCCTAATATTCACTATTCACATTTTCCAAAAGTCAAATTTTTTAAAAAATGTTGAAAATCAAAAAAAAAATTGGTGTTCTGAGTAGCGTTTAAAAAGTTCTGGAGTTTCTGAAAAGGAGAAAAAAAGTTCTGCAATTTTAAGCCGCAATTTCACATTTTTTAAAAGTCAAATTTTAAAAAAAATGTTCTAAATCAAAAAAAAAATGTATGTTCTGAGTAGCTTTTAAAAAGTTCTGGAGTTTCTGAAATGGAGAAAAAAGTTCTGCAAATTTACGCCTAATATTCACTATTCACATTTTCCAAAAGTCAAATTTTTTAAAAAATGTTGAAAATCAAAAAAAAAATTGGTGTTCTGAATAGCTTTTAAAAAGTTCTGGAGTTTCTGAAATGGAGAAAAAAAGTTCTGCAAATTTACGCCCAATATTCACTATTCACATTTTCCAAAAGTCAAATTTTTTAAAAAATATTGAAAATCAAAAAAAAAAAAAAATTGGTGTTCTGAATAGCTTTTAAAAAGTTCTGGAGTTTCTGAAATGGAGAAAAAAGTTCCGCAAATTTACGCCCAATATTCACTATTCACATTTTCCAAAAGTCAAATTTTTTAAAAAATGTTGAAAATCAAAAAAAAAATTGGTGTTCTGAATAGCTTTTAAAAAGTTCTGGAGTTTCTGAAATGGAGAAAAAAAGTTCTGCAAATTTACGCCCAATATTCACTATTCACATTTTCCAAAAGTCAAATTTTTTAAAAAATGTTGAAAATCAAAAAAAAAAATTGGTGTTCTGAATAGCTTTTAAAAAGTTCTGGAGTTTCTGAAATGGAGAAAAAAAGTTCTGCAAATTTACGCCCAATATTCACTATTCACATTTTCCAAAAGTCAAATTTTTTAAAAAATGTTGAAAATCAAAAAAAAATTGGTGTTCTGAGTAGCGTTTAAAAAGTTCTGGAGTTCCCGAGAACGAGAAAAAAAGTTCTGCAATTTTAAGCCGCAATTTCACATTTTTTAAAAGTCAAATTTTTAAAAAAATGTTCTAAATCAAAAAAAATGTATGTTCTGAGTAGCTTTTAAAAATGTTCTGGAGTTCCTGAAAAACAGAAAAAGAGTTCCGCAAATTTACGCCCAATATTCACATTTTTTCAAATGTCAAATTTTTTTAAAATTGTTCAAAATAAAAAAAAAATTGCTGCTCTGAGTAGCTTTCAAAAATTGCTGGAGTTCCTGAAAAGGAGAAAAAAGTTCTGCAAACTTAGGCCCAATATTCACATTTTTTCAAAAGCCAAACTTTTTAAAAAATGTTCAAAATTAAAAAAAAAAATAGGTGGTCTGAGAAGCTTTTAAAAAGTTCAGGAGTTCCTGAAAAGGAGAAAAAAAATGTCTGCAAATTTACGCCCAATATTCACATTTATTTTAAAGTAAATTTTTTTAAAAAATATTCAAAATAAAAAAATTGGTGTTCTGAGTAGATTTTAAAAAGTTCTGGAGTTCCTGAAAAGGAGAAAAAATGTCTGCAAATTTACGCCCAATATTAACTACTCACATTTTTGCAAAAGTCAAATTTTTTAAAAAATGTTCAAAATCAAAAAAAAATGCTGTTCTGAGTAGCTTTTAAAAAGTTCTGGAGTTCCTGAAAAGGAGAAAAAAGTTCTGCATATTACGCCCAATATTCACATTTATCCAAAAGTCAAATTTTTTAAAAAATGTTCAAAATAAAAAAAAAAAAAATTTGGTTGTCTGAGTAGCTTTTAAAAAGTTCTGGAGTTCCTGAAACGGAGAAAAAAAGTTCTGCAAATTTACGCCCAATACTCACATTTATCCAAAAGTCAAATTTTTTAAAAAACGTTCAAAATCAAAAAAAAAATTGGTGTTCTGAGTAGCGTTTAAAAAGTTCTGGAGTTCATGAAAAGGAGAAAAAAAGTTCTGCAAATTTAAGCCCAATATTCACATTTATCCAAAAGTCACATTTTTTAAAAAATGTTCAAAATCAAAAAGAAAAAATTGGTGTTCTGAGTAGCTTTTAAAAAGTTCTGGAGTTCCTGAAAAGGAGAAAAAAGTTCTGCAAATTACGCCCAATATTCACATTTATCCAAAAGTCAAATTTTTTAAAAAATGTTCAAAATCAAAAAAAAATTTGGTTGTCTGAGTAGCTTTTAAAAAGTTCTGGAGTTCCTGAAACGGAGAAAAAAAGTTCTGCAAATTTACGCCCAATACTCACATTTATCCAAAAGACAAATTTTTTAAAAAAAAAATTCAAAACCAAAAAAAAAATTGGTGTTCTGAGTAGCGTTTAAAAAGTTCTGGAGTTCATGAAAAGGAGAAAAAAAGTTCTGCAAATTTAAGCCCAATATTCACATTTATCCAAAAGTCACATTTTTTAAAAAATGTTCAAAATCAAAAAGAAAAAATTTGTGTTCTGAGTAGCTTTTAAAAAGTTTTGGAGTTCCTGAAAAGGAGAAAAAAAGTTCTGCAAATTTACGCCCAATATTAACTATTCACATTTTTCCAAAAGTTAAATTTTTTAAAAAATGTTCAAAATCAAAAAAAAAATTTGGTTGTCTGAGTAGCTTTTAAAAAGTTCTGGAGTTCCTGAAACGGAGAAAAAAAGTTCTGCAAATTTACGCCCAATATTCACATTTATCCAAAAGTCAAATTTTTTAAAAAACGTTCAAAATCAAAAAAAAAATTGGTGTTCTGAGTAGCGTTTAAAAAGTTCTGGAGTTCATGAAAAGGAGAAAAAAAGTTCTGCAAATTTAAGCCCAATATTCACATTTATCCAAAAGTAACATTTTTTAAAAAATGTTCAAAATCAAAAAGAAAAAATTGGTGTTCTGAGTAGCTTATAAAAATTTCTGGAGTTCCTGAAAAGGAGAAAAAAAGTTCTGCAAATTTACGCCCAATATTCACTATTCACATTTTTGCAAAAGTAAAATTTTTTAAAAAATGTTCAAAATCAAAAAAAAAATTGGTGTTCTGAATAGCGTTTAAAAATTTCTGAAGTTCCTGAAAATGATAAAAAAAGTTCTGCAAATTACGCCCAATACTAACTATTCACATTTTTCCAAAAGTCAAATTTTTTAAAAAATGTTCAAAATCAAAAAAAAAATGTGGTTGTCTGAGTAGCTTTTAAAAAGTTCTGGAGTTCCTGAAACGGAGAAAAAAAGTTCTGCAAATTTACGCCCAATATTCACATTTTTCCAAAAGTAAAATTTTTAAAAAAATGTTCAACATCAAAAGAAAAATGGTGTTCTGAGTAGCTTTTAAAAAGTTCTGGAGTTCCTGAAACGGAGAAAAAAAGTTCTGCAAATTTACGCCCAATATTCACATTTTTTCAAAAGTCAAATTTTTTTTAAAATGTTCAAAATAAAAAAGAAAAGATTGGTTTTCTGAGTAGCTTTTAAAAAGTTCTGGAGTTCCTGAAAAGGGGAAAAAAGTTCTGCAAATTTACGTCCAATATTCACATTTTTCCAAAAGTAAAATTTTTAAAAAAACGTTCAAAATCAAAAAAAAATTGGTGTTCTGAGTAGCGTTTAAAAATGTCTGGAGTTCCTGAACAGGAGAAAAAAGTTCTGCAAATTTACGCCCAATATTAACATTTTTTAAAAAGTCAAATTTTTTAAAAAATGCTCAAAATCAAAAAAAATTTGGTGGTCTGAGTAGCTTTTAAAAAGTTATCGAGTTCTTGAAACGGAGAAAAAAATTCTGCAAATTTACGCCCAATATTCACATTTTTACAAAAGTCAAATTTTTTAAAAAATATTTAAAAAAAAATTGGTGATCTGAGTAGCTTTTTAAAAGTTCTAGAGTTCCTAAAAGCGAGAAAATAAATGTCTGCAAATTTACGCCCAATATTCACATTTATCCAGAAGTCAAATTTTTAAAAAAATGTTCAAAATCAAAAAGAAAAAATTGGTGTTCTGAGTAGCTTTAAAAAGTTCTGGAGTTACTGAAAAGGGGAAAAAAGTTCTGCAAATTTACGCCCAATATTCACATTTTCCAAAAATAAAATTTTTAAAAAAATGTTCAACATGAAAAAAAAAATGGTGTTCTGAGTAGCTTTTAAAAAGTTCTGGAGTTCCTGAAAAGGAGAAAAAAAGTTCTGCAAATTTACGCGCAATATTAACATTTATCCAAAAGTCACATTTTTTAAAAAATGTTCAAAATCAAAACGAAAAAATTGGTGTTCTGAGTAGCGTTTAAAAAGTTGTGGAGTTCCTGAAGAGGAGAAAAAAAGTTCTGCAAATTTACGCCCAATATTCACTATTCACATTTTTGCAAAAGTAAAATTTTTTAAAAAATGTTCAAAATCAAAAAAAAAAATGCTGTTCTGAGTAGCTTTTAAAAATTTCTGAAGTTCCTGAAAATAAGAAAAAAATTTCTGCAAATATAGGCCAAATATTCACATTTTTTCAAAAGTCAAATTTTCTTAAAAATTTTCAAAATCAAAAAAAAAAATTTGGTTGTCTGAATAGCTTTTAAAAAGTTCTGGAGTTCCTGAAACGGAGAAAAAAAGTTCTGCAAATTTACGCCCAATATTCACATTTATCCAAAAGTCAAATTTTTAAAAAAACGTTCAAAATCAAAAAGAAAAAATTGGTGTTCTGAGTAGCTTTTAAAAAGTTCTGGAGTTCCTGAAAACTAGAAAAAAGTTCTGCAAATTTACGCCCAATATTCACATTTTTCCAAAAGTAAAATTTTTTAAAAAATGTTCAACATCAAAAAAAAAAATGGTGTTCTGAGTAGCTTTTAAAAAGTTCTGGAGTTCATGAAAAGGAGAAAAAAAGTTCTGCAAATATACGCCCAATATTCACATTTATCCAAAAGTCAAACTTTTTAAAAAACGTTCAAAATCCAAAAGAAAAAATTGGTGTTCTGAGTAGCTTTTAAAAACTTCTGGAGTTCCTGAAAAGTTGAAAAAATGTTCTGCAAATTTACGCCCAATATTCACCATTCACATTTTTCCAAAAGTAAAATTTTTTAAAAATTTTCAAAATCAAAAAGAACATTGGTGTTCTGAGTAGCTTTTAAAAACTTCTGGAGTTCCTGAGAAGGAGAAAAAAGTCTGCAAATTTACGCCCAATATTCACATTTTCCAAAAGTCAAATTTTTTAAAAATTGTTGAAAATCAAAAGATCATTGGTGTTCTGAGTAGCTTTTAAAAAGTTCTGGAGTTCCTGAAAAGGAGAAAAAGTTCTGCAAATTTACGCCCAATATTCACATTTTCCAAAAGTCAAATTTTTTAAAAAATGTTGAAAATCAAAAAAAAAACAAGTAAGGAAGGCTAAGTTCGGCTGTAACCGAACATAACATACTCAGTTGAGAGCTATGGAGACAAAATAAGGAAAATCAATCTGGGGTAACCCTGGAATGTGGTTGTATAACATGTGTATCAAATGAAAGGTATTAAAGAGTATTTTAAGAGAGAGTAGGCCATAGTTCTATGGATGAACGCCATTTAGGGATATCGCCATAAAGGTGGACCAGGGCTGACTCTAGAATTTGTTTGTACGATATGGGTATCAAATGAAAGGTGTTACTGAGCATTTTAAGAGGGAGTGGGCCTTAGGTCTATCGGTGGACGCCTTTTCGAGATGTCCCCATTAAGGTGGACCAGGGGTGATTCTATAATGTGTTTGTACGATATGGGTATCAAATGAAAGGTGGTAATGAGTATTTTAAAAGGGAATGGGCTTTAGTTCTATAGGTGAACGCCTTTTCGAGAAATCGCCATAAAGGTGGACCAGGGGTGACTCTAGAATATGTTTGTACGATATGGGTATCAAATGAAAGCTGTTAATGAGTATTTTGAAAAGGAGTGATCCTTAGTTCCATAGGTGGACGCCGTTTCGAGATATCGCCATAAAGGTGGACCAGGGGTGTCTCTAGAATGTGTTTGTACGATATGGGAATCAAATGAAAGGTGTTACTGAGCATTTTAAGAGGGAGTGGGCATTAGGTCTATTAGGTGGACGCCTTTTCGAGATATCGCCATTAGGGTGGGCCAGGGGTGAATCTAGAATGTTTGTACGGTATGGGTATCAAACGAAAGGTGTTACTGAGCATTTTAAGAGGGAGTGGGCATGAGGTCCATAGGTGGACGCCTTTTCGAGATATCGTCATTAGGGTGGGCCAGGGGTGACTCTAGAATATGTTTGTACGATATGTGCATCAAACGAAAGGTGTTACTGAGCATTTTAAGAGGGAGTGGGCATTAGGTCTATAGGTGGACGCCCTTTCGAGATATCGCCATTAGGGTGGGCCAGGGGTGACTCTAGAATGTTTGTACGATATGGGTATCAAACGAAAGGTGTTACTGAGCATTTTAAGAGGGAGTGGGCATTAGGTCTATAGGTGGACGCCTTTCCGAGATATCGCCATTAGGGTGGGCCAGGGGTGACTCTAGAATGTGTTTGTACGATATGGCTATCAAATGAAAGGTGGTAAGGAGTATTTTAAAAGGGAGTAATCCTTAGTTCTATAGGTGGACGCCTTTTCGAGATATCGCCATAAAGGTGGACCAAGGGTGACTCTAGAATGTTTGTACGATATGGGTATCAAACGAAAGGTGTTACTGAGCATTTTAAGAGGGAGTGGGCATTAGGTCTATAGGTGGACGCCTTTTCGAGATATCGCCATTAGGGTGGGCCAGGGGGACTCTAGAATGTGTTTGTACGATATGGGTATCAAATGAAAGGTGGTAATGAGTATTTTAAAAGGGAGTAATCCTTAGTTCTATAGGTGGACGCCTTTTCGAGATATCGCCATAAAGGTGGACCAAGGGTGACTCTAGAATGTTTGTACGGTATGGGTATCAAACGAAAGGTGTTACTGAGCATTTTAAGAGGGAGTGGGCATTAGGTCTATAGGTGGACGCCTTTTCGAGATATCGCCATTAGGGTGGGCCAGGGTGACTCTAGAATGTGTGTACGATATGGGTATCAAATGAAAGGTGGTAATGAGTATTTTAAAAGGGAGTAATCCTTAGTTATATAGGTGGACGCCTTTTCGAGATATCGCCATTAGGGTGGGCCAGGTGTGACTCTAGAATGTTTGTACGATATGGGTATCAAACGAAAGGTGTTACTGAGCATTTTAAGAGGGAGTGGGCGTTAGGTCTATAGGTGGACGCCTTTTCGAGATATCCCCATTAGGGTGGGACAGGGGTGACTCTAGAATGTTTATACGATATGGGTATCAAACGAAAGGTGTTACTGAGCATTTTAAGAGGGAGTGGACATTAGGTCTATAGGTGGACGCCTTTTCGAGATATCGCCATTAGGGTGGGCCAGGGGTGACTCTAGAATGTTTGTACGATATGGGTATCAAACGAAAGGTGTTACTGAGCATTTTAAGAGGGAGTGGACATTAGGTCTATAGGTGGACGCCTTTTCGAGATATCGCCATTAGGGTGGGCCAGGGTGACTCTAGAATGTGTTTGTACGATATGGGTATCAAATGAAAGGTGGTAATGAGTATTTTAAAAGGGAGTAATCCTTAGTTCTATAGGTGGACGCCTTTTCGAAATATCGCCATTAGGGTGGGCCAGGTGTGACTCTAGAATGTTTGTACGATATGGGTATCAAACGAAAGGTGTTACTGAGCATTTTAAGAGGGAGTTGGCATTAGGTCTACAGGTGGACGCCTTTTCGAGATATCGCCATTAGGATGGGCTAGGGGTGACTCTAGAATGTTTGTACGATATGGGTATCAAACGAAAGGTGTTACTGAGCATTTTAAGAGGGAGTGGACATTAGGTCTATAGGTGGACGCCTTTTCGAGATATCGCCATTAGGATGGGCCAGGGGTGACTCTAGAATGTTTGTACGATAAGGGTATCAAACGAAAGGTGTTACTGAGCATTTTAAGAGGGAGTGGACACTAGGTCTATAGGTGGACGCCTTTTCGAGATATCGCCATTAGGGTGGGCCAGGGGTGACTCTAGAATGTTTGTACGATATGGGTATCAAACGAAAGGTGTTACTGAGCATTTTAAGAGGGAGTGGGCATTAGGTCTATAGGTGGACGCCTTTTCGAGATATCGCCATTAGGGTGGGACAGGGGTGACTCTGGTATGTTTTTGTACGATATGGATATCAAATTAAAGGTATTAATGAGGGTTTTAAAAGCGAGTGGCCCTTAGATGTATATGTGAAGGCGTTCTCGCGATATCGACCAAAATGTGGACCAGGTGATCCAGAAAATCATCTGTCGGGTACTGCTAATATATTTATATATGCAATACCACTAACAGTATTCCTGCCAAGATTCCAAGGGCTGTTGATTGCGCCTTGTAGAACTTTTTCATTTTCTTCTACTTAACATGGTAGGTGTCACACCCATTTTACAAAGTTTTTTCCAAAGTTATATTTTGCGTCAATAAACCAATCCAGTTACCATGTTTCATCCCTTTTTTCGTATTTGGTATAGAATTATGGCATTTTTTTCATTTTTCGTAATTTTCGATATCGATAAAGTGGGCGTGGTTATGGTCAGATTTCGCCCATTTTTTATACCAAGAAAAAGTGAGTTCAGGTAAGTACGTGGGCTAAGTTTAGTAAAGATATATCGGATTTTGCTCAAGTTATTGTGTTAACGGCCGAGCGGAAGGACAGACGTGGACTGGGCGTGGCTTCCACCGATTTCGCCCATTTTCACAGAGAACAGTTACCGTCATAGAATCTATGCTCCTACCAAATTTGAGAAGGATTGGTAAATTTTTGTTCGACTTATGGCAATAAAAGTATTCTAGACAAATTAAATGAAAATGGGCGGAGCCACGCCCATTTTGAAATTTTCTTTTATTTTTGTATTTTGTTGCATCATATCATTACTGGAGTTGAATTTTGACTTAATTTACTTATATACAGTAAAGATATTAAATTTTTTGTTAAAATTTGAATTTTAAAAAATTTTTTTTAAAAAGTGGGCGTGTTCTTCATCCAATTTTGCTAATTTTTATTTAGCACATATAGAGTAATAGTAGTAACGTTCCTGCCAAATTTCATCATGATATCTTCAACGACTGCCAAATTACAGCTTGCAAAACTTTTAAATTACCTTCTTGTAAAAGTGGGCGGTGCCACGCCCATTGTCCAAAATCTTACTAATTTTCTATTCTGCGTCATAACGTCAACCCATCTACCAAGTTTCGTCGCTTTATCTGTCTTTTGTAATGAATTATCGCACTTTTTCGGTTTTTCGAAATTTTCGATATCGAAAAAGTGGGCGTGGTTATAGTCCGATATCGTTCATTTTAAATAGCGATCTGAGATGAGTACTCAGGAACCTACATACCAAATTTCATCAAGATACCTCAAAATTTACTCAAGTTATCGTGTTAACGGACGGACGGACGGACGGACGGACGGACGGACGGACGGACGGACGGACGGACGGACGGACATGGCTCAATCAAATTTTTTTTCGATCCTGATTATTTTGATATATGGAAGTCTATATCTATCTCGATTCCTTTATATATGTACAACCAACCGTTATCCAATCAAAATTAATATACTCTGTGAGCTCTGCTCAACTGAGTATAAAAATGGTGTTCTGAGTAGCGTTTAAAAAGTTCTGGAGTTTCTGAAAAGGAGAAAAAAGTTCTGCAAATTTATGCCCAATATTCACATTTTTTCAAAAGTCAAATTTTTTTTAAAATGTTCAAAATAAAAAAAAATTGTTGTTCTGAGTAGCTTTTAAAAGGTTCTGGAGTTCCTGAAAAGGAGAAAAAAGTTCTGCAAATGTACGCCCAATATTCACTATTCACATTTTCCAAAATTCAAATTTTTTAAAAAATGTTGAAAATCAAAAAAAAAAAATTGGTGTTCTGAATAGCGTTTAAAAAGTTCTGGCGTTTCTGAAAAGTAGAAAAAAAGTTCTGCAAATTTGGGCCCAATATTCACATTCCCAAAAGTAAAATTTTTTAAAAAATGTTGAAAATCAAAAAAAAAATTGGTTTTCTGAGTAGCGTTTAAAAATTTCTGGAGTTTCTGAAAAGGAGAAAAAAAGTTCTGCAAATTTACGCCCAATATTCACATTTCTTCAAAAGTCAAATTTTTTTTAAAATGTTCAAAATAAAAAAAAAATTGTTGTTCTGAGTAACTTTTAAAAAGTTCTGGAATTCCTGGAAAGGAGAAAAAAGTTCTCCAAATTTACGCCCAACATTCACTATTCACATTTTCCAAAAGTCAAATTTTTTTAAAAATGTTGAAAATCAAAAAAAAAATTGGTGTTCTGAGTAGCGTTTAAAAAGTTCTGGAATTTCTGAAAAGGAGAAAAAAGTTCTGCAAATTTACGCCCAATATTCACTATTCACATTTTCCAAAAGTCAAATTTTTTAAAAAATGTTGAAAATCAAAAAAAAAATTGGTTTTCTGAGTAGCTTTTAAAAATTTCTGGAGTTTCTGAAAAGTAGAAAAAGTTCTGCAAATTTAGGCCCAATATTCACATTTTCCAAAAGTCAAATTTTTTAAACAATATTAAAAATCAATAAAAATTTGTGTATGAGTAGCTTTAGAAAAGTTCTGGAGTTCCTGAAAAACAGAAAAAGAGTTCCGCAAATTTACGCCCAATATTCACATTTTTTCAAAAGTCAAATTTTTTAAAAAATGTTCAAAAAAAAATTGCTGGAGTTCCTGAAAAGGAGAAAAAAGTTCTGCAAACTTAGGCCCAATATTCAAATTTTTACAAAAGTCAAACTTTTTAAAAAATGTTCAAAATCAAACAAAAAAAAATTGGTGGTCTGAGAAGCTTTTAAAAAGTTTTGGAGTTCCTCAAAAGGAGAAAAAAATTTCTGCAAATTTACACCCAATTTTTACATTTATTTTAAAGTAAATTTTTTTTAAAAATATTCAAAATAAAAAAAATGGTGTTCTCAGTAGCTTTTAAAAAGAACTGTAGTTCCTGAAAAGTAGAAAAAAAGTTCTGCAAATTTACGCCCAATATTCACTATTCACATTTTCCAAAGTAAAATTTTTTAAAAAATGTTCAAAATCAAAAAAAAAATTTGGTTGTCTGAGTAGCTTTTAAAAGTTCTGGAGTTCCTGAAACGGAGAAAAAAAGTTCTGCAAATTTACGCCCAATATTCACATTTATCCAAAAGTCAAATTTTTTAAAAAACGTTCAAAATCAAAAAAAAATGGTGTTCTGAGTAGCTTTTAAAAATTTCTTGAATTCCTGAAAAGGAGAAAAAAGTTCTGCAAATTTACGCCCAAAATTCACATTTATCCAAAAGTCATTTTTTTTTTTAAATGTTCAAAATCAAAAAGAAAAAATTGGTGTTCTGAGTAGCTTATAAAAATTTCTGGAGTTCCTGAAAAGGAGAAAAAAGTTCTGCAAATTTACGCCCAATATTCACTATTCACATTTTTGCAAAAGTAAAATTTTTTAAAAAATGTTCAAAATCAAAAAAAAATTGGTGTTCTGAATAGCGTTTAAAAATTTCTGAAGTTCCTGAAAATGAGAAAAAAATTTCTGCAAATTTACGCCCAATATTCACATTTTTCCAAAAGTAAAATTTAAAAAAAAAATTTTCAACATCAAAAGAAAAATGGTGTTCTGAGTAGCTTTTAAAAAGTTCTGGAGTTCCTGAAACGGAGAAAAAAAGTCCTGCAAATTTACGCCCAATATTCACATTTTTTCAAAAGTCAAACTTTTTTAAAATGTTCAAAATAAAAAAGAAAATATTGGTGTTCTGAGTAGCTTTTAAAAAGTTCTGGAGTTCCTGAAAAGGGGAAAAAAGTTCTGCAAATTTACGTCCAAATTCACATTTTTCCAAAAGTAAAATTTTTAACAAAACGTTCAAAATCAAAAAAAAATTGATGTTCTGAGTAGCGTATAAAAATGTCTGGAGTTCCTGAAACGGAGAAAAAAAGTTCTGCAAATTTACGCCCAAAATTCACATTTATCCAAAAGTCATATTTTTTAAAAAATGTTCAAAATCAAAAAGAAAAAATTGGTGTTCTGAGTAGCTTATAAAAATTTCTGGAGTTCCTGAAAAGGAGAAAAAAGTTCTGCAAATTTACGCCCAATATTCACTACTCACATTTTTGCAAAAGTAAAATTTTTTAAAAAATGTTCAAAATCAAAAAAAAATTGGTGTTCTGAATAGCGTTTAAAAATTTCTGAAGTTCCTGAAACGGAGAAAAAAAGTTCTGCAAATTTACGCCCAAAATTCACATTTATCCAAAAGTCAAATTTTTTAAAAAACGTTCAAAATCAAAAAAAAATGGTGTTCTGAGTAGCTTTTAAAAATTTCTTGAATTCCTGAAAAGGAGAAAAAAGTTCTGCAAATTTACGCCCAAAATTCACATTTATCCAAAAGTCATTTTTTTTTTTAAATGTTCAAAATCAAAAAGAAAAAATTGGTGTTCTGAGTAGCTTATAAAAATTTCTGGAGTTCCTGAAAAGGAGAAAAAAGTTCTGCAAATTTACGCCCAATATTCACTATTCACATTTTTGCAAAAGTAAAATTTTTTAAAAAATGTTCAAAATCAAAAAAAAATTGGTGTTCTGAATAGCGTTTAAAAATTTCTGAAGTTCCTGAAAATGAGAAAAAAAGTTCTGCAAATTTACGCCCAATATTCACATTTTTCCAAAAGTAAAATTTAAAAAAAAATTTTCAACATCAAAAGAAAAATGGTGTTCTGAGTAGCTTTTAAAAAGTTCTGGAGTTCCTGAAACGGAGAAAAAAAGTCCTGCAAATTTACGCCCAATATTCACATTTTTTAAAAAGTCAAATTTTTTAAAAAATGCTCAAAATCAAAAAAAAAGTTGGTTGTCTGAGTAGCTTTTAAAAAGTTCTCGAGTTCCTGAAACGGAGAAAAAAATTCTGCAAATTTACGCCCAATATCCACATTTTTACAAAAGTCAAATTTTTTAAAAAATATTTAAAAAAAAAATTGGTGTTCTGAGTAGCTTTTAAAAAGTTCTGGAGTTCCTAAAAGCGAGAAAATAAATGTCTGCAAATTTACGCCCAATATTCACATTTATCCAGAAGTCAAATTTTTAAAAAAATGTTCAAAATCAAAAAGAAAAAATTGGTGTTCTGAGTATCTTTTAAAAAGTTCTGGAGTTCCTGAAAAGGGGAAAAAAGTTCTGCAAATTTACGCCCAATATTCACATTTTCCAAAAGAAAAATTAAAAAAAAAATGTTCAACATCAAAAAAAAAAAAATGGTGTTCTGAGTAGCTTTTAAAAAGTTCTGGAGTTCCTGAAAAGGATAAAAAAAGTTCTGCAAATTTACGCCCAATATTCACTATTCACATTTTTGCAAAAGTAAAATATTTAAAAAAATGTTCAAAATCAAAAAAAAAATGGTGTTCTGAGTAGCTTTTAAAAAGTTCTGGAGTTCCTGAAAAGGAGAAAAAAGTTCTGCAAATTTACGCCCAATATTCACATTTATCCAAAAGTCAAATTTTTAAAAAAATGTTCAAATCAAAAAGAAAAAATTGGTGTTCTGAGTAGCTTTTAAAAAGTTCTGGAGTTCCTGAAAACTAGAAAAAAAGTTCTGCAAATTTACGCCCAATATTCACATTTTTCCAAAAGTAAAATTTTTAAAAAATGTTCAACATCAAAAAAAATGGTGTTCTGAGTAGCTTTTAAAAAGTTCTGGAGTTCATGAAAAGGAGAAAAAAAGTTCTGCAAATTTACGCCCAATATTCACATTTATCCAAAAGTCAAATTTTTTAAAAAACGTTCAAAATCCAAAAGAAAAAATTGGTGTTCTGAGTAGCTTTAAAAAGTTCTGGAGTTCCTGAAAAGTTGAAAAAACGTTCTGTAAATTTACGCCCAATATTCACCATTCACATTTTTCCAAAAGTAAAATTTTTTAAAAAATGTTCAAAATCAAAAAGAACATTGGTGTTCTGAGTAGCTTTTAAAAAGTTCTGGAGTTCCTGAGAAGGAGAAAAAAGTTCTGCAAATTTACGCCCAATATTCACATTTTCAAAAAGTCAAATTTTTTAAAAATTGTTGAAAATCAAAAAGAACATTGGTGTTCTGAGTAGCGTTTAAAAAGTTCTGGAGTTTCTGAAAAGGAGAAAAAAAGTTCTGCAAATTTACGCCCAATATTCACATTTTCCAAAAGTCAAATTTTTTAAAAATGTTGAAAATCAAAAAAAAATTGGTTTTCTGAGTAGCGTTTAAAAAGTTCTGGAGTTCCTGAGAAGGAGAAAAAAAGTTCTCCAATTTTAAGCCGCAATTTCACATTTTTTTAAAAGTCAAATTTTTTAAAAAATGTTCAAAATCAAAAAAAATTGATGTTCTGAGTAGCTTTTAAAAATTTCTGGAGTTTCTGAAAAGGAGAAAAAGTTCTGCAAATTTAGGCCCAATATTCACATTTTTCCAAAAGTCAAATTTTTTAAAAAATATCAAAAATCAATAAAAATTGGTGTATGAGTAGCTTTAAAAAAGTTCTGGAGTTTCTGAAAAACAGAAAAAGAGTTCCGCAAATTTACGCCCAATATTCACATTTTTTCAAAAGTCAAATTTTTTAAAAAATGTTCAAAATCAAAAAAAAATTGCTGCTCTGAGTAGCTTTCAAAAATTGCTGGAGTTCCTGAAAAGAAGAAAAAAGTTCTGCAAACTTAGGCCCAATATTCAAATTTTTACAAAAGTCAAACTTTTTAAAAAATGTTCAAAATCAAACAAAAAAAAATTGGTGGTCTGAGAAGCTTTTAAAAAGTTTTGGAGTTCCTCAAAAGGAGAAAAAAATTTCTGCAAATTTACACCCAATATTTACATTTATTTTAAACTAAAATTTTTTTAAAAATATTCAAAATAAAAAAAATGGTGTTCTCAGTAGCTTTTAAAAAGAACTGTAGTTCCTGAAAAGTAGAAAAAAAGTTCTGCAAATTTACGCCCAATATTCACTATTCACATTTTTTCAAAAGTCAAATTTTTAAAATGTTCAAAATCAAAAAAAAAATTGGTGATCTGAGTAGCTTTTAAAATGTTCTGGAGGTCATGAAAAGGAGAAAAAAAGTTCTGCAAATTTACGCCCAATATTCACTATTCACATTTTTGCAAAAGTAAAATTTTTTAAAAAATGTTCAAAATCAAAAAAATATTGGTGTTATGAGTAGCTTTTAAAAAGTTCTGGAGTTCCTGAAAACGAGAAAAAAAGTTCTGCAAATTTACGCCCAATATTCACTATTCACATTTTTACAAAAGTAAAATTTTTCCAAAAATGTTCAAAATAAAAAAAAAATTGTGTTCTGAGTAGCTTTTAAAAAGTTCTGAACTTCCTGAAAAGGAGAAAAAATGACTGCCAATTTACGCCCAATATTCAAATTTTTCCAACAGTCAAATTTTTTAAAAAATGTTCAAAATCAAAAAGAAAAAATTGGTGTTCTGAGTAGCTTTTAAAAAGTTCTGGAGTTCCTGAAAAGGAGAAAAAAAGTTCTGCAAATTTAGGCACAATATTCACATTTCCAAAAGTCAAATTTTTTTAAAAATGTTCAAAATCAAAAAAAAAAGTTGGTGGTCTGAGTAGCTTTTAAAAAGTTCTGGAGTTCCTGAAACGGAGAAAAAAAGTTCTGCAAATTTACGCCCAATATTCACATTTTTTCAAAAGTCAAATTTTTTAAAAAATGTTCAAAAGCAAAAAAAAAAAGTTGGTGGTCTGAGTTCTGGAGTTCCTGAAAAGGAGAAAAAAGTTCTGCAAATTTACGCCTAATATTCACTATTCACATTTTCCAAAAGTCAAATTTTTTAAAAAATGTTGAAAATCAAAAAAAAAAAAAATGGTGTTCTGAGTAGCGTTTAAAAAGTTCTGGAGTTTCTGAAAAGGAGAAAAAAAGTTCTGCAAATTTACGCCCAATATTCACTATTCACATTTTCCAAAAGTTAAATTTTTTAAAAAATGTTGAAAATCAAAAAAAAAAAAAAAAATTGGTGTTCTGAATAGCTTTTAAAAAGTTCTGGAGTTTCTGAAATGGAGAAAAAAGTTCTGCAAATTTACGCCCAATATTCACTATTCACATTTTCCAAAAGTAAAATTTTTTAAAAAATGTTGGAAATAAAAAAAAAAAATTGGTGTTCTGAGTAGCGTTTAAAAAGTTCTGGAGTTTCTAAAAAGGAGAAAAAAAGTTCTGCAAACTTACGCCCTATATTCACATTTTCCAAAAGTCAAATTTTTAAAAAATGTTGAAAATCAAAAAAAAAAAAAATTGGTATTCTGAAATCAAAAAAAAAGTTGGTGGTCTGAGTAGCTTTTAAAAGTTCTGGAGTTCCTGAAACGGAGAAAAAAAGTTCTGCAAATTTACGCCGAATATTCACATTTTTTCAAAAGTCAAATTTTTTAAAAAATGTTCAAAAGCAAAAAAAAAAGTTGGTGGTCTGAGTTCTGGAGTTCCTGAAAAGGAGAAAAAAGTTCTGCAAATTTACGCCTAATATTCACTATTCACATTTTCCAAAAGTAAAATTTTTTAAAAAATTTTGAAAATCAAAAAAAAAAAATTGGTGTTCTGAGTAGCGTTTAAAAAGTTCTGGAAATTCTGAAAAGGAGAAAAAAAGTTCTGCAAATTTACGCCCAATATTCACTATTCACATTTTCCCAAAGTAAAATTTTTTATAAAATGTTGAAAATCAAAAAAAAAAAAATTGGTGCTCTGAGTAGCGTTTAAAAAGTTCTGAAGTTCCTGAGAAGGAGAAAAAAAGTTCTGAAATTTTAAGCCGCAATTTCACATTTTTTAAAAGTCAAATTTTAAAAAAAATGTTCTAAATCAAAAAAAAAAAAATGTATGTTCTGAGTAGCTTTTAAAAATTTTTTGGAGTTCCTGAAGAGGAGAAAAAGTTCTTCAAATTTAGGCCCAATATTCACATTTTTCCAAAAGTCAAATTTTTTAAAAAATATTCAAAATCAATATAAAATTAGTGTATGAGTAGCGTTTAAAAATGTTCTGGAGTTCCTGAAAAACAGAAAAAGAGTTCCGCAAATTTACGCCCAATATTCACATTTTTTCAAAAGTCAAATTTTTTAAAAATGTTCAAAATAAAAAAAAAAATTGCTGCTCTGAGTAGCTTTCAAAAATTGCTGGAGTTCCTGAAAAGGAGAAAAAAGTTCTGCAAACTTAGGCCCAATAATCACATTTTTTCAAAAGCCAAACTTTTTAAAAAATGTTCAAAATTAAAAAAAAAAAATTGGTGGTCTGAGAAGCTTTTAAAAAGTTCTGGAGTTCCTGAAAAGGAGAAAAAATGTCTGCAAATTTACGCCCAATATTCACTATTCACATTTTTCCAAAGTAAAATTTTTTAAAAAATGTTCAAAATAAAAAAAAAATTGCTGCTCTGAGTAGCTTTTAAAAATTTTTTGGAGTTCCTGAAGAGGAGAAAAAGTTCTTCAAATTTACGCCCAATAATCACATTTTTTCAAAAGCCAAACTTTTTAAAAATTTTCAAAATTAAACAAAAAATTGGTGGTCTGAGAAGCTTTTAAAAAGTTCTGGAGTTCCTGAAAAGGAGAAAAAAATGTCTGCAAATTTACGCCCAATATTCACATTTATTTTAAAGTAAAATTTTTTAAAAAATATTCAAAATAAAAAAATTGGTGTTCTGAGTAGCTTTTAAAAAGTTCTGGAGTTCCTGAAAAGCAGAAAAAAGTTCTGCAAATTTAGGCCCAATATTCACATTTTTTCAAGTCAAATTTTTTAATATGTTCAAAATCAAAAAAAAAAAAATTGGTGGTCTGAGCAGCTTTTAAAAAGTTCTGGAGTTCCTGAAAGCGAGAAAATAAATGTCTGCAAATTTACGCCCAATATTCACATTTATTTTAAAGTAAAATTTTTTAAGCCACAATTTCACATTTCTTTAAAAGTAAAATTTTTTAAAAAATGTTCAAAATAAAAAAAAAAATTGATGTTCTGAGTAGCTTTTAAAAATTTCTGGAGTTTCTGAAAAGGAGAAAAAGTTCTGCAAATTTACGCCCAATATTCACATTTTCCAAAATTCAAATTTTTTAAAAAATGTTGAAAATCAAAAAAAAAAAAATTGGTGTTCTGAATAGCGTTTGAAAAGTTCTGGCGTTTCTGAAAAGGAGAAAAAAAGTTCTGCAAATTTCGGCCCAATATTCACATTTCCAAAAGTAAAATTTTTTAAAAAATGTTGAAAATCAAAAAAAAAATTGGTTTTCTGAGTAGCGTTTAAAAAGTTCTGGAGTTTCTGAAAAGGAGAAAAAAAGTTCTGCAAATTTACGCCCAATATTCACTATTCACATTTTTTCAAAAGTCAAATTTTTTAAAATGTTCAAAATCAAAAAAAAAATTGGTGGTCTGAGTAGCTTTTAAAATGTTCTGGAGTTCATGAAAAGGAGAAAAAAAGTTCTGCAAATTTACGTCCAATATTCACTATTCACATTTTTGCAAAAGTAAAATTTTTTAAAAAATGTTCAAAATTAAAAAAAATATTGGTGTTATGAGTAGCTTTTAAAAAGTTCTGGAGTTCCTGAAAACGAGAAAAAAAGTTCTGCCAATTTACGCCCAATATTAACTATTCACATTTTTATAAATGTAAAATTTTTCCAAAAATGTTCAAAATAAAAAAAAAAAATTGTGTTCTGAGTAGCTTTTAAAAAGTTCTGAACTTCCTGAAAAGGAGAAAAAATGACTGCCAATTTACGCCCAATATTCACATTTTTTCAAAAGTAAAATTTTTTAAAAAATGTTCAAAAAAAAAAAAAAAGTTGGTGGTCTGAGTTCTGGAGTTCCTGAAAAGGAGAAAAAAGTTCTGCAAATTTACGCCTAATATGCACTATTCACATTTTCCAAAAGTAAAATTTTTTAAAAAATGTTGAAAATCAAAAAAAAAAATTGGTGTTCTGAGTAGCGTTTAAAAAGTTCTGGAGTTTCTGAAAAGGAGAAAAAAATTTCTGCAAATTTACGCCCAATATTCA
Organism: Eurosta solidaginis; assembly: GCF_040869045.1. Lineage (NCBI taxonomy): Eukaryota > Metazoa > Arthropoda > Insecta > Diptera > Tephritidae > Eurosta > Eurosta solidaginis. Next base: position 90,598,694 of record NC_090320.1, read on the forward strand.
CTATTCAAATTTTCCAAAAGTTAAATTTTTTAAAAAATGTTGAAAATCAAAAAAAAAAATTGGTGTTCTGAATAGCTTTTAAAAAGTTCTAGAGTTTCTGAAATGGAGAAGAAAAGTTCTGCAAACTTACGCCCAATATTCACATTTTCCAAAAGTCAAATTTTTAAAAAATGTTGAAAATCAAAAAAAAAAAAAAAAATTGGTGTTCTGAAATCAAAAAAAAAAAAAGTTGGTGGTCTGAGCAGCTTTTAAAAAGTTCTGGAGTTCCTGAAACGGAGAAAAAAAGTTCTGCAAATTTACGCCCAATATTCAAATTTTTTAAAAAATGTTCAAAAGCAAAAAAAAAGTTGGTGGTCTGAGTTCTGGAGTTCCTGAAAAGGAGAAAAAAGTTCTGCAAATTTACGCCTAATATTTACTATTCACATTTTCCAAAAGTCAAATTTTTTAAAAAATGTTGAAAATCAAAAAAAAAATTGGTGTTCTGAGTAGCGTTTAAAAAGTTCTGGAGTTTCTGAAAAGGAGAAAAAAAGTTCTGCAAATTTACGCCCAATATTCACTATTCACATTTTCCAAAAGTCAAATTTTTTAAAAAATGTTGAAAATCAAAAAAAAAAAAAATTGGTGTTCTGAGTAGTGTTTAAAAAGTTCTGAAGTTCCTGAGAAGGAGAAAAAAAGTTCTGCAATTTTAAGCCGCAATTTCACATTTTTTAAAAGTCAAATTTAAAAAAAAATGTTCTAAATCAAAAAAAAAAAAATGTATGTTCTGAGTAGCTTTTAAAAATTTTTTGGAGTTCCTGAAGAGGAGAAAAAGTTCTGCAAATTTGGGCCCAATATTCACATTTTTCCAAAAGTCAAATTTTTTAAAAAATATTCAACATCAATAAAAAATTGGTGTATGAGTAGCTTTCAAAAATGTTCTGGAGTTCCTGAAAAACAGAAAAAGAGTTCCGCAAATTTACGCCCAATATTCACATTTTTTCAAAAGTCAAATTTTTTTAAAAATGTTCAAAATAAAAAAAAAAATTGCTGCTCTGAGTAGCTTTCAAAAATTGCTGGAGTTCCTGAAAAGGAGAAAAAAGTTCTGTAAACTTAGGCCCAATATTCACATTTTTTCAAAAGCCAAACTTTTTAAAAAATGTTCAAAATTAAAAAAAAAAATTGGTGTTATGAGAAGCTTTTAAAAAGTTCTGGAGTTCCTGAAACCGAGAAAAAAATGTCTGCAAATTTACGCCCAATATTCACTATTCACATTTTTCCAAAGTAAATTTTTTTAAAAAATGTTCAAAATAAAAAAAAAATTGCTGCTCTGAGTAGCTTTCAAAAATTGCTGGAGTTCCTGAATAGGAGAAAAAAGTTCTGCAAACTTAGGCCCAATATTCACATTTTTTCAAAAGCCAAACTTTTTAAAAATTTTCAAAATTAAAAAAAAAATTGGTGGTCTGAGAAGCTTTTAAAAAGTTCTGGAGTTCCTGAAAAGGAGAAAAAAAATGTCTGCAAATTTACGCCCAATATTCACATTTATTTTAAAGTAAAATTTTTTAAAAAATATTCAAAATAAAAAAAATTGGTGTTCTGAGTAGCTTTTAAAAAGTTCTGGAGTTCCTGAAAAGCAGAAAAAAGTTCTGCAAATTTAGGCCCAATATTCACATTTTTTCAAAAGTCAAATTTTTTAATATGTTCAAAATCAAAAAAAAAAAAATTGGTGGTCTGAGCAGCTTTTAAAAAGTTCTGGAGTTCCTGAAAGCGAGAAAATAAATGTCTGCAAATTTACGCCCAATATTCACATTTATTTTAAAGTAAAATTTTTTAAGCCGCAATTTCACATTTTTTTAAAAGTCAAATTTTTTAAAAAATGTTCAAAATCAAAAAAAATTGATGTTCTGAGTAGCTTTTAAAAATTTCTGGAGTTTCTGAAAAGGAGAAAAAGTTCTGCAAATTTACGCCCAATATTCACATTTTCCAAAATTCAAATTTTTTAAAAAATGTTGAAAATCAAAAAAAAAATTGGTGTTCTGAATAGCGTTTAAAAAGTTCTGGCGTTTCTGAAAAGGAGAAAAAAGTTCTGCAAATTTCGGCCCAATATTCACATTTCCAAAAGTAAAATTTTTTAAAAAATGTTGAAAATCAAAAAAAAAAATTGGTTTTCTGAGTAGCGTTTAAAAAGTTCTGGAGTTTCTGAAAAGGAGAAAAAAAGTTCTGCAAATTTACGCCCAATATTCACATTTTTTCAAAAGTCAAATTTTTTTTAAAATGTTCAAAATAAAAAAAAAATTGTTGTTCTGAGTAACTTTTAAAAAGTTCTGGAATTCCTGGAAAGGAGAAAAAAGTTCTCCAAATTTACGCCCAACATTCACTATTCACATTTTGCAAAAGTCAAATTTTTTAAAAAATGTTGAAAATTAAAAAAAAAAATTGGTGTTCTGAGTAGCGTTTAAAAAGTTCTGGAATTTCTGAAAAGGAGAAAAAAGTTCTGCAAATTTACGCCCAATATTGACTATTCACATTTTCCAAAAGTCAAATTTTTTAAAAAATGTTGAAAATCAAAAAAAAATTGGTGTTCTGAATAGCTTTTACAAAGTTCTGGAGTTTATGAAAAGGAGAAAAAAGTTCTGCAAATTTACGCCCAATATTCACATTTTCCAAAAGGCAAATTTTTTAAAAACTGTTGAAAATCAAAAAAAAAAATTGGTTTTCGGAGTAGCGTTTAAAAAGTTCTGGAGTTCCTGAGAAGGAGAAAAAATGTTCTGCAATTTTAAGCCGCAATTTCACATTTTTTTAAAAGTCAAATTTTTTAAAAAATGTTCAAAATCAAAAAGAAATTGATGTTCTGGGTAGCTTTTAAAAATTTCTGGAGTTTCTGAAAAGTAGAAAAAGTTCTGCAAATTTAGGCCCAATATTCACATTTTTCCAAAAGTCAAATTTTTTAAAAAATATCAAAAATCAATAAAAATTGGTGTATGAGTAAAGTTCTGAAGTTCCTGAAAAACAGAAAAAGAGTTCCGCAAATTTACGCCCAATATTCACATTTTTTCAAAAGTCAAATTTTTTAAAAAATGTTTAAAAAAAAATTGCTGGAGTTCCTGAAATGGAGAAAAAAGTTCTGCAAACTTAGGCCCAATATTCAAATTTTTACGAAAGTCAAACTTTTTAAAAAATGTTCAAAATCAAACAAAAAAAATTGGTGGTCTGAGAAGCTTTTAAAAAGTTTTGGAGTTCCTCAAAAGGAGAAAAAAATTTCTGCAAATTTACACCCAATATTTACATTTATTTTAAAGTAAATTTTTTTTTAAAATATTCAAAATAAAACAAAATGGTGTTCTCAGTAGCTTTTAAAAAGAACTGTAGTTCCTGAAAAGTAGAAAAAAAGTTCTGCAAATTTACGCCCAATATTCACTATTCACATTTTTTCAAAAGTCAAATTTTTTAAAATGTTCAAAATCAAAAAAAAAATTGGTGGTCTGAGTAGCTTTTAAAATGTTCTGGAGTTCATGAAAAGGAGAAAAAAAGTTCTGCAAATTTACGTCCAATATTCACTATTCACATTTTTGCAAAAGTAAAATTTTTTAAAAAATGTTCAAAATTAAAAAAAATATTGGTGTTATGAGTAGCTTTTAAAAAGTTCTGGAGTTCCTGAAAACGAGAAAAAAAGTTCTGCCAATTTACGCCCAATATTCACTATTCACATTTTTACAAATGTAAAATTTTTCCAAAAATGTTCAAAATAAAAAAAAAAAATTGTGTTCTGAGTAGCTTTTAAAAAGTTCTGAACTTCCTGAAAAGGAGAAAAAATGACTGCCAATTTACGCCCAATATTCACATTTTTTCAAAAGTAAAATTTTTTAAAAAATGTTCAAAAAAAAAAAAAAAAAAGTTGGTGGTCTGAGTTCTGGAGTTCCTGAAAAGGAGAAAAAAGTTCTGCAAATTTACGCCTAATATGCACTATTCACATTTTCCAAAAGTAAAATTTTTTAAAAAATGTTGAAAATCAAAAAAAAAAATTGGTGTTCTGAGTAGCGTTTAAAAAGTTCTGGAGTTTCTGAAAAGGAGAAAAAAATTTCTGCAAATTTACGCCCAATATTCACTATTCAAATTTTCCAAAAGTTAAATTTTTTAAAAAATGTTGAAAATCAAAAAAAAAAATTGGTGTTCTGAATAGCTTTTAAAAAGTTCTAGAGTTTCTGAAATGGAGAAGAAAAGTTCTGCAAACTTACGCCCAATATTCACATTTTCCAAAAGTCAAATTTTTAAAAAATGTTGAAAATCAAAAAAAAAAAAAAAATTGGTGTTCTGAAATCAAAAAAAAAAAAAGTTCTGCAAATTTACGCCCAATATTCACTATTCACATTTTCCAAAAGTCAAATTTTTTAAAAAATGTTGAAAATCAAAAAAAAAAAAATTGGTGTTCTGAGTAGTGTTTAAAAAGTTCTGAAGTTCCTGAGAAGGAGAAAAAAAGTTCTGCAATTTTAAGCCGCAATTTCACATTTTTTAAAAGTCAAATTTAAAAAAAAATGTTCTAAATCAAAAAAAAAAAAATGTATGTTCTGAGTAGCTTTTAAAAATTTTTTGGAGTTCCTGAAGAGGAGAAAAAGTTCTGCAAATTTAGGCCCAATATTCACATTTTTCCAAAAGTCAAATTTTTTAAAAAATATTCAACATCAATAAAAAATTGGTGTATGAGTAGCTTTCAAAAATGTTCTGGAGTTCCTGAAAAACAGAAAAAGAGTTCCGCAAATTTACGCCCAATATTCACATTTTTTCAAAAGTCAAATTTTTTTAAAAATGTTCAAAATAAAAAAAAAAAAATTGCTGCTCTGAGTAGCTTTCAAAAATTGCTGGAGTTCCTGAAAAGGAGAAAAAAGTTCTGTAAACTTAGGCCCAATATTCACATTTTTTCAAAAGCCAAACTTTTTAAAAAATGTTCAAAATTAAAAAAAAAAATTGGTGTTCTGAGAAGCTTTTAAAAAGTTCTGGAGTTCCTGAAAACGAGAAAAAAATGTCTGCAAATTTACGCCCAATATTCACTATTCACATTTTTCCAAAGTAAATTTTTTTAAAAAATGTTCAAAATAAAAAAAAATTGCTGCTCTGAGTAGCTGTCAAAAATTGCTGGAGTTCCTGAAAAGGAGAAAAAAGTTCTGCAAACTTAGGCCCAATATTCACATTTTTTCAAAAGCCAAACTTTTTAAAAATTTTCAAAATTAAAAAAAAAATTGGTGGTCTGAGAAGCTTTTAAAAAGCTCTGGAGTTCCTGAAAAGGAGAAAAAAAATGTCTGCAAATTTACGCCCAATATTCACATTTATTTTAAAGTAAAATTTTTTAAAAAATATTCAAAATAAAAAAAATTGGTGTTCTGAGTAGCTTTTAAAAAGTTCTGGAGTTCCTGAAAAGCAGAAAAAAGTTCTGCAAATTTAGGCCCAATATTCACATTTTTTCAAAAGTCAAATTTTTTAATATGTTCAAAATCAAAAAAAAAAAAATTGGTGGTCTGAGCAGCTTTTAAAATGTTCTGGAGTTCCTGAAAGCGAGAAAATAAATGTCTGCAAATTTACGCCCAATATTCACATTTATTTTAAAGTAAAATTTTTTAAGCCGCAATTTCACATTTTTTTAAAAGTCAAATTTTTTAAAAAATGTTCAAAATCAAAAAAAAATTGATGTTCTGAGTAGCTTTTAAAAATTTCTGGAGTTTCTGAAAAGGAGAAAAAGTTCTGCAAATTTACGCCCAATATTCACATTTTCCAAAATTCAAATTTTTTAAAAAATGTTGAAAATCAAAAAAAAAAATTGGTGTTCTGAATAGCGTTTAAAAAGTTCTGGCGTTTCTGAAAAGGAGAAAAAAAGTTCTGCAAATTTCGGCCCAATATTCACATTTCCAAAAGTAAAATTTTTTAAAAAATGTTGAAAATCAAAAAAAAAAATTGGTTTTCTGAGTAGCGTTTAAAAAGTTCTGGAGTTTCTGAAAAGGAGAAAAAAAGTTCTGCCAATTTACGCCCAATATTCACATTTTTTCAAAAGTAAAATTTTTTAAAAAATGTTCAAAAAAAAAAAAAAAGTTGGTGGTCTGAGTTCTGGAGTTCCTGAAAAGGAGAAAAAAGTTCTGCAAATTTACGCCTAATATGCACTATTCACATTTTCCAAAAGTAAAATTTTTTAAAAAATGTTTAAAATCAAAAAAAAAAATTGGTGTTCTGAGTAGCGTTTAAAAAGTTCTGGAGTTTCTGAAAAGGAGAAAAAAATTTCTGCAAATTTACGCCCAATATTCACTATTCAAATTTTCCAAAAGTTAAATTTTTTAAAAAATGTTGAAAATCAAAAAAAAAATTGGTGTTCTGAATAGCTTTTAAAAAGTTCTAGAGTTTCTGAAATGGAGAAGAAAAGTTCTGCAAACTTACGCCCAATATTCACATTTTCCAAAAGTCAAATTTTTAAAAAATGTTGAAAATCAAAAAAAAAAAAAAAAAAATTGGTGTTCTGAAATCAAAAAAAAAAAAATTGGTGGTCTGAGCAGCTTTTAAAAAGTTCTGGAGTTCCTGAAACGGAGAAAAAAAGTTCTGCAAATTTACGCCCAATATTCAAATTTTTTAAAAAATGTTCAAAAGCAAAAAAAAAGTTGGTGGTCTGAGTTCTGGAGTTCCTGAAAAGGAGAAAAAAGTTCTGCAAATTTACGCCTAATATTTACTATTCACATTTTCCAAAAGTCAAATTTTTTAAAAAATGTTGAAAATCAAAAAAAAAATTGGTGTTCTGAGTAGCGTTTAAAAAGTTCTGGAGTTTCTGAAAAGGATAAAAAAAGTTCTGCAAATTTACGCCCAATATTCACTATTCACATTTTCCAAAAGTCAAATTTTTTAAAAAATGTTGAAAATCAAAAAAAAAAAAATTGGTGTTCTGAGTAGTGTTTAAAAAGTTCTGAAGTTCCTGAGAAGGAGAAAAAAAGTTCTGCAATTTTAAGCCGCAATTTCACATTTTTTAAAAGTCAAATTTAAAAAAAAATGTTCTAAATCAAAAAAAAAAAAATGTATGTTCTGAGTAGCTTTTAAAAATTTTTTGGAGTTCCTGAAGAGGAGAAAAAGTTCTGCAAATTTGGGCCCAATATTCACATTTTTCCAAAAGTCAAATTTTTTAAAAAATATTCAACATCAATAAAAAATTGGTGTATGAGTAGCTTTCAAAAATGTTCTGGAGTTCCTGAAAAACAGAAAAAGAGTTCCGCAAATTTACGCCCAATATTCACATTTTTTCAAAAGTCAAATTTTTTTAAAAATGTTCAAAATAAAAAAAAAATTGCTGCTCTGAGTAGCTTTCAAAAATTGCTGGAGTTCCTGAAAAGGAGAAAAAAGTTCTGTAAACTTAGGCCCAATATTCACATTTTTTCAAAAGCCAAACTTTTTAAAAAATGTTCAAAATTAAAAAAAAAAATTGGTGTTATGAGAAGCTTTTAAAAAGTTCTGGAGTTCCTGAAACCGAGAAAAAAATGTCTGCAAATTTACGCCCAATATTCACTATTCACATTTTTCCAAAGTAAATTTTTTTAAAAAATGTTCAAAATAAAAAAAAAATTGCTGCTCTGAGTAGCTTTCAAAAATTGCTGGAGTTCCTGAAAAGGAGAAAAAAGTTCTGCAAACTTAGGCCCAATATTCACATTTTTTCAAAAGCCAAACTTTTTAAAAATTTTCAAAATTAAAAAAAAAATTGGTGGTCTGAGAAGCTTTTAAAAAGTTCTGGAGTTCCTGAAAAGGAGAAAAAAAATGTCTGCAAATTTACGCCCAATATTCACATTTATTTTAAAGTAAAATTTTTTAAAAAATATTCAAAATAAAAAAAATTGGTGTTCTGAGTAGCTTTTAAAAAGTTCTGGAGTTCCTGAAAAGCAGAAAAAAGTTCTGCAAATTTAGGCCCAATATTCACATTTTTTCAAAAGTCAAATTTTTTAATATGTTCAAAATCAAAAAAAAAAAATTGGTGGTCTGAGCAGCTTTTAAAAAGTTCTGGAGTTCCTGAAAGCGAGAAAATAAATGTCTGCAAATTTACGCCCAATATTCACATTTATTTTAAAGTAAAATTTTTTAAGCCGCAATTTCACATTTTTTTAAAAGTCAAATTTTTTAAAAAATGTTCAAAATCAAAAAAAAATTGATGTTCTGAGTAGCTTTTAAAAATTTCTGGAGTTTCTGAAAAGGAGAAAAAGTTCTGCAAATTTACGCCCAATATTCACATTTTCCAAAATTCAAATTTTTTAAAAAATGTTGAAAATCAAAAAAAAAATTGGTGTTCTGAATAGCGTTTAAAAAGTTCTGGCGTTTCTGAAAAGGAGAAAAAAGTTCTGCAAATTTCGGCCCAATATTCACATTTCCAAAAGTAAAATTTTTTAAAAAATGTTGAAAATCAAAAAAAAAAATTGGTTTTCTGAGTAGCGTTTAAAAAGTTCTGGAGTTTCTGAAAAGGAGAAAAAAAGTTCTGCAAATTTACGCCCAATATTCACATTTTCCAAAAGGCAAATTTTTTAAAAACTGTTGAAAATCAAAAAAAAAAATTGGTTTTCGGAGTAGCGTTTAAAAAGTTCTGGAGTTCCTGAGAAGGAGAAAAAATGTTCTGCAATTTTAAGCCGCAATTTCACATTTTTTTAAAAGTCAAATTTTTTAAAAAATGTTCAAAATCAAAAAGAAATTGATGTTCTGGGTAGCTTTTAAAAATTTCTGGAGTTTCTGAAAAGTAGAAAAAGTTCTGCAAATTTAGGCCCAATATTCACATTTTTTCAAAAGTCAAATTTTTTAAAAAATGTTTAAAAAAAAATTGCTGGAGTTCCTGAAATGGAGAAAAAAGTTCTGCAAACTTAGGCCCAATATTCAAATTTTTACGAAAGTCAAACTTTTTAAAAAATGTTCAAAATCAAACAAAAAAAATTGGTGGTCTGAGAAGCTTTTAAAAAGTTTTGGAGTTCCTCAAAAGGAGAAAAAAATTTCTGCAAATTTACACCCAATATTTACATTTATTTTAAAGTAAATTTTTTTTAAAAATATTCAAAATAAAACAAAATGGTGTTCTCAGTAGCTTTTAAAAAGAACTGTAGTTCCTGAAAAGTAGAAAAAAAGTTCTGCAAATTTACGCCCAATATTCACTATTCACATTTTTTCAAAAGTCAAATTTTTTAAAATGTTCAAAATCAAAAAAAAAATTGGTGGTCTGAGTAGCTTTTAAAATGTTCTGGAGTTCATGAAAAGGAGAAAAAAAGTTCTGCAAATTTACGTCCAATATTCACTATTCACATTTTTGCAAAAGTAAAATTTTTTAAAAAATGTTCAAAATTAAAAAAAATATTGGTGTTATGAGTAGCTTTTAAAAAGTTCTGGAGTTCCTGAAAACGAGAAAAAAAGTTCTGCCAATTTACGCCCAATATTCACTATTCACATTTTTACAAATGTAAAATTTTTCCAAAAATGTTCAAAATAAAAAAAAAAATTGTGTTCTGAGTAGCTTTTAAAAAGTTCTGAACTTCCTGAAAAGGAGAAAAAATGACTGCCAATTTACGCCCAATATTCACATTTTTTCAAAAGTAAAATTTTTTAAAAAATGTTCAAAAAAAAAAAAAAAAGTTGGTGGTCTGAGTTCTGGAGTTCCTGAAAAGGAGAAAAAAGTTCTGCAAATTTACGCCTAATATGCACTATTCACATTTTCCAAAAGTAAAATTTTTTAAAAAATGTTGAAAATCAAAAAAAAAAAATTGGTGTTCTGAGTAGCGTTTAAAAAGTTCTGGAGTTTCTGAAAAGGAGAAAAAAATTTCTGCAAATTTACGCCCAATATTCACTATTCAAATTTTCCAAAAGTTAAATTTTTTAAAAAATGTTGAAAATCAAAAAAAAAAATTGGTGTTCTGAATAGCTTTTAAAAAGTTCTAGAGTTTCTGAAATGGAGAAGAAAAGTTCTGCAAACTTACGCCCAATATTCACATTTTCCAAAAGTCAAATTTTTAAAAAATGTTGAAAATCAAAAAAAAAAAAAAAATTGGTGTTCTGAAATCAAAAAAAAAAAAAGTTGGTGGTCTGAGTAGCTTTTAAAAAGTTCTGGAGTTCCTGAAACGGAGAAAAAAAGTTCTGCAAATTTACGCCCAATATTCAAATTTTTTCAAAAGTCAAATTTTTTAAAAAATGTTCAAAAGCAAAAAAAAAGTTGGTGGTCTGAGTTCTGGAGTTCCTGAAAAGGAGAAAAAAGTTCTGCAAATTTACGCCTAATATTTACTATTCACATTTTCCAAAAGTCAAATTTTTTAAAAAATGTTGAAAATCAAAAAAAAAATTGGTGTTCTGAGTAGCGTTTAAAAAGTTCTGGAGTTTCTGAAAAGGAGAAAAAAAGTTCTGCAAATTTACGCCCAATATTCACTATTCACATTTTCCAAAAGTCAAATTTTTTAAAAAATGTTGAAAATCAAAAAAAAAAAAATTGGTGTTCTGAGTAGTGTTTAAAAAGTTCTGAAGTTCCTGAGAAGGAGAAAAAAAGTTCTGCAATTTTAAGCCGCAATTTCACATTTTTTAAAAGTCAAATTTAAAAAAAAATGTTCTAAATCAAAAAAAAAAAAATGTATGTTCTGAGTAGCTTTTAAAAATTTTTTGGAGTTCCTGAAGAGGAGAAAAAGTTCTGCAAATTTAGGCCCAATATTCACATTTTTCCAAAAGTCAAATTTTTTTAAAAATATTCAACATCAATAAAAAATTGGTGTATGAGTAGCTTTCAAAAATGTTCTGGAGTTCCTGAAAAACAGAAAAAGAGTTCCGCAAATTTACGCCCAATATTCACATTTTTTCAAAAGTCAAATTTTTTTAAAAATGTTCAAAATAAAAAAAAAAAAATTGCTGCTCTGAGTAGCTTTCAAAAATTGCTGGAGTTCCTGAAAAGGAGAAAAAAGTTCTGTAAACTTAGGCCCAATATTCACATTTTTTCAAAAGCCAAACTTTTTAAAAAATGTTCAAAATTAAAAAAAAAAATTGGTGTTCTGAGAAGCTTTTAAAAAGTTCTGGAGTTCCTGAAAACGAGAAAAAAATGTCTGCAAATTTACGCCCAATATTCACTATTCACATTTTTCCAAAGTAAATTTTTTTAAAAAATGTTCAAAATAAAAAAAAAATTGCTGCTCTGAGTAGCTGTCAAAAATTGCTGGAGTTCCTGAAAAGGAGAAAAAAGTTCTGCAAACTTAGGCCCAATATTCACATTTTTTCAAAAGCCAAACTTTTTAAAAATTTTCAAAATTAAAAAAAAAATTGGTGGTCTGAGAAGCTTTTAAAAAGTTCTGGAGTTCCTGAAAAGGAGAAAAAAAATGTCTGCAAATTTACGCCCAATATTCACATTTATTTTAAAGTAAAATTTTTTAAAAAATATTCAAAATAAAAAAAATTGGTGTTCTGAGTAGCTTTTAAAAAGTTCTGGAGTTCCTGAAAAGCAGAAAAAAGTTCTGCAAATTTAGGCCCAATATTCACATTTTTTCAAAAGTCAAATTTTTTAATATGTTCAAAATCAAAAAAAAAAAAATTGGTGGTCTGAGCAGCTTTTAAAAAGTTCTGGAGTTCCTGAAAGCGAGAAAATAAATGTCTGCAAATTTACGCCCAATATTCACATTTATTTTAAAGTAAAATTTTTTAAGCCGCAATTTCACATTTTTTTAAAAGTCAAATTTTTTAAAAAATGTTCAAAATCAAAAAAAAATTGATGTTCTGAGTAGCTTTTAAAAATTTCTGGAGTTTCTGAAAAGGAGAAAAAGTTCTGCAAATTTACGCCCAATATTCACATTTTCCAAAATTCAAATTTTTTAAAAAATGTTGAAAATCAAAAAAAAAATTGGTGTTCTGAATAGCGTTTAAAAAGTTCTGGCGTTTCTGAAAAGGAGAAAAAAAGTTCTGCAAATTTCGGCCCAATATTCACATTTCCAAAAGTAAAATTTTTTAAAAAATGTTGAAAATCAAAAAAAAAAATTGGTTTTCTGAGTAGCGTTTAAAAAGTTCTGGAGTTTCTGAAAAGGAGAAAAAAAGTTCTGCCAATTTACGCCCAATATTCACATTTTTTCAAAAGTAAAATTTTTTAAAAAATGTTCAAAAAAAAAAAAAAAGTTGGTGGTCTGAGTTCTGGAGTTCCTGAAAAGGAGAAAAAAGTTCTGCAAATTTACGCCTAATATGCACTATTCACATTTTCCAAAAGTAAAATTTTTTAAAAAATGTTGAAAATCAAAAAAAAAAATTGGTGTTCTGAGTAGCGTTTAAAAAGTTCTGGAGTTTCTGAAAAGGAGAAAAAAATTTCTGCAAATTTACGCCCAATATTCACTATTCAAATTTTCCAAAATTTAAATTTTTTAAAAAATGTTGAAAATCAAAAAAAAAAATTGGTGTTCTGAATAGCTTTTAAAAAGTTCTAGAGTTTCTGAAATGGAGAAGAAAAGTTCTGCAAACTTACGCCCAATATTCACATTTTCCAAAAGTCAAATTTTTAAAAAATGTTGAAAATCAAAAAAAAAAAAAAAAAATTGGTGTTCTGAAATCAAAAAAAAAAAAGTTGGTGGTCTGAGCAGCTTTTAAAAAGTTCTGGAGTTCCTGAAACGGAGAAAAAAAGTTCTGCAAATTTACGCCCAATATTCAAATTTTTTAAAAAATGTTCAAAAGCAAAAAAAAGTTGGTGGTCTGAGTTCTGGAGTTCCTGAAAAGGAGAAAAAAGTTCTGCAAATTTACGCCTAATATTTACTATTCACATTTTCCAAAAGTCAAATTTTTTAAAAAATGTTGAAAATCAAAAAAAAAATTGGTGTTCTGAGTAGCGTTTAAAAAGTTCTGGAGTTTCTGAAAAGGAGAAAAAAAGTTCTGCAAATTTACGCCCAATATTCACTATTCACATTTTCCAAAAGTCAAATTTTTTAAAAAATGTTGAAAATCAAAAAAAAAAAATTGGTGTTCTGAGTAGTGTTTAAAAAGTTCTGAAGTTCCTGAGAAGGAGAAAAAAAGTTCTGCAATTTTAAGCCGCAATTTCACATTTTTTAAAAGTCAAATTTAAAAAAAAATGTTCTAAATCAAAAAAAAAAAAAATGTATGTTCTGAGTAGCTTTTAAAAATTTTTTGGAGTTCCTGAAGAGGAGAAAAAGTTCTGCAAATTTGGGCCCAATATTCACATTTTTCCAAAAGTCAAATTTTTTAAAAAATATTCAACATCAATAAAAAATTGGTGTATGAGTAGCTTTCAAAAATGTTCTGGAGTTCCTGAAAAACAGAAAAAGAGTTCCGCAAATTTACGCCCAATATTCACATTTTTTCAAAAGTCAAATTTTTTTAAAAATGTTCAAAATAAAATAAAAAAATTGCTGCTCTGAGTAGCTTTCAAAAATTGCTGGAGTTCCTGAAAAGGAGAAAAAAGTTCTGTAAACTTAGGCCCAATATTCACATTTTTTCAAAAGCCAAACTTTTTAAAAAATGTTCAAAATTAAAAAAAAAAATTGGTGTTATGAGAAGCTTTTAAAAAGTTCTGGAGTTCCTGAAACCGAGAAAAAAATGTCTGCAAATTTACGCCCAATATTCACTATTCACATTTTTCCAAAGTAAATTTTTTTTAAAAAATGTTCAAAATAAAAAAAAAATTGCTGCTCTGAGTAGCTTTCAAAAATTGCTGGAGTTCCTGAAAAGGAGAAAAAAGTTCTGCAAACTTAGGCCCAATATTCACATTTTTTCAAAAGCCAAACTTTTTAAAAATTTTCAAAATTAAAAAAAAAATTGGTGGTCTGAGAAGCTTTTAAAAAGTTCTGGAGTTCCTGAAAAGGAGAAAAAAAATGTCTGCAAATTTACGCCCAATATTCACATTTATTTTAAAGTAAAATTTTTTAAAAAATATTCAAAATAAAAAAAATTGGTGTTCTGAGTAGCTTTTAAAAAGTTCTGGAGTTCCTGAAAAGCAGAAAAAAGTTCTGCAAATTTAGGCCCAATATTCACATTTTTTCAAAAGTCAAATTTTTTAATATGTTCAAAATCAAAAAAAAAAAAATTGGTGGTCTGAGCAGCTTTTAAAAAGTTCTGGAGTTCCTGAAAGCGAGAAAATAAATGTCTGCAAATTTACGCCCAATATTCACATTTATTTTAAAGTAAAATTTTTTAAGCCGCAATTTCACATTTTTTTAAAAGTCAAATTTTTTAAAAAATGTTCAAAATCAAAAAAAAATTGATGTTCTGAGTAGCTTTTAAAAATTTCTGGAGTTTCTGAAAAGGAGAAAAAGTTCTGCAAATTTACGCCCAATATTCACATTTTCCAAAATTCAAATTTTTTAAAAAATGTTGAAAATCAAAAAAAAAATTGGTGTTCTGAATAGCGTTTAAAAAGTTCTGGCGTTTCTGAAAAGGAGAAAAAAGTTCTGCAAATTTCGGCCCAATATTCACATTTCCAAAAGTAAAATTTTTTAAAAAATGTTGAAAATCAAAAAAAAAAATTGGTTTTCTGAGTAGCGTTTAAAAAGTTCTGGAGTTTCTGAAAAGGAGAAAAAAAGTTCTGCAAATTTACGCCCAATATTCACATTTTTTCAAAAGTCAAATTTTTTTTAAAATGTTCAAAATAAAAAAAAAATTGTTGTTCTGAGTAACTTTTAAAAAGTTCTGGAATTCCTGGAAAGGAGAAAAAAGTTCTCCAAATTTACGCCCAATTCACTATTCACATTTTGCAAAAGTCAAATTTTTTAAAAAATGTTGAAAATTAAAAAAAAAAATTGGTGTTCTGAGTAGCGTTTAAAAAGTTCTGGAATTTCTGAAAAGGAGAAAAAAGTTCTGCAAATTTACGCCCAATATTGACTATTCACATTTTCCAAAAGTCAAATTTTTTAAAAAATGTTGAAAATCAAAAAAAAATTGGTGTTCTGAATAGCTTTTACAAAGTTCTGGAGTTTATGAAAAGGAGAAAAAAGTTCTGCAAATTTACGCCCAATATTCACATTTTCCAAAAGGCAAATTTTTTAAAAACTGTTGAAAATCAAAAAAAAAAATTGGTTTTCGGAGTAGCGTTTAAAAAGTTCTGGAGTTCCTGAGAAGGAGAAAAAATGTTCTGCAATTTTAAGCCGCAATTTCACATTTTTTTAAAAGTCAAATTTTTTAAAAAATGTTCAAAATCAAAAAGAAATTGATGTTCTGGGTAGCTTTTAAAAATTTCTGGAGTTTCTGAAAAGTAGAAAAAGTTCTGCAAATTTAGGCCCAATATTCACATTTTTCCAAAAGTCAAATTTTTTAAAAAATATCAAAAATCAATAAAAATTGGTGTATGAGTAAAGTTCTGAAGTTCCTGAAAAACAGAAAAAGAGTTCCGCAAATTTACGCCCAATATTCACATTTTTTCAAAAGTCAAATTTTTTAAAAAATGTTTAAAAAAATTGCTGGAGTTCCTGAAATGGAGAAAAAAGTTCTGCAAACTTAGGCCCAATATTCAAATTTTTACGAAAGTCAAACTTTTTAAAAAATGTTCAAAATCAAACAAAAAAAATTGGTGGTCTGAGAAGCTTTTAAAAAGTTTTGGAGTTCCTCAAAAGGAGAAAAAAATTTCTGCAAATTTACACCCAATATTTACATTTATTTTAAAGTAAATTTTTTTTTAAAATATTCAAAATAAAACAAAATGGTGTTCTCAGTAGCTTTTAAAAAGAACTGTAGTTCCTGAAAAGTAGAAAAAAAGTTCTGCAAATTTACGCCCAATATTCACTATTCACATTTTTTCAAAAGTCAAATTTTTTAAAATGTTCAAAATCAAAAAAAAAATTGGTGGTCTGAGTAGCTTTTAAAATGTTCTGGAGTTCATGAAAAGGAGAAAAAAAGTTCTGCAAATTTACGTCCAATATTCACTATTCACATTTTTGCAAAAGTAAAATTTTTTAAAAAATGTTCAAAATTAAAAAAAATATTGGTGTTATGAGTAGCTTTTAAAAAGTTCTGGAGTTTCTGAAAACGAGAAAAAAAGTTCTGCCAATTTACGCCCAATATTCACTATTCACATTTTTACAAATGTAAAATTTTTCCAAAAATGTTCAAAATAAAAAAAAAAAATTGTGTTCTGAGTAGCTTTTAAAAAGTTCTGAACTTCCTGAAAAGGAGAAAAAATGACTGCCAATTTACGCCCAATATTCACATTTTTTCAAAAGTAAAATTTTTTAAAAAATGTTCAAAAAAAAAAAAAAAAAGTTGGTGGTCTGAGTTCTGGAGTTCCTGAAAAGGAGAAAAAAGTTCTGCAAATTTACGCCTAATATGCACTATTCACATTTTCCAAAAGTAAAATTTTTTAAAAAATGTTGAAAATCAAAAAAAAAAATTGGTGTTCTGAGTAGCGTTTAAAAAGTTCTGGAGTTTCTGAAAAGGAGAAAAAAATTTCTGCAAATTTACGCCCAATATTCACTATTCAAATTTTCCAAAAGTTAAATTTTTTAAAAAATGTTGAAAATCAAAAAAAAAAATTGGTGTTCTGAATAGCTTTTAAAAAGTTCTAGAGTTTCTGAAATGGAGAAGAAAAGTTCTGCAAACTTACGCCCAATATTCACATTTTCCAAAAGTCAAATTTTTAAAAAATGTTGAAAATCAAAAAAAAAAAAAAAAATTGGTGTTCTGAAATCAAAAAAAAAAAAAGTTGGTGGTCTGAGTAGCTTTTAAAAAGTTCTGGAGTTCCTGAAACGGAGAAAAAAAGTTCTGCAAATTTACGCCCAATATTCAAATTTTTTCAAAAGTAAAATTTTTTAAAACATGTTCAAAAGCAAAAAAAAAGTTGGTGGTCTGAGTTCTGGAGTTCCTGAAAAGGAGAAAAAAGTTCTGCAAATTTACGCCTAATATTTACTATTCACATTTTCCAAAAGTCAAATTTTTTAAAAAATGTTGAAAATCAAAAAAAAAATTGGTGTTCTGAGTAGCGTTTAAAAAGTTCTGGAGTTTCTGAAAAGGAGAAAAAGAGTTCTGCAAATTTACGCCCAATATTCACTATTCACATTTTCCAAAAGTCAAATTTTTTAAAAAATGTTGAAAATCAAAAAAAAAAAAATTGGTGTTCTGAGTAGTGTTTAAAAAGTTCTGAAGTTCCTGAGAAGGAGAAAAAAAGTTCTGCAATTTTAAGCCGCAATTTCACATTTTTTAAAAGTCAAATTTAAAAAAAAATGTTCTAAATCAAAAAAAAAAAATGTATGTTCTGAGTAGCTTTTAAAAATTTTTTGGAGTTCCTGAAGAGGAGAAAAAGTTCTGCAAATTTAGGCCCAGTATTCACATTTTTCCAAAAGTCAAATTTTTTAAAAAATATTCAACATCAATAAAAAATTGGTGTATGAGTAGCTTTCAAAAATGTTCTGGAGTTCCTGAAAAACAGAAAAAGAGTTCCGCAAATTTACGCCCAATATTCACATTTTTTCAAAAGTCAAATTTTTTTAAAAATGTTCAAAATAAAAAAAAAAAAATTGCTGCTCTGAGTAGCTTTCA
Organism: Eurosta solidaginis; assembly: GCF_040869045.1. Classification (NCBI taxonomy): domain Eukaryota; kingdom Metazoa; phylum Arthropoda; class Insecta; order Diptera; family Tephritidae; genus Eurosta; species Eurosta solidaginis. The sequence continues at coordinate 90,616,139 of NC_090320.1, forward strand.
AAAATTGCTGGAGTTCCTGAAAAGGAGAAAAAAGTTCTGTAAACTTAGGCCCAATATTCACATTTTTTCAAAAGCCAAACTTTTTAAAAAATGTTCAAAATTAAAAAAAAAAATTGGTGTTCTGAGAAGCTTTTAAAAAGTTCTGGAGTTCCTGAAAACGAGAAAAAAATGTCTGCAAATTTACGCCCAATATTCACTATTCACATTTTTCCAAAGTAAATTTTTTTAAAAAATGTTCAAAATAAAAAAAAAATTGCTGCTCTGAGTAGCTGTCAAAAATTGCTGGAGTTCCTGAAAAGGAGAAAAAAGTTCTGCAAACTTAGGCCCAATATTCACATTTTTTCAAAAGCCAAACTTTTTAAAAATTTTCAAAATTAAAAAAAAAATTGGTGGTCTGAGAAGCTTTTAAAAAGTTCTGGAGTTCCTGAAAAGGAGAAAAAAAATGTCTGCAAATTTACGCCCAATATTCACATTTATTTTAAAGTAAAATTTTTTAAAAAATATTCAAAATAAAAAAAATTGGTGTTCTGAGTAGCTTTTAAAAAGTTCTGAAGTTCCTGAAAAGCAGAAAAAAGTTCTGCAAATTTAGGCCCAATATTCACATTTTTTCAAAAGTCAAATTTTTTAATATGTTCAAAATCAAAAAAAAAAAAATTGGTGGTCTGAGCAGCTTTTAAAAAGTTCTGGAGTTCCTGAAAGCGAGAAAATAAATGTCTGCAAATTTACGCCCAATATTCACATTTATTTTAAAGTAAAATTTTTTAAGCCGCAATTTCACATTTTTTTAAAAGTCAAATTTTTTAAAAAATGTTCAAAATCAAAAAAAAATTGATGTTCTGAGTAGCTTTTAAAAATTTCTGGAGTTTCTGAAAAGGAGAAAAAGTTCTGCAAATTTACGCCCAATATTCACATTTTCCAAAATTCAAATTTTTTAAAAAATGTTGAAAATCAAAAAAAAAATTGGTGTTCTGAATAGCGTTTAAAAAGTTCTGGCGTTTCTGAAAAGGAGAAAAAAGTTCTGCAAATTTCGGCCCAATATTCACATTTCCAAAAGTAAAATTTTTTAAAAAATGTTGAAAATCAAAAAAAAAAATTGGTTTTCTGAGTAGCGTTTAAAAAGTTCTGGAGTTTCTGAAAAGGAGAAAAAAAGTTCTGCAAATTTACGCCCAATATTCACATTTTTTCAAAAGTCAAATTTTTTTTAAAATGTTCAAAATAAAAAAAAAATTGTTGTTCTGAGTAACTTTTAAAAAGTTCTGGAATTCCTGGAAAGGAGAAAAAAGTTCTCCAAATTTACGCCCAATTCACTATTCACATTTTGCAAAAGTCAAATTTTTTAAAAAATGTTGAAAATTAAAAAAAAAAATTGGTGTTCTGAGTAGCGTTTAAAAAGTTCTGGAATTTCTGAAAAGGAGAAAAAAGTTCTGCAAATTTACGCCCAATATTGACTATTCACATTTTCCAAAAGTCAAATTTTTTAAAAAATGTTGAAAATCAAAAAAAAATTGGTGTTCTGAATAGCTTTTACAAAGTTCTGGAGTTTATGAAAAGGAGAAAAAAGTTCTGCAAATTTACGCCCAATATTCACATTTTCCAAAAGGCAAATTTTTAAAAAACTGTTGAAAATCAAAAAAAAAAATTGGTTTTCGGAGTAGCGTTTAAAAAGTTCTGGAGTTCCTGAGAAGGAGAAAAAATGTTCTGCAATTTTAAGCCGCAATTTCACATTTTTTTAAAAGTCAAATTTTTTAAAAAATGTTCAAAATCAAAAAGAAATTGATGTTCTGGGTAGCTTTTAAAAATTTCTGGAGTTTCTGAAAAGTAGAAAAAGTTCTGCAAATTTAGGCCCAATATTCACATTTTTCCAAAAGTCAAATTTTTTAAAAAATATCAAAAATCAATAAAAATTGGTGTATGAGTAAAGTTCTGAAGTTCCTGAAAAACAGAAAAAGAGTTCCGCAAATTTACGCCCAATATTCACATTTTTTCAAAAGTCAAATTTTTTAAAAAATGTTTAAAAAAAAATTGCTGGAGTTCCTGAAATGGAGAAAAAAGTTCTGCAAACTTAGGCCCAATATTCAAATTTTTACGAAAGTCAAACTTTTTAAAAAATGTTCAAAATCAAACAAAAAAAATTGGTGGTCTGAGAAGCTTTTAAAAAGTTTTGGAGTTCCTCAAAAGGAGAAAAAAATTTCTGCAAATTTACACCCAATATTTACATTTATTTTAAAGTAAATTTTTTTTTTAAATATTCAAAATAAAACAAAATGGTGTTCTCAGTAGCTTTTAAAAAGAACTGTAGTTCCTGAAAAGTAGAAAAAAAGTTCTGCAAATTTACGCCCAATATTCACTATTCACATTTTTTCAAAAGTCAAATTTTTTAAAATGTTCAAAATCAAAAAAAAAATTGGTGGTCTGAGTAGCTTTTAAAATGTTCTGGAGTTCATGAAAAGGAGAAAAAAAGTTCTGCAAATTTACGTCCAATATTCACTATTCACATTTTTGCAAAAGTAAAATTTTTTAAAAAATGTTCAAAATTAAAAAAAATATTGGTGTTATGAGTAGCTTTTAAAAAGTTCTGGAGTTTCTGAAAACGAGAAAAAAAGTTCTGCCAATTTACGCCCAATATTCACTATTCACATTTTTACAAATGTAAAATTTTTCCAAAAATGTTCAAAATAAAAAAAAAAAATTGTGTTCTGAGTAGCTTTTAAAAAGTTCTGAACTTCCTGAAAAGGAGAAAAAATGACTGCCAATTTACGCCCAATATTCACATTTTTTCAAAAGTAAAATTTTTTAAAAAATGTTCAAAAAAAAAAAAAAAAAGTTGGTGGTCTGAGTTCTGGAGTTCCTGAAAAGGAGAAAAAAGTTCTGCAAATTTACGCCTAATATGCACTATTCACATTTTCCAAAAGTAAAATTTTTTAAAAAATGTTGAAAATCAAAAAAAAAAATTGGTGTTCTGAGTAGCGTTTAAAAAGTTCTGGAGTTTCTGAAAAGGAGAAAAAAATTTCTGCAAATTTACGCCCAATATTCACTATTCAAATTTTCCAAAAGTTAAATTTTTTAAAAAATGTTGAAAATCAAAAAAAAAAATTGGTGTTCTGAATAGCTTTTAAAAAGTTCTAGAGTTTCTGAAATGGAGAAGAAAAGTTCTGCAAACTTACGCCCAATATTCACATTTTCCAAAAGTCAAATTTTTAAAAAATGTTGAAAATCAAAAAAAAAAAAAAAATTGGTGTTCTGAAATCAAAAAAAAAAAAAGTTGGTGGTCTGAGTAGCTTTTAAAAAGTTCTGGAGTTCCTGAAACGGAGAAAAAAAGTTCTGCAAATTTACGCCCAATATTCAAATTTTTTCAAAAGTAAAATTTTTTAAAACATGTTCAAAAGCAAAAAAAAAGTTGGTGGTCTGAGTTCTGGAGTTCCTGAAAAGGAGAAAAAAGTTCTGCAAATTTACGCCTAATATTTACTATTCACATTTTCCAAAAGTCAAATTTTTTAAAAAATGTTGAAAATCAAAAAAAAAATTGGTGTTCTGAGTAGCGTTTAAAAAGTTCTGGAGTTTCTGAAAAGGAGAAAAAAAGTTCTGCAAATTTACGCCCAATATTCACTATTCACATTTTCCAAAAGTCAAATTTTTTAAAAAATGTTGAAAATCAAAAAAAAAAAAATTGGTGTTCTGAGTAGTGTTTAAAAAGTTCTGAAGTTCCTGAGAAGGAGAAAAAAAGTTCTGCAATTTTAAGCCGCAATTTCACATTTTTTAAAAGTCAAATTTAAAAAAAAATGTTCTAAATCAAAAAAAAAAAATGTATGTTCTGAGTAGCTTTTAAAAATTTTTTGGAGTTCCTGAAGAGGAGAAAAAGTTCTGCAAATTTAGGCCCAGTATTCACATTTTTCCAAAAGTAAAATTTTTTAAAAAATATTCAACATCAATAAAAAATTGGTGTATGAGTAGCTTTCAAAAATGTTCTGGAGTTCCTGAAAAACAGAAAAAGAGTTCCGCAAATTTACGCCCAATATTCACATTTTTTCAAAAGTCAAATTTTTTTAAAAATGTTCAAAATAAAAAAAAAAAAATTGCTGCTCTGAGTAGCTTTCAAAAATTGCTGGAGTTCCTGAAAAGGAGAAAAAAGTTCTGTAAACTTAGGCCCAATATTCACATTTTTTCAAAAGCCAAACTTTTTAAAAAATGTTCAAAATTAAAAAAAAAAATTGGTGTTCTGAGAAGCTTTTAAAAAGTTCTGGAGTTCCTGAAAACGAGAAAAAAATGTCTGCAAATTTACGCCCAATATTCACTATTCACATTTTTCCAAAGTAAATTTTTTTAAAAAATGTTCAAAATAAAAAAAAAATTGCTGCTCTGAGTAGCTGTCAAAAATTGCTGGAGTTCCTGAAAAGGAGAAAAAAGTTCTGCAAACTTAGGCCCAATATTCACATTTTTTCAAAAGCCAAACTTTTTAAAAATTTTCAAAATTAAAAAAAAAATTGGTGGTCTGAGAAGCTTTTAAAAAGTTCTGGAGTTCCTGAAAAGGAGAAAAAAAATGTCTGCAAATTTACGCCCAATATTCACATTTATTTTAAAGTAAAATTTTTTAAAAAATATTCAAAATAAAAAAAATTGGTGTTCTGAGTAGCTTTTAAAAAGTTCTGGAGTTCCTGAAAAGCAGAAAAAAGTTCTGCAAATTTAGGCCCAATATTCACATTTTTTCAAAAGTCAAATTTTTTAATATGTTCAAAATCAAAAAAAAAAAAATTGGTGGTCTGAGCAGCTTTTAAAAAGTTCTGGAGTTCCTGAAAGCGAGAAAATAAATGTCTGCAAATTTACGCCCAATATTCACATTTATTTTAAAGTAAAATTTTTTAAGCCGCAATTTCACATTTTTTTAAAAGTCAAATTTTTTAAAAAATGTTCAAAATCAAAAAAAAATTGATGTTCTGAGTAGCTTTTAAAAATTTCTGGAGTTTCTGAAAAGGAGAAAAAGTTCTGCAAATTTACGCCCAATATTCACATTTTCCAAAATTCAAATTTTTTAAAAAATGTTGAAAATCAAAAAAAAAAATTGGTGTTCTGAATAGCGTTTAAAAAGTTCTGGCGTTTCTGAAAAGGAGAAAAAAAGTTCTGCAAATTTCGGCCCAATATTCACATTTCCAAAAGTAAAATTTTTTAAAAAATGTTGAAAATCAAAAAAAAAAATTGGTTTTCTGAGTAGCGTTTAAAAAGTTCTGGAGTTTCTGAAAAGGAGAAAAAAAGTTCTGCAAATTTACGCCCAATATTCACATTTTTTCAAAAGTCAAATTTTTTTTAAAATGTTCAAAATAAAAAAAAAATTATTGTTCTGAGTAACTTTTAAAAAGTTCTGGAATTCCTGGAAAGGAGAAAAAAGTTCTCCAAATTTACGCCCAACATTCACTATTCACATTTTGCAAAAGTCAAATTTTTTAAAAAATGTTGAAAATTAAAAAAAAAATTGGTGTTCTGAGTAGCGTTTAAAAAGTTCTGGAATTTCTGAAAAGGAGAAAAAAGTTCTGCAAATTTACGCCCAATATTGACTATTCACATTTTCCAAAAGTCAAATTTTTTAAAAAATGTTGAAAATCAAAAAAAAATTGGTGTTCTGAATAGCTTTTACAAAGTTCTGGAGTTTATGAAAAGGAGAAAAAAGTTCTGCAAATTTACGCCCAATATTCACTATTCACATTTTCCAAAAGTCAAATTTTTTAAAAATGTTGAAAATCAAAAAAAAATGGTGTTCTGAGTAGCGTTTAAAAAGTTCTGGAGTTTCTGAAAAGGAGAAAAAAAGTTCTGCAAATTTACGCCTAATATTCACATTTTCCAAAAGGCAAATTTTTTAAAAACTGTTGAAAATCAAAAAAAAATTGGTTTTCGGAGTAGCGTTTAAAAAGTTCTGGAGTTCCTGAGAAGGAGAAAAAAAGTTCTGCAATTTTAAGCCGCAATTTCACATTTTTTTAAAAGTCAAATTTTTTAAAAAATGTTCAAAATCAAAAAAAAATTGATGTTCTGAGTAGCTTTTAAAAATTTCTGGAGTTTCTGAAAAGTAGAAAAAGTTCTGCAAATTTAGGCCCAATATTCACATTTTTCCAAATGTCAAATTTTTAAAAAAAATATCAAAAATCAATAAAAATTGTTGTATGAGTAAAGTTCTGAAGTTCCTGAAAAACTGAAAAAGGGTTCCGCAAATTTACGCCCAATATTCACATTTTTTCAAAAGTCAAATTTTTTAAAAAATGTTCAAAAAAAAATTGCTGGAGTTCCTGAAAAGGAGAAAAAAGTTCTGCAAACTTAGGCCCAATATTCAAATTTTTACAAAAGTCAAACTTTTTAAAAAATGTTCAAAATCAAACAAAAAAAAATTGGTGGTCTGAAGAGCTTTTAAAAAGTTTTGGAGTTCCTCAAAAGGAGAAAAAAATTTCTGCAAATTTACACCCAATATTTAAATTTATTTTAAAGTAAAATTTTTTTAAAAATATTCAAAATGAAAAAAATGGTGTTCTCAGTAGCTTTTAAAAAGAACTGTAGTTCCTGAAAAGTAGAAAAAAAGTTCTGCAAATTTACGCCCAATATTCACTATTCACATTTTTCCAAAGTAAAATTTTTTAAAAAATGTTCAAAATCAAAAAATTGGTGTTCTGAGTAGCTTCTAAAAAGTTCTGGAGTTCCTGAAAAGGAGAAAAAAGTTCAGCAAATTTGGGCCCAATATTCAAATTTTTTCAAAAGTCAAATTTTTTAAAATGTTAAAATCAAAAAAAATTGGTGGTCTGAGTAGCTTTTAAAATGTTCTGGAGTTCATGAAAAGGAGAAAAAAGTTCTGCAAATTTACGCCCAATATTCACTATTCACATTTTGGCAAAAGTAAAATTTTTTAAAAAATGTTCAAAATCAAAAAAAATATTGGTGTTATGAGTAGCTTTTAAAAAGTTCTGGAGTTCCTGAAAAGGAGAAAAAAAGTTCTGCAAATTTACGCCCAATATTAACTATTCACTTTTTTGCAAAAGTAAAATTTTTTAAAAAATATTCAAAAAAAATTGGTGTTCTGAGTAGCTTTTAAAAAGTTCTGGAGTTCTTGAAAAGGAGAAAAAAAGTTCTGCAAATTTACACGCAATATTAACTATTCACATTTTTGCAAGTCAAATTTTTTAAAAAATGTTCAAAATCAAAAAAAAAATGCTGTTCTGAGTAGCTTTTAAAAAGTTCTGGAGTTCCTGAAAAGGAGAAAAAAGTTCTGCAAATTACGCCCAATATTAACTATTCACATTTTTCCAAAAGTCAAAATTTTTAAAAAATATTCAAAATCAAAAAAAAAAAAGTTGGTGGTCTGAGTAGCTTTTAAAAAGTTCTGGAGTTCCTGAAACGGAGAAAAAAAACTCTGCAAATTTACGCCCAATATTCACATTTTTTCAAAAATCAAATTTTTTAAAAAATGCTCAAAATCAAAAAAAAAAGTTGGTGGTCTGAGTAGCTTTTAAAAAGTTCTGGATTTCCTGAAACGGAGAAAAAAATTCTGCAAATTTACGCCCAATATTCACATTTTTTCAAAAGTCAAATTTTTTAAAAAATATTCAAAAAAAAAATTGGTGTTCTGAGTAGCTTTTAAAAAGTTCTGGAGTTCCTGAAAGCGAGAAAATAAATGTCTGCAAATTTACGCCCAATATTCACATTTATCCAGAAGTCAAATTTTTTAAAAAATGTTCAAAATCAAAAAGAAAAGATTGCTGTTCTGAGTAGCTTTTAAAAAGTTCTGGAGTTCCTGAAAAGGGGAAAAAAGTTCTGCAAATTTACGCCCAATATTCACTATTCACATTTTTGCAAAAGTAAATTTTTTTAAAAAATGTTAAATATCAAAAAAAAATCGTGTTCTGAGTAGCTTTTAAAAATTTCTGAAGTTCCTGAAAATGAGAAAAAAAGTTCTGCAAATTTAAGCCCAATATTCACATTTTTTCCAAAGTCAAATTTTTTAAAAAATGTTCAAAATCAAAGAAAAAAATTGGTTGTCTGAGTAGCTTTTAAAAAGTTCTGGAGTTCCTGAAACGGAGAAAAAAAACTGCAAATTTACGCCCAATATTCACATTTATCCAAAAGTCAAATTTTTTAAAAAACGTTCAAAATCAAAAAAAAAATTGGTGTTCTGAGTAGCGTTTAAAAAGTTCTGGAGTTTATGAAAAGGAGAAAAAAAGTTCTGCAAATTTACGCCCAATATTCACATTTATCCAAAAGTCACATTTTTTTAAAAAATGTTCAAAATCAAAAAGACAAAATTGGTGTTCTGAGTAGCTTTTAAAAATTTCTGAAGTTCCTGAAAATGAGAAAAAATGTTCTGCAAATTTAAGCCCAATATTCACATTTTTTCAAAAGTCAATTTTTTTAAAAAATGTTCAAAATCAAAAAAAAATTTGGTTGTCTGAGTAGCTTTTAAAAAGTTCTGGAGTTCCTGAAACGGAGAAAAAACTTCTGCAAATTATTCACACTTAAAAAATATTTAAAAAAAAATTGGTGTTCTGAGTAGCTTTTAAAAAGTTCTGGAGTTCCTAAAAGCGAGAAAATAAATGTCTGCAAATTTACGCCCAATATTCACATTTATCCAGAAGTCAAATTTTTTAAAAAAAATGTTCAAAATCAAAAAGAAAAAATTGGTGTTCTGAGTAGCTTTTAAAAAGTTCTGGAGTTCCTGAAAAGGGGAAAAAAGTTCTGCAAATTTACGCCGAATATTCACATTTTTCAAAAGAAAAATTTTTAAAAAAATGTTCAACATCAAAAAAAAATGGTGTTCTGAGTAGCTTTTAAAAAGTTCTAGAGTTCCTGAAAAGGAGAAAAAAAGTTCTGCAAATTTACGCCCAATATTCACATTTCCCCAAAAGTCAAATTTTTAAAAAAATGTTCAAAATCAAAAAGAAAAAATTGGTGTTCTGAGTAGCTTTTAAAAAGTTCTGGAGTTCCTGAAAACTAGAAAAAAAGTTCTGCAAATTTACGCCCAATATTCACATTTTTCCAAAAGTAAAATTTTTTAAAAAATGTTCAACATCAAAAAAAAAATGGTGTTCTGAGTAGCTTTTAAAAAGTTCTGGAGTTCATGAAAAGGAGAAAAAAAGTTCTGCAAATTTACGCCCAATATTCACATTTATCCAAAAGTCAAATTTTTTAAAAAACGTTCAAAATCCAAAAGAAAAAATTGGGGTTCTGAGTAGCTTTTAAAAAGTTCTGTAGTTCCTGAAAAGTTGAAAAAATGTTCTGCAAATTTACGCCCAATATTCACCATTCACATTTTTCCAAAAGTAAAATTTTTTAAAAAATGTTCAAAATCAAAAAGAACATTGCTGTTCTGAGTAGCTTTTAAAAAGTTCTGGAGTTCCTGAGAAGGAGAAAAAGTTCTGCAACATTACGCCCAATATTCACATTTTCAAAAAGTCAAATTTTTTAAAAATTGTTGAAAATCAAAAAGAACAAAAATGTTCAAAAAAAATTGCTGGAGTTCCTGAAAAGGAGAAAAAAGTTCTGCAAACTTAGGCCCAATATTCAAATTTTTACAAAAGTCAAACTTTTTAAAAAATGTTCAAAATCAAACAAAAAAAAATTGGTGGTCGGAGAAGCTTTTAAAAAGTTTTGGAGTTCCTCAAAAGGAGAAAAAAATTTCTGCAAATTTACACCCAATATTTACATTTATTTTAAAGCAAAATTTTTTTAAAAATATTCACAATAAAAAAAATGGTGTTCTCAGTAGCTTTTAAAAAGAACTGTAGTTCCTGAAAAGTAGAAAAAAAGTTCTGCAAATTTACGCCCAATATTCACTATTCACATTTTTCCAAAGTAAAATTTTTTAAAAAATGTTCAAAATCAAAAAAATTGGTGCTCTGTGTAGCTTTTAAAAAGTTCTGGAGTTCCTGAAAAGGAGAAAAAATTTCTGCAAATTTGGGCCCAATATTCACATTTTTTCAAAAGTCAAATTTTTTAAAATGTTCAAAATCAAAAAAAAAATTGGTGGCCTGAGTAGCTTTTAAAATGTTCTGGAGTTCATGAAAAGGAGAAAAAAAGTTCTGCAAATTTACGACCAATATTCACTATTCACATTTTTGCAAAAGTAAAATTGTTTAAAAAATATTCAAAATCAAAAAAAATATTGGTGTTATGAGTAGCTTTTAAAAAGTTCTGGAGTTCCTGAAAAGGAGAAAAAAAGTTCTGCAAATTTACGCCCAATATTAACTATTCACATTTTTGCAAAAGTCAAATTTTTTAAAAAATATTCAAAAAAAATTGGTGTTCTGAGTAGCTTTTAAAAAGTTCTGGAGTTCTTGAAAAGGAGAAAAAAAGTTCTGCAAATTTACATGCAATATTAACTATTCACATTTTTGCAAAAGTCAAATTTTTTAAAAAATGTTCAAAATCAAAAAAAAAAATGCTGTTCTGAGTAGCTTTTAAAAAGTTGGATTCCTGAAAAGGAGAAAAAAGTTCTGCAAATTACGCCCAATATAACTATTCACATTTTTCCAAAAGTCAAATTTTTTAAAAAATGTGTAAAATCAAAAAAAAAAGTTGGTGGTCTGAGTAGCTTTTAAAAAGTTCTGGAGATCCTGAAACGGAGAAAAAAACTCTGCAAATTTAGGCCCAATATTCACATTTTTTCAAAAATCAAATTTTTTAAAAAATGCTCAACATCAAAAAAAAAGTTGGTGGTCTGAGTAGCTTTTAAAAAGTTCTGGAGTTCCTGAAACGGAGAAAAAAATTCTGCAAATTTACGCCCAATATTCACATTTTTTCAAAAGTCAAATTTTTTAAAAAATATTCAAAAAAAAATTGGTGTTCTGAGTAGCTTTTAAAAAGTTCTGGAGTTCCTGAAAGCGAGAAAATAAATGTCTGCAAATTTACGCCCAATATTCACATTTATCCAGAAGTCAAATTTTTTAAAAAATGTTCAAAATCAAAAAGAAAAGATTGCTGTTCTGAGTAGCTTTTAAAAAGTTCTGGAGTTCCTGAAAAGGAGAAAAAAGTTCTGCAAATTTACGCCCAATATTCACTATTCACATTTTTGCAAAAGTAAATTTTTTTAAAAAATGTTAAATATCAAAAAAAGTCGTTTTCTGAGTAGCTTTTAAAAATTTCTGAAGTTCCTGAAAATGAGAAAAAAAGTTCTGCAAATTTAAGCCCAATATTCACATTTTTTCAAAAGTCAAATTTTTTAAAAAATGTTCAAAATCAAAGAAAAAATTTGGTTGTCTGAGTAGCTTTTAAAAAGTTCTGGAGTTCCTGAAACGGAGAAAAAAAGTTCTGCAAATTTACGCCCAATATTCACATTTATCCAAAAGTCACATTTTTTAAAAAATCTTCAAAATCAAAAAGAAAAGATTGGTGTTCTGAGTAGCTTTTAAAAAGTTCTGGAGTTCCTGAAAAGGGGAAAAAAGTTCTGCAAATTTACGCCCAATATTCACATTTTCCAAAAGAAAAATTTAAAAAAAAATGTTCAACATCAAAAAAAAAAAATGGTGTTCTGAGTAGCTTTTAAAAAGTTCTGGAGTTCCTGAAAAGGGGAAAAAAGTTCTGCAAATTTACGCCCAATATTCACATTTTCCAAAAGAAAATTTAAAAAAAAAATGTTCAACATCAAAAAAAAAAAAAATGGTGTTCTGAGTAGCTTTTAAAAAGTTCTGGAGTTCCTGAAAAGCGAGAAAATAAAGCTCTGCAAATTTACGCCCAATATTCACATTTTCCAAAAGAAAAATTTTTAAAAAAATGTTCAACATCAAAAAAAAAAAAGGTGTTCTGAGTAGCTTTTAAAAAGTTCTGGAGTTCCTGAAAAGGAGAAAAAAAGTTCTGCAAATTTCGGCCCAATATTCACATTTCCAAAATTCAAATTTTTTAAAAAATGTTGAAAATCAAAAAAAAAAATTGGTGTTCTGAATAGCGTTTAAAAAGTTCTGGCGTTTCTGAAAAGGAGAAAAAAAGTTCTGCAAATTTCGGCCCAATATTCACATTTCCAAAAGTAAAATTTTTTAAAAAATGTTGAAAATCAAAAAAAAAATTGGTTTTCTGAGTAGCTTTTAAAAAGTTCTGGAGTTTCTGAAAAGGAGAAAAAAAGTTCTGCAAATTTACGCCCAATATTCACATTTTTTCAAAAGTCAAATTTTTTTTAAAATGTTCAAAATAAAAAAAAAATTGTTGTTCTGAGTAACTTTTAAAAAGTTCTGGAATTCCTGGAAAGGAGAAAAAAGTTCTCCAAATTTACGCCCAACATTCACTATTCACATTTTGCAAAAGTCAAATTTTTTAAAAAATGTTGAAAATTAAAAAAAAAAATTGGTGTTCTGAGTAGCGTTTAAAAAGTTCTGGAATTTCTGAAAAGGAGAAAAAAGTTCTGCAAATTTACGCCCAATATTGACTATTCACATTTTCCAAAAGTCAAATTTTTTAAAAAATTTTGAAAATCAAAAAAAAATTGGTGTTCTGAATAGCTTTTACAAAGTTCTGGAGTTTATGAAAAGGAGAAAAAAGTTCTGCAAATTTACGCCCAATATTCACTATTCACATTTTCCAAAAGTCAAATTTTTTAAAAATGTTGAAAATCAAAAAAAATTGGTGTTCTGAGTAGCGTTTAAAAAGTTCTGGAGTTTCTGAAAAGGAGAAAAAAAGTTCTGCAAATTTACGCCTAATATTCACATTTTCCAAAATGCAAATTTTTTAAAAACTGTTGAAAATCAAAAAAAAAATTGGTTTTCGGAGTAGCGTTTAAAAAGTTCTGGAGTTCCTGAGAAGGAGAAAAAAAGTTCTGCAATTTTAAGCCGCAATTTCACATTTTTTTAAAAGTCAAATTTTTTAAAAAATGTTCAAAATGAAAAAAAATTGATGTTCTGAGTAGCTTTTAAAAATTTCTGGAGTTTCTGAAAAGTAGAAAAAGTTCTGCAAATTTAGGCCCAATATTCACATTTTTCCAAAAGTCAAATTTTTAAAAAAATATCAAAAATCAATAAAAATTGTTGTATGAGTAAAGTTCTGAAGTTCCTGAAAAACTGAAAAAGAGTTCCGCAAATTTACGCCCAATATTCACATTTTTTCAAAAGTCAAATTTTTTAAAAAATGTTCAAAAAAAATTGCTGGAGTTCCTGAAAAGGAGAAAAAAGTTCTGCAAACTTAGGCCCAATATTCAAATTTTTACAAAAGTCAAACTTTTTAAAAAATGTTCAAAATCAAACAAAAAAAAAATTGGTGGTCTGAAGAGCTTTTAAAAAGTTTTGGAGTTCCTCAAAAGGAGAAAAAAATTTCTGCAAATTTACACCCAATATTTACATTTATTTTAAAGTAAAATTTTTTTAAAAATATTCAAAATGAAAAAAATGGTGCTCTCAGTAGCTTTTAAAAAGAACTGTAGTTCCTGAAAAGTAGAAAAAAAGTTCTGCAAATTTACGCCCAATATTCACTATTCACATTTTTCCAAAGTAAAATTTTTTAAAAAATGTTCAAAATCAAAAAATTGGTGTTCTGAGTAGCTTTTAAAAAGTTTGCAAATTTACGCCCAATATTCACATTTTTTCAAAAGTCAAATTTTTTAAAAAATGTTCAAAAAAAAATTGCTGGAGTTCCTGAAAAGGAGAAAAAAGTTCTGCAAACTTAGGCCCAATATTCAAATTTTTACAAAAGTCAAACTTTTTAAAAAATGTTCAAAATCAAACAAAAAAAAATTGGTGGTCTGAGTAGCTTTTAAAAAGTTCTGGAGTTCCTGAAACGGAGAAAAAAATTCTGCAAATTTACGCCCAATATTCACATTTTTTCAAAAGTCAAATTTTTTAAAAAATATTCAAAAAAAAAATTGGTGTTCTGAATAGCTTTTAAAAAGTTCTGGAGTTCCTGAAAGCGAGAAAATAAATGTCTGCAAATTTACGCCCAATATTCACATTTATCCAGAAGTCAAATTTTTTAAAAAATGTTCAAAATCAAAAAGAAAAGATTGCTGTTCTGAGTAGCTTTTAAAAAGTTCTGGAGTTCCTGAAAAGGAGAAAAAAGTTCTGCAAATTTACGCCCAATATTCACTATTCACATTTTTGCAAAAGTAAATTTTTTTAAAAAATGTTAAATATCAAAAAAAAGTCGTTTTCTGAGTAGCTTTTAAAAAGTTCTGGAATTTCTGAAAAGGAGAAAAAAGTTCTGCAAATTTACGCCCAATATTGACTATTCACATTTTCCAAAAGTCAAATTTTTTAAAAAATGTTGAAAATCAAAAAAAAATTGGTGTTCTGAATAGCTTTTACAAAGTTCTGGAGTTTATGAAAAGGAGAAAAAAGTTCTGCAAATTTACGCCCAATATTCACTATTCACATTTTCCAAAAGTCAAATTTTTTAAAAATGTTGAAAATCAAAAAAAATTGGTGTTCTGAGTAGCGTTTAAAAAGTTCTGGAGTTTCTGAAAAGGAGAAAAAAAGTTCTGCAAATTTACGCCTAATATTCACATTTTCCAAAAGGCAAATTTTTTAAAAACTGTTGAAAATCAAAAAAAAAATTGGTTTTCGGAGTAGCGTTTAAAAAGTTCTGGAGTTCCTGAGAAGGAGAAAAAAAGTTCTGCAATTTTAAGCCGCAATTTCACATTTTTTTAAAAGTCAAATTTTTTAAAAAATGTTCAAAATCAAAAAAAAATTGATGTTCTGAGTAGCTTTTAAAAATTTCTGGAGTTTCTGAAAAGTAGAAAAAGTTCTGCAAATTTAGGCCCAATATTCACATTTTTCCAAAAGTCAAATTTTTAAAAAAATATCAAAAATCAATAAAAATTGTTGTATGAGTAAAGTTCTGAAGTTCCTGAAAAACTGAAAAAGAGTTCCGCAAATTTACGCCCAATATTCACATTTTTTCAAAAGTCAAATTTTTTAAAAAATGTTCAAAAAAAATTGCTGGAGTTCCTGAAAAGGAGAAAAAAGTTCTGCAAACTTAGGCCCAATATTCAAATTTTTACAAAAGTCAAACTTTTTAAAAAATGTTCAAAATCAAACAAAAAAAAATTGGTGGTCTGAAGAGCTTTTAAAAAGTTTTGGAGTTCCTCAAAAGGAGAAAAAAATTTCTGCAAATTTACACCCAATATTTACATTTATTTTAAAGTAAAATTTTTTTAAAAATATTCAAAATGAAAAAAATGGTGCTCTCAGTAGCTTTTAAAAAGAACTGTAGTTCCTGAAAAGTAGAAAAAAAGTTCTGCAAATTTACGCCCAATATTCACTATTCACATTTTTCCAAAGTAAAATTTTTTAAAAAATGTTCAAAATCAAAAAATTGGTGTTCTGAGTAGCTTTTAAAAAGTTCTGCAAATTTACGCCCAATATTCACATTTTTTCAAAAGTCAAACTTTTTAAAAAATGTTCAAAAAAAAATTGCTGGAGTTCCTGAAAAGGAGAAAAAAGTTCTGCAAACTTAGGCCCAATATTCAAATTTTTACAAAAGTCAAACTTTTTAAAAAATGTTCAAAATCAAACAAAAAAAAATTGGTGGTCTGAGTAGCTTTTAAAATGTTCTGGAGTTCATGAAAAGGAGAAAAAAGTTCTGCAAATTTACGCCCAATATTCACTATTCACATTTTGGCAAAAGTAAAATTTTTTAAAAAATGTTCAAAATCAAAAAAAATATTGGTGTTATGAGTAGCTTTTAAAAAGTTCTGGAGTTCCTGAAAAGGAGAAAAAAAGTTCTGCAAATTTACGCCCAATATTAACTATTCACTTTTTTGCAAAAGTCAAATTTTTTAAACAATATTCAAAAAAAATTGGTGTTCTGAGTAGCTTTTAAAAAGTTCTGGAGTTCTTGAAAAGGAGAAAAAAAGTTCTGCAAATTTACACGCAATATTAACTATTCACATTTTTGCAAGTCAAATTTTTTAAAAAATGTTCAAAATCAAAAAAAAAAATGCTGTTCTGAGTAGCTTTTAAAAAGTTCTGGAGTTCCTGAAAAGGAGAAAAAAGTTCTGCAAATTACGCCCAATATTAACTATTCACATTTTTCCAAAAGTCAAAATTTTTAAAAAATATTCAAAATCAAAAAAAAAAAAGTTGGTGGTCTGAGTAGCTTTTAAAAAGTTCTGGAGTTCCTGAAACGGAGAAAAAAAACTCTGCAAATTTACGCCCAATATTCACATTTTTTCAAAAATCAAATTTTTTAAAAATGCTCAAAATCAAAAAAAAAAGTTGGTGGTCTGAGTAGCTTTTAAAAAGTTCTGGATTTCCTGAAACGGAGAAAAAATTCTGCAAATTTACGCCCAATATTCACATTTTTTCAAAAGTCAAATTTTTTAAAAAATATTCAAAAAAAAATTGGTGTTCTGAGTAGCTTTTAAAAAGTTCTGGAGTTCCTGAAAGCGAGAAAATAAATGTCTGCAAATTTACGCCCAATATTCACATTTATCCAGAAGTCAAATTTTTTAAAAAATGTTCAAAATCAAAAAGAAAAGATTGCTGTTCTGAGTAGCTTTTAAAAAGTTCTGGAGTTCCTGAAAAGGGGAAAAAAGTTCTGCAAATTTACGCCCAATATTCACTATTCACATTTTTGCAAAAGTAAATTTTTTTAAAAAATGTTAAATATCAAAAAAAAATCGTGTTCTGAGTAGCTTTTAAAAATTTCTGAAGTTCCTGAAAATGAGAAAAAAAGTTCTGCAAATTTAAGCCCAATATTCACATTTTTTCCAAAGTCAAATTCTTTAAAAAATGTTCAAAATCAAAGAAAAAATTTGGTTGTCTGAGTAGCTTTTAAAAAGTTCTGGAGTTCCTGAAACGGAGAAAAAAAACTGCAAATTTACGCCAAATATTCACATTTATCCAAAAGTCAAATTTTTTAAAAAACGTTCAAAATCAAAAAAAATTGGTGTTCTGAGTAGCGTTTAAAAAGTTCTGGAGTTTATGAAAAGGAGAAAAAAAGTTCTGCAAATTTACGCCCAATATTCACATTTATCCAAAAGTCACATTTTTTTAAAAAATGTTCAAAATCAAAAAGACAAAATTGGTGTTCTGAGTAGCTTTTAAAAATTTCTGAAGTTCCTGAAAATGAGAAAAAAAGTTCTGCAAATTTAAGCCCAATATTCACATTTTTTCAAAAGTCAATTTTTTTAAAAAATGTTCAAAATCAAAAAAAAATTTGGTTGTCTGAGTAGCTTTTAAAAAGTTCTGGAGTTCCTGAAACGGAGAAAAAAAGTTCTGCAAATTATTCACATTTAAAAAATATTTAAAAAAAAATTGGTGTTCTGAGTAGCTTTTAAAAAGTTCTGGAGTTCCTAAAAGCGAGAAAATAAATGTCTGCAAATTTACGCCCAATATTCACATTTATCCAGAAGTCAAATTTTTTAAAAAAAATGTTCAAAATCAAAAAGAAAAAATTGGTGTTCTGAGTAGCTTTTAAAAAGTTCTGGATTTCCTGAAAAGGGGAAAAAAGTTCTGCAAATTTACGCCCAATATTCACATTTTCCAAAAGAAAAATTTTTAAAAAAATGTTCAACATCAAAAAAAAATGGTGTTCTGAGTAGCTTTTAAAAAGTTCTAGAGTTCCTGAAAAGGAGAAAAAAAGTTCTGCAAATTTACGCCCAATATTCACATTTCCCCAAAAGTCAAATTTTTAAAAAAATGTTCAAAATCAAAAAGAAAAAATTGGTGTTCTGAGTAGCTTTTAAAAAGTTCTGGAGTTCCTGAAAACTAGAAAAAAAGTTCTGCAAATTTACGCCCAATATTCACA
Organism: Eurosta solidaginis; assembly: GCF_040869045.1. Lineage (NCBI taxonomy): Eukaryota > Metazoa > Arthropoda > Insecta > Diptera > Tephritidae > Eurosta > Eurosta solidaginis. The sequence goes on from NC_090320.1 coordinate 90,633,827, forward strand.
TTTTTCCAAAAGTAAAATTTTTTAAAAAATATCAAAAATCAATAAAAATTGTTGTATGAGTAAAGTTCTGAAGTTCCTGAAAAACTGAAAAAGAGTTCCGCAAATTTACGCCCAATATTCACATTTTTTCAAAAGTCAAATTTTTTAAAAAATGTTCAAAAAAAATTGCTGGAGTTCCTGAAAAGGAGAAAAAAGTTCTGCAAACTTAGGCCCAATATTCAAATTTTTACAAAAGTCAAACTTTTTAAAAAATGTTCAAAATCAAACAAAAAAAAATTGGTGGTCTGAAGAGCTTTTAAAAAGTTTTGGAGTTCTTCAAAAGGAGAAAAAAATTTCTGCAAATTTACACCCAATATTTACATTTATTTTAAAGTAAAATTTTTTTAAAAATATTCAAAATGAAAAAAATGGTGCTCTCAGTAGCTTTTAAAAAGAACTGTAGTTCCTGAAAAGTAGAAAAAAAGTTCTGCAAATTTACGCCCAATATTCACTATTCACATTTTTCCAAAGTAAAATTTTTTAAAAAATGTTCAAAATCAAAAAATTGGTGTTCTGAGTAGCTTTTAAAAAGTTCTGCAAATTTACGCCCAATATTCACATTTTTTCAAAAGTCAAATTTTTTAAAAAATGTTCAAAAAAAAATTGCTGGAGTTCCTGAAAAGGAGAAAAAAGTTCTGCAAACTTAGGCCCAATATTCAAATTTTTACAAAAGTCAAACTTTTTAAAAAATGTTCAAAATCAAACAAAAAAAAATTGGTGGTCTGAGTAGCTTTTAAAATGTTCTGGAGTTCATGAAAAGGAGAAAAAAGTTCTGCAAATTTACGCCCAATATTCACTATTCACATTTTAGCAAAAGTAAAATTTTTTAAAAAATGTTCAAAATCAAAAAAAATATTGGTGTTATGAGTAGCTTTTAAAAAGTTCTGGAGTTCCTGAAAAGGAGAAAAAAAGTTCTGCAAATTTACGCCCAATATTAACTATTCACTTTTTTGCAAAAGTCAAATTTTTTAAACAATATTCAAAAAAATTGGTGTTCTGAGTAGCTTTTAAAAAGTTCTGGAGTTCTTGAAAAGGAGAAAAAAAGTTCTGCAAATTTACACGCAATATTAACTATTCACATTTTTGCAAGTCAAATTTTTTAAAAAATGTTCAAAATCAAAAAAAAAAATGCTGTTCTGAGTAGCTTTTAAAAAGTTCTGGAGTTCCTGAAAAGGAGAAAAAAGTTCTGCAAATTACGCCCAATATTAACTATTCACATTTTTCCAAAAGTCAAAATTTTTAAAAAATATTCAAAATCAAAAAAAAAAAAAGTTGGTGGTCTGAGTAGCTTTTAAAAAGTTCTGGAGTTCCTGAAACGCAGAAAAAAAACTCTGCAAATTTACGCCCAATATTCACATTTTTTAAAAATGCTCAAAATCAAAAAAAAAAGTTGGTGGTCTGAGTAGCTTTTAAAAAGTTCTGGATTTCCTGAAACGGAGAAAAAAATTCTGCAAATTTACGCCCAATATTCACATTTTTTCAAAAGTCAATTTTTTTAAAAAATATTCAAAAAAAAATTGGTGTTCTGAGTAGCTTTTAAAAAGTTCTGGAGTTCCTGAAAGCGAGAAAATAAATGTCTGCAAATTTACGCCCAATATTCACATTTATCCAGAAGTCAAATTTTTTAAAAAATGTTCAAAATCAAAAAGAAAAGATTGCTGTTCTGAGTAGCTTTTAAAAAGTTCTGGAGTTCCTGAAAAGGGGAAAAAGTTCTGCAAATTTACGCCCAATATTCACTATTCACATTTTTGCAAAAGTAAATTTTTTTAAAAAATGTTAAATATCAAAAAAAAATCGTGTTCTGAGTAGCTTTTAAAAATTTCTGAAATTCCTGAAAATGAGAAAAAAAGTTCTGCAAATTTAAGCCCAATATTCACATTTTTTCCAAAGTCAAATTTTTTAAAAAATGTTCAAAATCAAAGAAAAAATTTGGTTGTCTGAGTAGCTTTTAAAAAGTTCTGGAGTTCCTGAAACGGAGAAAAAAAACTGCAAATTTACGCCCAATATTCACATTTATCCAAAAGTCAAATTTTTTAAAAAACGTTCAAAATCAAAAAAAAATTGGTGTTCTGAGTAGCGTTTAAAAAGTTCTGGAGTTTATGAAAAGGAGAAAAAAAGTTCTGCAAATTTACGCCCAATATTCACATTTATCCAAAGTCACATTTTTTTAAAAAATGTTCAAAATCAAAAAGACAAAATTGGTGTTCTGAGTAGCTTTTAAAAATTTCTGAAGTTCCTGAAAATGAGAAAAAAAGTTCTGCAAATTTAAGCCCAATATTCACATTTTTTCAAAAGTCAATTTTTTTAAAAAATGTTCAAAATCAAAAAAAAATTTGGTTGTCTGAGTAGCTTTTAAAAAGTTCTGGAGTTCCTGAAACGGAGAAAAAAAGTTCTGCAAATTATTCACATTTAAAAAATATTTAAAAAAAAATTGGTGTTCTGAGTAGCTTTTAAAAAGTTCTGGAGTTCCTAAAAGCGAGAAAATAAATGTCTGCAAATTTACGCCCAATATTCACATTTATCCAGAAGTCAAATTTAAAAAAAAAAATGTTCAAAATCAAAAAGAAAAAATTGGTGTTCTGAGTAGCTTTTAAAAAGTTCTGGAGTTCCTGAAAAGGGGAAAAAAGTTCTGCAAATTTACGCCCAATATTCACATTTTCCAAAAGAAAAATTTTTAAAAAAATGTTCAACATCAAAAAAAAAATGGTGTTCTGAGTAGCTTTTAAAAAGTTCTAGAGTTCCTGAAAAGGAGAAAAAAAGTTCTGCAAATTTACGCCCAATATTCACATTTCCCCAAAAGTCAAATTTTTAAAAAAATGTTCAAAATCAAAAAGAAAAAATTGGTGTTCTGAGTAGCTTTTAAAAAGTTCTGGAGTTCCTGAAAAGGGGAAAAAAGTTCTGCAAATTTACGCCCAATATTCACATTTTCCAAAAGAAAAATTTTAAAAAAAATGTTCAACATCAAAAAAAAATGGTGTTCTGAGTAGCTTTTAAAAAGTTCTAGAGTTCCTGAAAAGGAGAAAAAAAGTTCTGCAAATTTACGCCCAATATTCACATTTTTCCAAAAGTAAAATTGTTTAAAAAATGTTCAAAATCAAAAAAAATATTGGTGTTATGAGTAGCTTTTAAAAAGTTCTGGAGTTCCTGAAAAGGAGAAAAAAAGTTCTGCAAATTTACGCCCAATATTAACTATTCACATTTTTGCAAAAGTCAAATTTTTTAAAAAATATTCAAAAAAAATTGGTGTTCTGAGTAGCTTTTAAAAAGTTCTGGAGTTCTTGAAAAGGAGAAAAAAGGTTCTGCAAATTTACGCCCAATATTCACATTTATCCAAAAGTCACATTTTTTAAAAAATCTTCAAAATCAAAAAGAAAAGATTGGTGTTCTGAGTAGCTTTTAAAAAGTTCTGGAGTTCCTGAAAAGGGGAAAAAAGTTCTGCAAATTTACGCCCAATATTCACATTTTCCAAAAGAAAAATTTTTAAAAAAATGTTCAACATCAAAAAAAAAAATGGTGTTCTGAGTAGCTTTTAAAAAGTTCTGGAGTTCCTGAAAAGGGGAAAAATGTTCTGCAAATTTACGCCCAATATTCACATTTTCCAAAAGAAAATTTAAAAAAAAAATGTTCAACATCAAAAAAAAAAATGGTGTTCTGAGTAGCTTTCTGCAAATTTACGCCCAATATTCGCTATTCACATTTTTGCAAAAGTAAATTTTTTTAAAAAATGTTAAATATCAAAAAAAAAAATCGTGTTCTGAGTAGCTTTTAAAAATTTCTGAAGTTCCTGAAAATGAGAAAAAAAGTTCTGCAAATTTAAGCCCAATATTCACATTTTTTCCAAAGTCAAATTTTTTAAAAAATGTTCAAAATCAAAGAAAAAATTTGTTTGTCTGAGTAGCTTTTAAAAAGTTCTGGAGTTCCAGAAACGGAGAAAAAAACTGCAAATTTACGCCCAATATTCACATTTATCCAAAAGTCAAATTTTTTAAAAAACGTTCAAAATCAAAAAAAAATTGGTGTTCTGAGTAGCGTTTAAAAAGTTCTGGAGTTTATGAAAAGGAGAAAAAAAGTTCTGCAAATTTACGCCCAATATTCACATTTATCCAAAAGTCACATTTTTTTAAAAAATGTTCAAAATCAAAAAGACAAAATTGGTGTTCTGAGTAGCTTTTAAAAATTTCTGAAGTTCCTGAAAATGAGAAAAAAAGTTCTGCAAATTTAAGCCCAATATTCACATTTTTTCAAAAGTCAATTTTTTTAAAAAATGTTCAAAATCAAAAAAAAATTTGGTTGTCTGAGTAGCTTTTAAAAAGTTCTGGAGTTCCTGAAACGGAGAAAAAAAGTTCTGCAAATTATTCACATTTAAAAAATATTTAAAAAAAAATTGGTGTTCTGAGTAACTTTTAAAAAGTTCTGGAGTTCCTAAAAGCGAGAAAATAAATGTCTGCAAATTTACGCCCAATATTCACATTTATCCAGAAGTCAAATTTTTTAAAAAAAATGTTCAAAATCAAAAAGAAAAAATTGGTGTTCTGAGTAGCTTTTAAAAAGTTCTGGAGTTCCTGAAAAGGGGAAAAAAGTTCTGCAAATTTACGCCCAATATTCACATTTTCCAAAAGAAAAATTTTTAAAAAAATGTTCAACATCAAAAAAAAATGGTGTTCTGAGTAGCTTTTAAAAAGTTCTAGAGTTCCTGAAAAGGAGAAAAAAAGTTCTGCAAATTTACGCCCGATATTCACATTTCCCCAAAAGTCAAATTTTTAAAAAAATGTTCAAAATCAAAAAGAAAAAATTGGTGTTCTGAGTAGCTTTTAAAAAGTTCTGGAGTTCCTGAAAACTAGAAAAAAAGTTCTGCAAATTTACGCCCAATATTCACATTTTTCCAAAAGTAAAATTTTTTAAAAAATGTTCAACATCAAAAAAAAAATGGTGTTCTGAGTAGCTTTTAAAAAGTTCTGGAGTTCATGAAAAGGAGAAAAAAAGTTCTGCAAATTTACGCCCAATATTCACATTTATCCAAAAGTCAAATTTTTTAAAAAACGTTCAAAATCCAAAAGAAAAAATTGGGGTTCTGAGTAGCTTTTAAAAAGTTCTGGAGTTCCTGAAAAGTTGAAAAAATGTTCTGCAAATTTACGCCCAATATTCACCATTCACATTTTTCCAAAAGTAGAATTTTTTAAAAAATGTTCAAAATCAAAAAGAACATTGCTGTTCTGAGTAGCTTTTAAAAAGTTCTGGAGTTCCTGAGAAGGAGAAAAAGTTCTGCAAAATTACGCCCAATATTCACATTTTCAAAAATTCAATTTTTTTAAAAATTGTTGAAAATCAAAAAGAACAAAAATGTTCAAAAAAAATTGCTGGAGTTCCTGAAAAGGAGAAAAAAGTTCTGCAAACTTAGGCCCAATATTCAAATTTTTACAAAAGTCAAACTTTTTAAAAAATGTTCAAAATCAAACAAAAAAAAATTGGTGGTCTGAGAAGCTTTTAAAAAGTTTTGGAGTTCCTCAAAAGGAGAAAAAAATTTCTGCAAATTTACACCCAATATTTACATTTATTTTAAAGCAAAATTTTTTTAAAAATATTCACAATAAAAAAATGGTGTTCTCAGTAGCTTTTAAAAAGAACTGTAGTTCCTGAAAAGTAGAAAAAAAGTTCTGCAAATTTACGCCCAATATTCACTATTCACATTTTTCCAAAGTAAAATTTTTTAAAAAATGTTCAAAATCAAAAAAATTGGTGCTCTGTGTAGCTTTTAAAAAGTTCTGGAGTTCCTGAAAAGGAGAAAAAAGTTCTGCAAATTTGGGCCCAATATTCACATTTTTTCAAAAGTCAAATTTTTTAAAATGTTCAAAATCAAAAAAAACAATTGGTGGCCTGAGTAGCTTTTAAAATGTTCTGGAGTTCATGAAAAGGAGAAAAAAAGTTCTGCAAATTTACGACCAATATTCACTATTCACATTTTTGCAAAAGTAAAATTGTTTAAAAAATGTTCAAAATCAAAAAAAATATTGGTGTTATGAGTAGCTTTTAAAAAGTTCTGGAGTTCCTGAAAAGGAGAAAAAAAGTTCTGCAAATTTACGCCCAATATTAACTATTCACATTTTTGCAAAAGTCAAATTTTTTAAAAAATATTCAAAAAAATTGGTGTTCTGAGTAGCTTTTAAAAAGTTCTGGAGTTCTTGAAAAGGAGAAAAAAAGTTCTGCAAATTTACATGCAATATTAACTATTCACATTTTTGCAAAAGTCAAATTTTTTAAAAAATGTTCAAAATCAAAAAAAAAAAATGCTGTTCTGAGTAGCTTTTAAAAAGTTCTGGAGTTCCTGAAAAGGAGAAAAAAGTTCTGCAAATTACGCCCAATATAACTATTCACATTTTTCCAAAAGTCAAATTTTTTAAAAAATGTGCAAAATCAAAAAAAAAAGTTGGTGGTCTGAGTAGCTTTTAAAAAGTTCTGGAGATCCTGAAACGGAGAAAAAAACTCTGCAAATTTACGCCCAATATTCACATTTTTTCAAAAATCAAATTTTTTAAAAAATGCTCAACATCAAAAAAAAAGTTGGTGGTCTGAGTAGCTTTTAAAAAGTTCTGGAGTTCCTGAAACGGAGAAAAAAATTCTGCAAATTTACGCCCAGTATTCACATTTTTTCAAAAGTCAAATTTTTTAAAAAATATTCAAAAAAAAAATTTGTGTTCTGAGTAGCTTTTAAAAAGTTCTGGAGTTCCTGAAAGCGAGAAAATAAATGTCTGCAAATTTACGCCCAATATTCACATTTATCCAGAAGTCAAATTTTTTAAAAAATGTTCAAAATCAAAAAGAAAAGATTGCTGTTCTGAGTAGCTTTTAAAAAGTTCTGGAGTTCCTGAAAAGGAGAAAAAAGTTCTGCAAATTTACGCCCAATATTCACTATTCACATTTTTGCAAAAGTAAATTTTTTTAAAAAATGTTAAATATCAAAAAAAAGTCGTTTTCTGAGTAGCTTTTAAAAATTTCTGAAGTTCCTGAAAATGAGAAAAAAAGTTCTGCAAATTTAAGCCCAATATTCACATTTTTTCCAAAGTCAAATTTTTTAAAAAATGTTCAAAATCAAAGAAAAAATTTGGTTGTCTGAGTAGCTTTTAAAAAGTTCTGGAGTTCCTGAAACGGAGAAAAAAAGTTCTGCAAATTTACGCCCAATATTCACATTTATCCAAAAGTCAAGTTTTTTAAAAAACGTTCAAAATCAAAAAAAAAAATTGGTGTTCTGTGTAGCGTTTAAAAAGTTCTGGAGTTCATGAAAAGGGGAAAAAAGGTTCTGCAAATTTACGCCCAATATTCACATTTATCCAAAAGTCACATTTTTTAAAAAATGTTCAAAATCAAAAAGACAAAATTGGTGTTCTGAGTAGCTTTTAAAATTTCTGAAGTTCCTGAAAATGAGAAAAAAAGTTCTGCAAATTTAAGCCCAATATTCACATTTTTTCAAAAGTAAAATTTTTTAAAAAATGTTCAAAATCAAAGAAAAAATTTGGTTGTCTGAGTAGCTTTTAAAAAGTTCTGGAGTTCCTGAAACGGAGAAAAAAAGTTCTGCAAATTTACGCCCAATATTCACATTTATCCAAAAGTCAAATTTTTTAAAAAACGTTCAAAATCAAAAAAAAAATTGGTGTTCTGAGTAGCGTTTAAAAAGTTCTGGAGTTCATGAAAAGGAGAAAAAAGGTTCTGCAAATTTACGCCCAATATTCACATTTATCCAAAAGTCACATTTTTTAAAAAATCTTCAAAATCAAAAAGAAAAAATTGGTGTTCTGAGTAGCTTATAAAAATTTCTGGAGTTCCTGAAAAGGAGAAAAAAGTTCTGCAAATTTACGCCCAATATTCACTATTCACATTTTTGCAAAAGTAAAATTTTTTAAAAAATTTTCAAAATCAAAAAAAAAATTGGTGTTCTGAATAGCGTTTAAAAATTTCTGAAGTTCCTGAAAATCAGAAAAAAGTTCTGCAAACTTACGCCCAATATTCACATTTTTCCAAAAGTAAAGTTTAAAAAAAAATGTTCAACATCAAAAGAAAAATGGTGTTCTGAGTAGCTTTTAAAAAGTTCTGGAGTTCCTGAAACGGAGAAAAAGTGCTGCAAATTTACGCCCAATATTCACATTTTTTCAAAAGTCAAATTTTTTTTAAAATGTTCAAAATAAAAAAGAAAAGATTGGTGTTCTGAGTAGCTTTTAAAAAGTTCTAGAGTTCCTGAAAAGGGGAAAAAGTTCTGCAAATTTACGTCCAAATTCACATTTTTCCAAAAGTAAAATTTTTAACAAAACGTTCAAAATCAAAAAAAAATTGATGTCCTGAGTAGCGTTTAAAAATTTCTGAAGTTCATGAAAAGGAGAAAAAAGGTTCTGCAAATTTACGCCCAATATTCACATTTATCCAAAAGTCACATTTTTTAAAAAATCTTCAAAATCAAAAAGAAAAGATTGGTGTTCTGAGTAGCTTTTAAAAAGTTCTGGAGTTCCTGAAAAGGGGAAAAAAGTTCTGCAAATTTACGCCCAATATTCACATTTTCCAAAAGAAAAATTTAAAAAAAAATGTTCAACATCAAAAAAAAAAAAATGGTGTTCTGAGTAGCTTTTAAAAAGTTCTGGAGTTCCTGAAAAGGAGAAAAAAAGTTCTGCAAATTTACGCCCAATATTCACATTTATCCAAAAGTCACATTTTTTTAAAAAATGTTCAAAATCAAAAAGACAAAATTGGTGTTCTGAGTAGCTTTTAAAAATTTCTGAAGTTCCTGAAAATGAGAAAAAAAGTTCTGCAAATTTAAGCCCAATATTCACATTTTTTCCAAAGTCAAATTTTTTAAAAAATGTTCAAAATCAAAGAAAAAATTTGGTTGTCTGAGTAGCTTTTAAAAAGTTCTGGAGTTCCTGAAACGGAGAAAAAAAACTGCAAATTTACGCCCAATATTCACATTTATCCAAAAGTCAAATTTTTTAAAAAACGTTCAAAATCAAAAAAAAATTGGTGTTCTGAGTAGCGTTTAAAAAGTTCTGGAGTTTATGAAAAGGAGAAAAAAAGTTCTGCAAATTTACGCCCAATATTCACATTTATCCAAAAGTCACATTTTTTTAAAAAATGTTCAAAATCAAAAAGACAAAATTGGTGTTCTGAGTAGCTTTTAAAAATTTCTGAAGTTCCTGAAAATGAGAAAAAAAGTTCTGCAAATTTAAGCCCAATATTCACATTTTTTCAAAAGTCAATTTTTTTAAAAAATGTTCAAAATCAAAAAAAAATTTGGTTGTCTGAGTAGCTTTTAAAAAGTTCTGGAGTTCCTGAAACGGAGAAAAAAAGTTCTGCAAATTATTCACATTTAAAAAATATTTAAAAAAAAATTGGTGTTCTGAGTAGCTTTTAAAAAGTTCTGGAGTTCCTAAAAGCGAGAAAATAAATGTCTGCAAATTTACGCCCAATATTCACATTTATCCAGAAGTCAAATTTTTAAAAAAAAATGTTCAAAATCAAAAAGAAAAAATTGGTGTTCTGAGTAGCTTTTAAAAAGTTCTGGAGTTCCTGAAAAGGGGAAAAAAGTTCTGCAAATTTACGCCCAATATTCACATTTTCCAAAAGAAAAATTTTTAAAAAAATGTTCAACATCAAAAAAAAATGGTGTTCTGAGTAGCTTTTAAAAAGTTCTAGAGTTCCTGAAAAGGAGAAAAAAAGTTCTGCAAATTTACGCCCAATATTCACATTTCCCCAAAAGTCAAATTTTTAAAAAAATGTTCAAAATCAAAAAGAAAAAATTGGTGTTCTGAGTAGCTTTTAAAAAGTTCTGGAGTTCCTGAAAAGGGGAAAAAAGTTCTGCAAATTTACGCCCAATATTCACATTTTCCAAAAGAAAAATTTTTAAAAAAATGTTCAACATCAAAAAAAAATGGTGTTCTGAGTAGCTTTTAAAAAGTTCTAGAGTTCCTGAAAAGGAGAAAAAAAGTTCTGCAAATTTACGCCCAATATTCACATTTTTCCAAAAGTAAAATTGTTTAAAAAATGTTCAAAATCAAAAAAAATATTGGTGTTATGAGTAGCTTTTAAAAAGTTCTGGAGTTCCTGAAAAGGAGAAAAAAAGTTCTGCAAATTTACGCCCAATATTAACTATTCACATTTTTGCAAAAGTCAAATTTTTTAAAAAATATTCAAAAAAAATTGGTGTTCTGAGTAGCTTTTAAAAAGTTCTGGAGTTCTTGAAAAGGAGAAAAAAGGTTCTGCAAATTTACGCCCAATATTCACATTTATCCAAAAGTCACATTTTTTAAAAAATCTTCAAAATCAAAAAGAAAAGATTGGTGTTCTGAGTAGCTTTTAAAAAGTTCTGGAGTTCCTGAAAAGGGGAAAAAAGTTCTGCAAATTTACGCCCAATATTCACATTTTCCAAAAGAAAAATTTTAAAAAAAATGTTCAACATCAAAAAAAAAAAATGGTGTTCTGAGTAGCTTTTAAAAAGTTCTGGAGTTCCTGAAAAGGGGAAAAATGTTCTGCAAATTTACGCCCAATATTCACATTTTCCAAAAGAAAATTTAAAAAAAAAATGTTCAACATCAAAAAAAAAATGGTGTTCTGAGTAGCTTTCTGCAAATTTACGCCCAATATTCGCTATTCACATTTTTGCAAAAGTAAATTTTTTTAAAAAATGTTAAATATCAAAAAAAAAAATCGTGTTCTGAGTAGCTTTTAAAAATTTCTGAAGTTCCTGAAAATGAGAAAAAAAGTTCTGCAAATTTAAGCCCAATATTCACATTTTTTCCAAAGTCAAATTTTTTAAAAAATGTTCAAAATCAAAGAAAAAATTTGGTTGTCTGAGTAGCTTTTAAAAAGTTCTGGAGTTCCAGAAACGGAGAAAAAAACTGCAAATTTACGCCCAATATTCACATTTATCCAAAAGTCAAATTTTTTAAAAAACGTTCAAAATCAAAAAAAAATTGGTGTTCTGAGTAGCGTTTAAAAAGTTCTGGAGTTTATGAAAAGGAGAAAAAAAGTTCTGCAAATTTACGCCCAATATTCACATTTATCCAAAAGTCACATTTTTTTAAAAAATGTTCAAAATCAAAAAGACAAAATTGGTGTTCTGAGTAGCTTTTAAAAATTTCTGAAGTTCCTGAAAATGAGAAAAAAAGTTCTGCAAATTTAAGCCCAATATTCACATTTTTTCAAAAGTCAATTTTTTTAAAAAATGTTCAAAATCAAAAAAAAATTTGGTTGTCTGAGTAGCTTTTAAAAAGTTCTGGAGTTCCTGAAACGGAGAAAAAAAGTTCTGCAAATTATTCACATTTAAAAAATATTTAAAAAAAAATTGGTGTTCTGAGTAGCTTTTAAAAAGTTCTGGAGTTCCTAAAAGCGAGAAAATAAATGTCTGCAAATTTACGCCCAATATTCACATTTATCCAGAAGTCAAATTTTTTAAAAAAAATGTTCAAAATCAAAAAGAAAAAATTGGTGTTCTGAGTAGCTTTTAAAAAGTTCTGGAGTTCCTGAAAAGGGGAAAAAAGTTCTGCAAATTTACGCCCAATATTCACATTTTCCAAAAGAAAAATTTTTAAAAAAATGTTCAACATCAAAAAAAAATGGTGTTCTGAGTAGCTTTTAAAAAGTTCTAGAGTTCCTGAAAAGGAGAAAAAAAGTTCTGCAAATTTACGCCCAATATTCACATTTCCCCAAAAGTCAAATTTTTAAAAAAATGTTCAAAATCAAAAAGAAAAAATTGGTGTTCTGAGTAGCTTTTAAAAAGTTCTGGAGTTCCTGAAAACTAGAAAAAAAGTTCTGCAAATTTACGCCCAATATTCACATTTTTCCAAAAGTAAAATTTTTTAAAAAATGTTCAACATCAAAAAAAAAATGGTGTTCTGAGTAGCTTTTAAAAAGTTCTGGAGTTCATGAAAAGGAGAAAAAAAGTTCTGCAAATTTACGCCCAATATTCACATTTATCCAAAAGTCAAATTTTTTAAAAAACGTTCAAAATCCAAAAGAAAAAATTGGGGTTCTGAGTAGCTTTTAAAAAGTTCTGGAGTTCCTGAAAAGTTGAAAAAATGTTCTGCAAATTTACGCCCAATATTCACCATTCACATTTTTCCAAAGTAGAATTTTTTAAAAAATGTTCAAAATCAAAAAGAACATTGCTGTTCTGAGTAGCTTTTAAAAAGTTCTGGAGTTCCTGAGAAGGAGAAAAAGTTCTGCAAAATTACGCCCAATATTCACATTTTCAAAAATTCAATTTTTTTAAAAATTGTTGAAAATCAAAAAGAACAAAAATGTTCAAAAAAAATTGCTGGAGTTCCTGAAAAGGAGAAAAAAGTTCTGCAAACTTAGGCCCAATATTCAAATTTTTACAAAAGTCAAACTTTTTAAAAAATGTTCAAAATCAAACAAAAAAAAATTGGTGGTCTGAGAAGCTTTTAAAAAGTTTTGGAGTTCCTCAAAAGGAGAAAAAAATTTCTGCAAATTTACACCCAATATTTACATTTATTTTAAAGCAAAATTTTTTTAAAAATATTCACAATAAAAAAATGGTGTTCTCAGTAGCTTTTAAAAAGAACTGTAGTTCCTGAAAAGTAGAAAAAAAGTTCTGCAAATTTACGCCCAATATTCACTATTCACATTTTTCCAAAGTAAAATTTTTTAAAAAATGTTCAAAATCAAAAAAATTGGTGCTCTGTGTAGCTTTTAAAAAGTTCTGGAGTTCCTGAAAAGGAGAAAAAAGTTCTGCAAATTTGGGCCCAATATTCACATTTTTTCAAAAGTCAAATTTTTTAAAATGTTCAAAATCAAAAAAAACAATTGGTGGCCTGAGTAGCTTTTAAAATGTTCTGGAGTTCATGAAAAGGAGAAAAAAAGTTCTGCAAATTTACGACCAATATTCACTATTCACATTTTTGCAAAAGTAAAATTGTTTAAAAAATGTTCAAAATCAAAAAAAATATTGGTGTTATGAGTAGCTTTTAAAAAGTTCTGGAGTTCCTGAAAAGGAGAAAAAAAGTTCTGCAAATTTACGCCCAATATTAACTATTCACATTTTTGCAAAAGTCAAATTTTTTAAAAAATATTCAAAAAAATTGGTGTTCTGAGTAGCTTTTAAAAAGTTCTGGAGTTCTTGAAAAGGAGAAAAAAAGTTCTGCAAATTTACATGCAATATTAACTATTCACATTTTTGCAAAAGTCAAATTTTTTAAAAAATGTTCAAAATCAAAAAAAAAAATGCTGTTCTGAGTAGCTTTTAAAAAGTTCTGGAGTTCCTGAAAAGGAGAAAAAAGTTCTGCAAATTACGCCCAATATAACTATTCACATTTTTCCAAAAGTCAAATTTTTTAAAAAATGTGCAAAATCAAAAAAAAAAGTTGGTGGTCTGAGTAGCTTTTAAAAAGTTCTGGAGATCCTGAAACGGAGAAAAAAACTCTGCAAATTTACGCCCAATATTCACATTTTTTCAAAAATCAAATTTTTTAAAAAATGCTCAACATCAAAAAAAAAAGTTGGTGGTCTGAGTAGCTTTTAAAAAGTTCTGGAGTTCCTGAAACGGAGAAAAAAATTCTGCAAATTTACGCCCAGTATTCACATTTTTTCAAAAGTCAAATTTTTTAAAAAATATTCAAAAAAAAAATTGGTGTTCTGAGTAGCTTTTAAAAAGTTCTGGAGTTCCTGAAAGCGAGAAAATAAATGTCTGCAAATTTACGCCCAATATTCACATTTATCCAGAAGTCAAATTTTTTTAAAAATGTTCAAAATCAAAAAGAAAAGATTGCTGTTCTGAGTAGCTTTTAAAAAGTTCTGGAGTTCCTGAAAAGGAGAAAAAAGTTCTGCAAATTTACGCCCAATATTCACTATTCACATTTTTGCAAAAGTAAATTTTTTTAAAAAATGTTAAATATCAAAAAAAAGTCGTTTTCTGAGTAGCTTTTAAAAATTTCTGAAGTTCCTGAAAATGAGAAAAAAAGTTCTGCAAATTTAAGCCCAATATTCACATTTTTTCCAAAGTCAAATTTTTTAAAAAATGTTCAAAATCAAAGAAAAAATTTGGTTGTCTGAGTAGCTTTTAAAAAGTTCTGGAGTTCCTGAAACGGAGAAAAAAAGTTCTGCAAATTTACGCCCAATATTCACATTTATCCAAAAGTCAAATTTTTTAAAAAACGTTCAAAATCAAAAAAAAAAATTGGTGTTCTGTGTAGCGTTTAAAAAGTTCTGGAGTTCATGAAAAGGGGAAAAAAGGTTCTGCAAATTTACGCCCAATATTCACATTTATCCAAAAGTCACATTTTTTAAAAAATGTTCAAAATCAAAAAGACAAAATTGGTGTTCTGAGTAGCTTTTAAAATTTCTGAAGTTCCTGAAAATGAGAAAAAAAGTTCTGCAAATTTAAGCCCAATATTCACATTTTTTCAAAAGTAAAATTTTTTAAAAAATGTTCAAAATCAAAGAAAAAATTTGGTTGTCTGAGTAGCTTTTAAAAAGTTCTGGAGTTCCTGAAACGGAGAAAAAAAGTTCTGCAAATTTACGCCCAATATTCACATTTATCCAAAAGTCAAATTTTTTAAAAAACGTTCAAAATCAAAAAAAAAATTGGTGTTCTGAGTAGCGTTTAAAAAGTTCTGGAGTTCATGAAAAGGAGAAAAAAGGTTCTGCAAATTTACGCCCAATATTCACATTTATCCAAAAGTCACATTTTTTAAAAAATCTTCAAAATCAAAAAGAAAAAATTGGTGTTCTGAGTAGCTTATAAAAATTTCTGGAGTTCCTGAAAAGGAGAAAAAAGTTCTGCAAATTTACGCCCAATATTCACTATTCACATTTTTGCAAAAGTAAAATTTTTTAAAAAATTTTCAAAATCAAAAAAAAAATTGGTGTTCTGAATAGCGTTTAAAAATTTCTGAAGTTCCTGAAAATCAGAAAAAAGTTCTGCAAACTTACGCCCAATATTCACATTTTTCCAAAAGTAAAGTTTAAAAAAAAATGTTCAACATCAAAAGAAAAATGGTGTTCTGAGTAGCTTTTAAAAAGTTCTGGAGTTCCTGAAACGGAGAAAAAGTTCTGCAAATTTACGCCCAATATTCACATTTTTTCAAAAGTCAAATTTTTTTTAAAATGTTCAAAATAAAAAAGAAAAGATTGGTGTTCTGAGTAGCTTTTAAAAAGTTCTAGAGTTCCTGAAAAGGGGAAAAAGTTCTGCAAATTTACGTCCAAATTCACATTTTTCCAAAAGTAAAATTTTTAACAAAACGTTCAAAATCAAAAAAAAATTGATGTCCTGAGTAGCGTTTAAAAATTTCTGAAGTTCATGAAAAGGAGAAAAAAGGTTCTGCAAATTTACGCCCAATATTCACATTTATCCAAAAGTCACATTTTTTAAAAAATCTTCAAAATCAAAAAGAAAAGATTGGTGTTCTGAGTAGCTTTTAAAAAGTTCTGGAGTTCCTGAAAAGGGGAAAAAAGTTCTGCAAATTTACGCCCAATATTCACATTTTCCAAAAGAAAAATTTAAAAAAAAATGTTCAACATCAAAAAAAAAAATGGTGTTCTGAGTAGCTTTTAAAAAGTTCTGGAGTTCCTGAAAAGGAGAAAAAAAGTTCTGCAAATTTACGCCCAATATTCACATTTATCCAAAAGTCACATTTTTTTAAAAAATGTTCAAAATCAAAAAGACAAAATTGGTGTTCTGAGTAGCTTTTAAAAATTTCTGAAGTTCCTGAAAATGAGAAAAAAAGTTCTGCAAATTTAAGCCCAATATTCACATTTTTTCCAAAGTCAAATTTTTTAAAAAATGTTCAAAATCAAAGAAAAAATTTGGTTGTCTGAGTAGCTTTTAAAAAGTTCTGGAGTTCCTGAAACGGAGAAAAAAAACTGCAAATTTACGCCCAATATTCACATTTATCCAAAAGTCAAATTTTTTAAAAAACGTTCAAAATCAAAAAAAAATTGGTGTTCTGAGTAGCGTTTAAAAAGTTCTGGAGTTTATGAAAAGGAGAAAAAAAGTTCTGCAAATTTACGCCCAATATTCACATTTATCCAAAAGTCACATTTTTTTAAAAAATGTTCAAAATCAAAAAGACAAAATTGGTGTTCTGAGTAGCTTTTAAAAATTTCTGAAGTTCCTGAAAATGAGAAAAAAAGTTCTGCAAATTTAAGCCCAATATTCACATTTTTTCAAAAGTCAATTTTTTTAAAAAATGTTCAAAATCAAAAAAAAATTTGGTTGTCTGAGTAGCTTTTAAAAAGTTCTGGAGTTCCTGAAACGGAGAAAAAAAGTTCTGCAAATTATTCACATTTAAAAAATATTTAAAAAAAAATTGGTGTTCTGAGTAGCTTTTAAAAAGTTCTGGAGTTCCTAAAAGCGAGAAAATCAATGTCTGCAAATTTACGCCCAATATTCACATTTATCCAGAAGTCAAATTTTAAAAAAAAAAAATGTTCAAAATCAAAAAGAAAAAATTGGTGTTCTGAGTAGCTTTTAAAAAGTTCTGGAGTTCCTGAAAAGGGGAAAAAAGTTCTGCAAATTTACGCCCAATATTCACATTTTCCAAAAGAAAAATTTTTAAAAAAATGTTCAACATCAAAAAAAAATGGTGTTCTGAGTAGCTTTTAAAAAGTTCTAGAGTTCCTGAAAAGGAGAAAAAAAGTTCTGCAAATTTACGCCCAATATTCACATTTCCCCAAAAGTCAAATTTTTAAAAAAATGTTCAAAATCAAAAAGAAAAAATTGGTGTTCTGAGTAGCTTTTAAAAAGTTCTGGAGTTCCTGAAAAGGGGAAAAAAGTTCTGCAAATTTACGCCCAATATTCACATTTTCCAAAAGAAAAATTTTTAAAAAAATGTTCAACATCAAAAAAAAATGGTGTTCTGAGTAGCTTTTAAAAAGTTCTAGAGTTCCTGAAAAGGAGAAAAAAAGTTCTGCAAATTTACGCCCAATATTCACATTTTTCCAAAAGTAAAATTGTTTAAAAAATGTTCAAAATCAAAAAAAATATTGGTGTTATGAGTAGCTTTTAAAAAGTTCTCGAGTTCCTGAAAAGGAGAAAAAAAGTTCTGCAAATTTACGCCCAATATTAACTATTCACATTTTTGCAAAAGTCAAATTTTTTAAAAAATATTCAAAAAAAATTGGTGTTCTGAGTAGCTTTTAAAAAGTTCTGGAGTTCTTGAAAAGGAGAAAAAAGGTTCTGCAAATTTACGCCCAATATTCACATTTATCCAAAA
Source organism: Eurosta solidaginis (assembly GCF_040869045.1). Classification (NCBI taxonomy): domain Eukaryota; kingdom Metazoa; phylum Arthropoda; class Insecta; order Diptera; family Tephritidae; genus Eurosta; species Eurosta solidaginis. The sequence continues at coordinate 90,651,073 of NC_090320.1, forward strand.
GTCACATTTTTTAAAAAATCTTCAAAATCAAAAAGAAAAGATTGGTGTTCTGAGTAGCTTTTAAAAAGTTCTGGAGTTCCTGAAAAGGGGAAAAAAGTTCTGCAAATTTACGCCCAATATTCACATTTTCCAAAAGAAAAATTTTAAAAAAAATGTTCAACATCAAAAAAAAAAAATGGTGTTCTGAGTAGCTTTTAAAAAGTTCTGGAGTTCCTGAAAAGGGGAAAAATGTTCTGCAAATTTACGCCCAATATTCACATTTTCCAAAAGAAAATTTAAAAAAAAAATGTTCAACATCAAAAAAAAAATGGTGTTCTGAGTAGCTTTCTGCAAATTTACGCCCAATATTCGCTATTCACATTTTTGCAAAAGTAAATTTTTTTAAAAAATGTTAAATATCAAAAAAAAAAATCGTGTTCTGAGTAGCTTTTAAAAATTTCTGAAGTTCCTGAAAATGAGAAAAAAAGTTCTGCAAATTTAAGCCCAATATTCACATTTTTTCCAAAGTCAAATTTTTTAAAAAATGTTCAAAATCAAAGAAAAAATTTGGTTGTCTGAGTAGCTTTTAAAAAGTTCTGGAGTTCCAGAAACGGAGAAAAAAACTGCAAATTTACGCCCAATATTCACATTTATCCAAAAGTCAAATTTTTTAAAAAACGTTCAAAATCAAAAAAAAATTGGTGTTCTGAGTAGCGTTTAAAAAGTTCTGGAGTTTATGAAAAGGAGAAAAAAAGTTCTGCAAATTTACGCCCAATATTCACATTTATCCAAAAGTCACATTTTTTTAAAAAATGTTCAAAATCAAAAAGACAAAATTGGTGTTCTGAGTAGCTTTTAAAAATTTCTGAAGTTCCTGAAAATGAGAAAAAAAGTTCTGCAAATTTAAGCCCAATATTCACATTTTTTCAAAAGTCAATTTTTTTAAAAAATGTTCAAAATCAAAAAAAAATTTGGTTGTCTGAGTAGCTTTTAAAAAGTTCTGGAGTTCCTGAAACGGAGAAAAAAAGTTCTGCAAATTATTCACATTTAAAAAATATTTAAAAAAAAATTGGTGTTCTGAGTAGCTTTTAAAAAGTTCTGGAGTTCCTAAAAGCGAGAAAATAAATGTCTGCAAATTTACGCCCAATATTCACATTTATCCAGAAGTCAAATTTTTTAAAAAAAATGTTCAAAATCAAAAAGAAAAAATTGGTGTTCTGAGTAGCTTTTAAAAAGTTCTGGAGTTCCTGAAAAGGGGAAAAAAGTTCTGCAAATTTACGCCCAATATTCACATTTTCCAAAAGAAAAATTTTTTAAAAAATGTTCAACATCAAAAAAAAATGGTGTTCTGAGTAGCTTTTAAAAAGTTCTAGAGTTCCTGAAAAGGAGAAAAAAAGTTCTGCAAATTTACGCCCAATATTCACATTTCCCCAAAAGTCAAATTTTTAAAAAAATGTTCAAAATCAAAAAGAAAAAATTGGTGTTCTGAGTAGCTTTTAAAAAGTTCTGGAGTTCCTGAAAACTAGAAAAAAAGTTCTGCAAATTTACGCCCAATATTCACATTTTTCCAAAAGTAAAATTTTTTAAAAAATGTTCAACATCAAAAAAAAAATGGTGTTCTGAGTAGCTTTTAAAAAGTTCTGGAGTTCATGAAAAGGAGAAAAAAAGTTCTGCAAATTTACGCCCAATATTCACATTTATCCAAAAGTCAAATTTTTTAAAAAACGTTCAAAATCCAAAAGAAAAAATTGGGGTTCTGAGTAGCTTTTAAAAAGTTCTGGAGTTCCTGAAAAGTTGAAAAAATGTTCTGCAAATTTACGCCCAATATTCACCATTCACATTTTTCCAAAAGTAGAATTTTTTAAAAAATGTTCAAAATCAAAAAGAACATTGCTGTTCTGAGTAGCTTTTAAAAAGTTCTGGAGTTCCTGAGAAGGAGAAAAAGTTCTGCAAAATTACGCCCAATATTCACATTTTCAAAAATTCAATTTTTTTAAAAATTGTTGAAAATCAAAAAGAACAAAAATGTTCAAAAAAAATTGCTGGAGTTCCTGAAAAGGAGAAAAAAGTTCTGCAAACTTAGGCCCAATATTCAAATTTTTACAAAAGTCAAACTTTTTAAAAAATGTTCAAAATCAAACAAAAAAAAATTGGTGGTCTGAGAAGCTTTTAAAAAGTTTTGGAGTTCCTCAAAAGGAGAAAAAAATTTCTGCAAATTTACACCCAATATTTACATTTATTTTAAAGCAAAATTTTTTTAAAAATATTCACAATAAAAAAATGGTGTTCTCAGTAGCTTTTAAAAAGAACTGTAGTTCCTGAAAAGTAGAAAAAAAGTTCTGCAAATTTACGCCCAATATTCACTATTCACATGTTTCCAAAGTAAAATTTTTTAAAAAATGTTCAAAATCAAAAAAATTGGTGCTCTGTGTAGCTTTTAAAAAGTTCTGGAGTTCCTGAAAAGGAGAAAAAAGTTCTGCAAATTTGGGCCCAATATTCACATTTTTTCAAAAGTCAAATTTTTTAAAATGTTCAAAATCAAAAAAAACAATTGGTGGCCTGAGTAGCTTTTAAAATGTTCTGGAGTTCATGAAAAGGAGAAAAAAAGTTCTGCAAATTTACGACCAATATTCACTATTCACATTTTTGCAAAAGTAAAATTGTTTAAAAAATGTTCAAAATCAAAAAAAATATTGGTGTTATGAGTAGCTTTTAAAAAGTTCTGGAGTTCCTGAAAAGGAGAAAAAAAGTTCTGCAAATTTACGCCCAATATTAACTATTCACATTTTTGCAAAAGTCAAATTTTTTAAAAAATATTCAAAAAAATTGGTGTTCTGAGTAGCTTTTAAAAAGTTCTGGAGTTCTTGAAAAGGAGAAAAAAAGTTCTGCAAATTTACATGCAATATTAACTATTCACATTTTTGCAAAAGTCAAATTTTTTAAAAAATGTTCAAAATCAAAAAAAAAAAATGCTGTTCTGAGTAGCTTTTAAAAAGTTCTGGAGTTCCTGAAAAGGAGAAAAAAGTTCTGCAAATTACGCCCAATATAACTATTCACATTTTTCCAAAAGTCAAATTTTTTAAAAAATGTGCAAAATCAAAAAAAAAAGTTGGTGGTCTGAGTAGCTTTTAAAAAGTTCTGGAGATCCTGAAACGGAGAAAAAAACTCTGCAAATTTACGCCCAATATTCACATTTTTTCAAAAATCAAATTTTTTAAAAAATGCTCAACATCAAAAAAAAAGTTGGTGGTCTGAGTAGCTTTTAAAAAGTTCTGGAGTTCCTGAAACGGAGAAAAAAATTCTGCAAATTTACGCCCAGTATTCACATTTTTTCAAAAGTCAAATTTTTTAAAAAATATTCAAAAAAAAAATTGGTGTTCTGAGTAGCTTTTAAAAAGTTCTGGAGTTCCTGAAAGCGAGAAAATAAATGTCTGCAAATTTACGCCCAATATTCACATTTATCCAGAAGTCAAATTTTTTAAAAAATGTTCAAAATCAAAAAGAAAAGATTGCTGTTCTGAGTAGCTTTTAAAAAGTTCTGGAGTTCCTGAAAAGGAGAAAAAAGTTCTGCAAATTTACGCCCAATATTCACTATTCACATTTTTGCAAAAGTAAATTTTTTTAAAAAATGTTAAATATCAAAAAAAAGTCGTTTTCTGAGTAGCTTTTAAAAATTTCTGAAGTTCCTGAAAATGAGAAAAAAAGTTCTGCAAATTTAAGCCCAATATTCACATTTTTTCCAAAGTCAAATTTTTTAAAAAATGTTCAAAATCAAAGAAAAAATTTGGTTGTCTGAGTAGCTTTTAAAAAGTTCTGGAGTTCCTGAAACGGAGAAAAAAAGTTCTGCAAATTTACGCCCAATATTCACATTTATCCAAAAGTCAAATTTTTTAAAAAACGTTCAAAATCAAAAAAAAAAATTGGTGTTCTGTGTAGCGTTTAAAAAGTTCTGGAGTTCATGAAAAGGGGAAAAAAGGTTCTGCAAATTTATGCCCAATATTCACATTTATCCAAAAGTCACATTTTTTAAAAAATGTTCAAAATCAAAAAGACAAAATTGGTGTTCTGAGTAGCTTTTAAAATTTCTGAAGTTCCTGAAAATGAGAAAAAAAGTTCTGCAAATTTAAGCCCAATATTCACATTTTTTCAAAAGTAAAATTTTTTAAAAAATGTTCAAAATCAAAGAAAAAATTTGGTTGTCTGAGTAGCTTTTAAAAAGTTCTGGAGTTCCTGAAACGGAGAAAAAAAGTTCTGCAAATTTACGCCCAATATTCACATTTATCCAAAAGTCAAATTTTTTAAAAAACGTTCAAAATCAAAAAAAAAATTGGTGTTCTGAGTAGCGTTTAAAAAGTTCTGGAGTTCATGAAAAGGAGAAAAAAGGTTCTGCAAATTTACGCCCAATATTCACATTTATCCAAAAGTCACATTTTTTAAAAAATCTTCAAAATCAAAAAGAAAAAATTGGTGTTCTGAGTAGCTTATAAAAATTTCTGGAGTTCCTGAAAAGGAGAAAAAAGTTCTGCAAATTTACGCCCAATATTCACTATTCACATTTTTGCAAAAGTAAAATTTTTTAAAAAATTTTCAAAATCAAAAAAAAAATTGGTGTTCTGAATAGCGTTTAAAAATTTCTGAAGTTCCTGAAAATCAGAAAAAAGTTCTGCAAACTTACGCCCAATATTCACATTTTTCCAAAAGTAAAGTTTAAAAAAAAATGTTCAACATCAAAAGAAAAATGGTGTTCTGAGTAGCTTTTAAAAAGTTCTGGAGTTCCTGAAACGGAGAAAAAGTTCTGCAAATTTACGCCCAATATTCACATTTTTTCAAAAGTCAAATTTTTTTTAAAATGTTCAAAATAAAAAAGAAAAGATTGGTGTTCTGAGTAGCTTTTAAAAAGTTCTAGAGTTCCTGAAAAGGGGAAAAAGTTCTGCAAATTTACGTCCAAATTCACATTTTTCCAAAAGTAAAATTTTTAACAAAACGTTCAAAATCAAAAAAAAAATTGATGTCCTGAGTAGCGTTTAAAAATTTCTGAAGTTCATGAAAAGGAGAAAAAAGGTTCTGCAAATTTACGCCCAATATTCACATTTATCCAAAAGTCACATTTTTTAAAAAATCTTCAAAATCAAAAAGAAAAGATTGGTGTTCTGAGTAGCTTTTAAAAAGTTCTGGAGTTCCTGAAAAGGGGAAAAAAGTTCTGCAAATTTACGCCCAATATTCACATTTTCCAAAAGAAAAATTTAAAAAAAAATTTTCAACATCTTCTGTAAATTTACGCCCAATATTCACATTTTCCAAAAGAAAAATTTAAAAAAAATGTTCAACATCAAAAAAAAAAAAATGGTGTTCTGAGTAGCTTTTAAAAAGTTCTGGAGTTCCTGAAAAGGAGAAAAAAAGTTCTGCAAATTTACGCCCAATATTCACATTTATCCAAAAGTCACATTTTTTAAAAAATGATCAAAATCAAAAAGAAAAAAATTGGTGTTCTGAGTAGCTTTTAAAAAGTTCTGGAGTTCCTGAAAAGGAGAAAAAAAGTTCTGCAAATTTACACCCAATATTCACTATTCACATTTTTCCAAAATAAAATTTTTTAAAAAATATTCAACAAAAAAATTGGTGTTCTGAGTAACTTTTAAAAAGTTCTGGAGTTTCTGAAATGGAGAAAAAAGTTCTGCAAATTTACGCCCAATATTCACTATTCACATTTTCCAAAAGTCAAATTTTTTAAAAAATGTTGAAAATAAAAAAAAAAAAAATTGGTGTTCTGAGTAGCGTTTAAAAAGTTCTGGAGTTTCTGAAAAGGAGAAAAAAAGTTCTGCAAATTTACGCCCAATATTCACTATTCACATTTTCCAAAAGTCAAATTTTTTAAAAAATGTTGAAAATCAAAAAAAAAATTGGTGTTCTGAATAGGTTTTAAAAAGTTCTGGAGTTTCTGAAATGGAGAAAAAAGTTCTGCAAATTTACGCCCAATATTCACTATTCACATTTTTCCAAAGTAAAATTTTTTAAAAAATGTTCAAAATCAAAAAAATTGGTGTTCTGAGTAGCTTTTAAAAAGTTCTGGAGTTCCTGAAAAGGAGAAAAAAAGTTCTGCAAATTTACGCCCAATATTCACTATTCACATTTTCCAAAAGTCAAATTTTTTAAAAAATGTTGAAAATCAAAAAAAAAAAATTGGTGTTCTGAGTAGCGTTTAAAAAGTTCTGGAGTTCCTGAAAAGGAGAAAAAAAGTTCTGCAAATTTACACCCAATATTTACATTTATTTTAAAGTAAAATTTTTTTAAAAATATTCAAAATAAAAAAAACGGTGTTCTCAGTAGCTTTTAAAAAGTTCTGGAGTTCCTGAAAAGTAGAAAAAAAGTTCGGCAAATTTACGCCCAATATTAACTATTCACATTTTTGCAAAAGTCAAATTTTTTAAAAAATATTCAAAAAAAAATTGGTGTTCTGAGTAACTTTTAAAAAGTTCTGGAGTTCCTGAAAAGTAGAAAAAAAGTTCTGCAAATTTACGCCCAATATTCACTATTCACATTTTTGCAAAAGTCAAATTTTTTAAAAAATATTCAAAAAAAAAATTGGTGTTATGAGTAACTTTTAAAAAGTTCTGGAGTTCCTGAAAAGTAGAAAAAAAGTTCTGCAAATTTACGCCCAATATTCACTATTCACATTTTTCCAAAGTAAAATTTTTTAAAAAATGTTCAAAATCAAAAAAATTGGTGTTCTGATTAGCTTTTAAAAAGTTCTGGAGTTCCTGAAAAGGAGAAAAAAGTTCTGCAAATTTAGGCCCAATATTCACATTTTTTCAAAAGTCAAATTTTTTAAAATGTTCAAAATCAAAAAAAAAAAAATTGGTGGTCTGAGTAGCTTTTAAAAAGTTCTGGAGTTCCTGAAACGGAGAAAAAAGTTCTGCAAATCTACGCCCAATATTCACATTTATCCAAAAGTCAAACTTAAAAAAAAATGTTCAAAATCAAAAAAAAATTGATGTCCTGAGTAGCGTTTAAAAATTTCTGGAGTTCCTGAAACGGAGAAAAAAGTTCTGCAAATTTACGCCCAATATTCACATTTATCCAAAAGTCACATTTTTTAAAAAATGATCAAAATCAAAAAGAAAAAAATTGGTGTTCTGAGTAGCTTTTAAAAAGTTCTGGAGTTCCTGAAAAGGAGAAAAAAAGTTCTGCAAATTTACACCCAATATTCACTATTCACATTTTTGCAAAAGTAAAATTTTTAAAAAAATGTTCAACATCAAAAAAAAAATGGTGTTCTGAGTAGCTTTTAAAAAGTTCTAGAGTTCCTGAAAAGCAGAAAAAAAGTTCTGCAAATTTACGCCCAATATTCACTATTCACATTTTTCCAAAGTAAAATTTTTTAAAAAATATTCAACAAAAAAATTGGTGTTCTGAGTAACTTTTAAAAAGTTCTGGAGTTTCTGAAATGGAGAAAAAAGTTCTGCAAATTTACGCCCAATATTCACTATTCACATTTTCCAAAAGTCAAATTTTTTAAAAAATGTTGAAAATAAAAAAAAAAATTGGTGTTCTGAGTAGCGTTTAAAAAGTTCTGGAGTTTCTGAAAAGGAGAAAAAAAGTTCTGCAAATTTACGCCCAATATTCACTATTCACATTTTCCAAAAGTCAAATTTTTTAAAAAATGTTGAAAATCAAAAAAAAAAATTGGTGTTCTGAATAGGTTTTAAAAAGTTCTGGAGTTTCTGAAATGGAGAAAAAAGTTCTGCAAATTTACGCCCAATATTCACTATTCACATTTTTCCAAAGTAAAATTTTTTAAAAAATGTTCAAAATCAAAAAAATTGGTGTTCTTGAGTAGCTTTTAAAAAGTTCTGGAGTTCCTGAAAAGGAGAAAAAAAGTTCTGCAAATTTAAGCCCAATATTCACTATTCACATTTTCCAAAAGTCAAATTTTTTAAAAAATGTTGAAAATCAAAAAAAAAAATTGGTGTTCTGAGTAGCGTTTAAAAAGTTCTGGAGTTCCTGAAAAGGAGAAAAAAAGTTCTGCAAATTTACACCCAATATTTACATTTATTTTAAAGTAAAATTTTTTTTAAAAATATTCAAAATAAAAAAAACGGTGTTCTCAGTAGCTTTTAAAAAGTTCTGGAGTTCCTGAAAAGTAGAAAAAAAGCTCGGCAAATTTACGCCCAATATTAACTATTCACATTTTTGCAAAAGTCAAATTTTTTAAAAAATATTCAAAAAAAAAATTGGTGTTCTGAGTAACTTTTAAAAAGTTCTGGAGTTCCTGAAAAGTAGAAAAAAAGTTCTGCAAATTTACGCCCAATATTCACTATTCACATTTTTGCAAAAGTCAAATTTTTTAAAAAATATTCAAAAAAAAAATTGGTGTTCTGAGTAACTTTTAAAAAGTTCTGGAGTTCCTGAAAAGTAGAAAAAAAGTTCTGCAAATTTACGCCCAATATTCACTATTCACATTTTTGCAAAAGTCAAATTTTTTAAAAAATATTCAAAAAAAAAATTGGTGGTCTGAGTAGCTTTTAAAAAGTTCTGGAGTTCCTGAAAGCGAGAAAATAAATGTCTGCAAATTTACGCCCAATATTCACATTTATCCAGAAGTCAAATTTTTTAAAAAATGTTCAAAATCAAAAAGAAAAGATTGCTGTTCTGAGTAGCTTTTAAAAAGTTCTGGAGTTCCTGAAAAGGGGAAAAAAGTTCTGCAAATTTACGTCCAATATTCACATTTTTCCAAAAGTAAAATTTAAAAAAAAACGTTCAAAATCAAAAAAAATTGGTGTTCTGAGTAGTAGCGTTTAAAAATTTCTGGAGTTCCTGAAAATGAGAAAAAAAGTTCTGCAAATTTACGCCCAATATTCACTATTCACATTTTTGCAAAATTAAATTTTTTTAAAAAATGTTAAATATCAAAAAAAAATCGTGTTCTGAGTAGCTTTTAAAAATTTCTGAAGTTCCTGAAAATGAGAAAAAAGTTCTGCAAATTTAAGCCCAATATTCACATTTTTCCAAAGTCAAATTTTTTAAAAAATGTTCAAAATCAAAGAAAAAATTTGGTTGTCTGAGTAGCTTTTAAAAAGTTCTGGAGTTCCTGAAACGGAGAAAAAATTTTCTGCAAATTTACGCCCAATATTCACATTTATCCAAAAGTAAAATTTTTTAAAAAACGTTCAAAATCAAAAAAAAAATTGGTGTTCTGAGTAGCGTTTAAAAAGTTCTGGAGTTCATGAAAAGGAGAAAAAAGGTTCTGCAAATTTACGCCCAATATTCACATTTATCCAAAAGTCACATTTTTTAAAAAATGTTCAAAATCAAAAAGACAAAATTGGTGTTCTGAGTAGCTTTTAAAAATTTCTGAAGTTCCTGAAAATGAGAAAAAAAGTTCTGCAAATTTAAGCCCAATATTCACATTTTTTCAAAAGTCAAATTTTTTAAAAAATGTTCAAAATCAAAGAAAAAATTTGGTTGTCTGAGTAGCTTTTAAAAAGTTCTGGAGTTCCTGAAATGGAGAAAAAAAGTTCTGCAAATTTACGCCCAATATTCACATTTATCCAAAAGTCAAATTTTTTAAAAAAACGTTCAAAATCAAAAAAAAAATTGGTGTTCTGAGTAGCGTTTAAAAAGTTCTGGAGTTCAGGAAAAGGAGAAAAAAGATTCTGCAAATTTACGCCCAATATTCACATTTATCCAAAAGTCACATTTTTTAAAAAATGTTCAAAATCAAAAAGAAACAAGTAAGGAAGGCTAAGTTCGGGTGTAACCGAACATTACATACTCAGTTGAGAGCTATGGAGACAAAATAAGGAAAATGAACCTGGGGTAACCCTGGAATGTGGTTGTATGACATGTGTATCAAATGAAAGGTATTATAGAGTATTTTAAGAGAGAGTAGGCCATAGTTCTATGGATGGACGCCATTTAGGGATATCGCCATAAAGGTGGACCAGGGCTGACTCTAGAATTTGTTTGTACGATATGGGTATCAAATGAAAGGTGTTACTGAGCATTTTAAGAGGGAGTGGGCCTGAGGTCTATCGGTGGACGCCTTTTCGAGATGTCCCCATTAAGGTGGACCAGGGGTGACTCTAGAATGTGTTTGTACGATATGGGTATCAAATGAAAGGTGGTAATGAGTATTTTAAAAGGGAATGGGCTTTAGTTAAATAGGTGAACGCCTTTTCGAGAAATCGCCATAAAGGTGGACCAGGGGTGACTCTAGAATATGTTTGTACGATATGGGTATCAAATGAAAGCTGTTAATGAGTATTTTGAAAAGGAGTGATCCTTAGTTCCATAGGTGGACGCCGTTTCGAGATATCGCCATAAAGGTGGACCAGGGGTGACTCTAGAATTTGTTTGTATGATATGGGTATCAAATGAAAGGTGTTACTGAGCATTTTAAGAGGGAGTGGGCCTGAGGTCTATCGGTGGACGCCTTTTCGAGATGTCCCCATTAAGGTGGACCAGGGGTGACTCTAGAATGTGTTTGTACGATATGGGAATCAAATGAAAGGTGTTACTGAGCATTTTAAGAGGGAGTGGGCATTAGGTCTATAGGTGGACGCCTTTTCGAGATATCGCCATTAGGGTGGGCCAGGGGTGACTCTAGAATGTTTGTACGATATGGGTATCAAACGAAAAGTGTTACTGAGCATTTTAAGAGGGAGTGGGCATTAGGTCTATAGGTGGACGCCTTTTCGAAATGTCGCCATTAGGGTGGGCCAGGGGTGACTCTAGAATGTGTTTGTACGATATGGGCATCAAACGAAAGGTGCTACTGAGCATTTTAAGAGGGAGTGGGCACTAGGTCTATAGGTGGACGCCCTTTCGAGATTTCGCCATTAGGGTGGGCCAGGGGTGACTCTAGAATGTTTGTACGATATGGGTATCAAATGAAAGGTGTTACTGATCATTTTAAGAGGGAGTGGGCATTAGGTCTATAGGTGGACGCCCTTTCGAGATATCGCCATTAGGGTGGGCCAGGGGTGACTCTAGAATGTTTGTACGATATGGGTATCAAACGAAAGGTGTTACTGAGCATTTTAAGAGGGAGTGGGCATTAGGTCTATAGGTGGACGCCTTTTCGAAATGTCGCCATTAGGGTGGGCCAGGGGTGACTCTAGAATGTGTTTGTATGATATGGGTATCAAATGAAAGATGGTAATGAGTATTTTAAAAGGGAGTAATCCTTAGTTCTATAGGTGGACGCCTTTTCGAGATATCGCCATAAAGGTGGACCAAGGGTGACTCTAGAATGTTTGTACGATATGGGTATCAAACGAAAGGTGTTTCTGAGCATTTTAAGAGGGAGTGAGCATGAGGTCTATAGGTGGACGCCTTTTCGAGATATCGCCATTAGGGTGGGCCAGGGGTGACTCTAGAATGTTTGTACGATATGGGTATCAAACGAAAAGTGTTACTGAGCATTTTAAGAGGGAGTGGGCATTAGGTCTATAGGTGGACGCCTTTTCGAAATGTCGCCATTAGGGTGGGTGACTCCAGAATGTGTTTGTACGATATGGGTATCAAATGAAAGGTGTTACTGAGCATTTTAAGAGGAAGTGGGCATTAGGTCTATAGGTGGACGCCCTTTCGAGATATCGCCATTAGGGTGTGCCAGGGGTGACTCTAGAATGTTTGTACGATATGGGTATCAAACGAAAGGTGTTACTGAGCATTTTAAGAGGGAGTGGGTATTAGGTATATAGGTGGACGCCTTTTCGAGATATCGCCATTAGGGTGGGACAGGGGTGACTCAAGTATGTGTTTGTACGATATGGATATCAAATTAAAGGTATTATTGCGGGTTTTAAAAGCGAGTGGCCCTTAGATGTATATGTGAAGGCGTTCTCGCGATATCGACCAAAATGTGGACCAGGTGATCCAGGAAATCATCTGTCGGGTACTGCTAATTTATTTATATATGCAATACCACTAACAGTATTCCTGCCAAGATTCCAAGGGCTGTTGATTTCGCCTTGTAGAACTTTTTCATTTTCTTCTACTTAATATGGTAGGTGTCACACCCATTTTACAAAGTTTTTTCCAAAGTTATATTTTGCGTCAATAAACCAATCCAGTTACCATGTTTCATCCCTTTTTTCGTATTTGGTATAGAATTATGGCATTTTTTTTAATTTTCGTAATTTTCGATATCGATAAAGTGGGCGTGGTTATGGTCGGATTTCGGCCATTTTCTATACCAAGTTAAAGTGAGTTCAGATAAGTACGTGGGCTTAGTTTAGTAAAGATATATCGGATTTTGCTCAAGTTATTGTGTTAACGGCCGAGGGGAAGGACAGACGGTGGACTGTGTATAAAAACTGGGCGTGACTTCCACCGATTTCGCCCATTTTCACAGAGAACAGTTACCGTCATAGAATCTATGCTCCTACCAAATTTGAGAAGGATTGGTAAATTTTTGTTCGACTTATGGCAATAAAAGTATTCTAGACAAACTAAATGAAAATGGGCGGAGCCACGCCCATTTTGAAATTTTCTTTTATTTTTGTATTTTGTTGCATCATATCATTACTGGAGTTGAATTTTGACTTAATTTACTTATATACAGTAAAGATATTAAATTTTTTGTTAAAATTTGAATTAAAAAATTTTTTTTTTTAAAAAGTGGGCGTGTTCTTCATCCAATTTTGCTAATTTTTATTTAGCGCATATATAGTAATAGTAGTAACGTTCCTGCCAAATTTCATCATGACATCTTCAACGACTGCCAAATTACAGCTTGCAAAACTTTTAAATTACCTTCTTGTAAAAGTGGGCGGTGACACGCCCATTGTCCAAAATCTTACTAATTTTCTATTCTACGTCATAACGTCAACCCATCTACCAAGTTTCGTCGCTTTATCTGTCTTTTGTAATGAATTATCGCACTTTTTCGGTTTTTCGAAATTTTCGATATCGAAAAAGTGGGCGTGGTTATAGTCCGATATCGTTCATTTTAAATAGCGATCTGAGATGAGTGCTCAGGAATCTACATACCAAATTTCATCAAGATACCTCAAAATTTACTCAAGTTATCGTGTTAAGGGACGGACGGACGGACGGACGGACGGACATGGCTCAATCAAATTTTTTTTCGATCCTGATTATTTTGATATATGGAAGTCTATATCTATCTCGATTCCTTTATATATGTACAACCAACCGTTATCCAATCAAACTTAATATACTCTGTGAGCTCTGCTCAACTGAGTATAAAAATTGGTGTTCTGAGTAGCTTATAAAAATTTCTGGAGTTCCCGAAAAGGAGAAAAAAGTTCTGCAAATTTACGCCCAATATTCACTATTCACATTTTTGCAAAAGTAAAATTTTTTAAAAAATTTTCAAAATCAAAAAAAAATTGGTGTTCTGAATAGCGTTTAAAAATTTCTGAAGTTCCTGAAAATGAGAAAAAAAGTTCTGCAAACCTACGCCCAATATTCACATTTTTCCAAAAGTAAAATTAAAAAAAAAATGTTCAACATCAAAAGAAAAATGGTGTTCTGAGTAGCTTTTAAAAAGTTCTGGAGTTCCTGAAACGGAGAAAAAAGTTCTGCAAATTTACGCCCAATATTCACATTTTTTCAAAAGTCAAATTTTTTTTAAATTGTTCAAAATAAAAAAGAAAAGATTGGTGTTCTGAGTAGCTTTTAAAAAGTTCTAGAGTTCCTGAAAAGGGGAAAAAACAAATTTACGCCTAATATTCACATTTTCCAAAAGAAAAATTTTTAAAAAAATGTTCAACATCAAAAAAAAAAAAATGGTGTTCTGAGTAGCTTTTAAAAAGTTCTGGAGTTCCTGAAAAGGAGAAAAAAAGTTCTGCAAATTTACGCCCAATATTCACATTTATCCAAAAGTCACATTTTTTAAAAAATGTTCAAAATCAAAAAGAAAAAAATTGGTGTTCTGAGTAGCTTTTAAAAAGTTCTGGAGTTCCTGAAATGGAGAAAAAAAGTTCTGCAAATTTACGCCCAATATTCACTATTCACATTTTTGCAAAAGTAAAATTTTTAAAAAAATGTTCAACATCAAAAAAAAAAATGGTGTTCTGAGTAGCTTTTAAAAAGTTCTAGAGTTCCTGAAAAGGAGAAAAAAAGTTCTGCAAATTTACGCCCAATATTCACTATTCACATTTTTCCAAAGTAAAATTTTTAAAAAAATATTCAACAAAAAAATTGGTGTTCTGAGTAACTTTTAAAAAGTTCTGGAGTTTCTGAAATGGAGAAAAAAGTTCTGCAAATTTACGCCCAATATTCACTATTCACATTTTCCAAAAGTCAAATTTTTTAAAAAATGTTGAAAATCAAAAAAAAAAAATTGGTGTTCTGAGTAGCGTTTAAAAAGTTCTGGAGTTTCTGAAAAGGAGAAAAAAAGTTCTGCAAATTTACGCCCAATATTCACTATTCACATTTTCCAAAAGTCAAATTTTTTAAAAAATATTGAAAATCAAAAAAAAAAAAAATTGGTGTTCTGAATAGGTTTTAAAAAGTTCTGGAGTTTCTGAAATGGAGAAAAAAGTTCTGCAAATTTACGCCCAATATTCACTATTCACATTTTTCCAAAGTAAAATTTTTTAAAAAATGTTCAAAATCAAAAAAATTGGTGTTCTGAGTAGCTTTTAAAAAGTTCTGGAGTTCCTGAAAAGGAGAAAAAAAGTTCTGCAAATTTACGCCCAATATTCACTATTCACATTTCCCAAAAGTCAAATTTTTTAAAAAATTTTGAAAATCAAAAAAAAAATTGGTGTTCTGAGTAGCGTTTAAAAAGTTCTGGAGTTCCTGAAAAGGAGAAAAAAAGTTCTGCAAATTTACACCCAATATTTACATTTATTTTAAAGTAAAATTTTTTTAAAAATATTCAAAATAAAAAAATGGTGTTCTCAGTAGCTTTTAAAAAGTTATGGAGTTCCTGAAAAGTAGAAAAAAAGTTCGGCAAATTTACGCCCAATATTAACTATTCACATTTTTGCAAAAGTCAAATTTTTTAAAAAATATTCAAAAAAAAATTGGTGTTCTGAGTAACTTTTAAAAAGTTCTGGAGTTCCTGAAAAGTAGAAAAAAAGTTCTGCAAATTTACGCCCAATATTCACTATTCACATTTTTCCAAAGTAAAATTTTTTAAAAAATGTTCAAAATCAAAAAAATTGGTGTTCTGAGTAGCTTTTAAAAAGTTCTGGAGTTCCTGAAAAGGAGAAAAAATTCTGCAAATTTAGGCCCAATATTCACATTTTTTCAAAAGTCAAATTTTTTAAAATGTTCAAAATCAAAAAAAAAAATTGGTGGTCTGAGTAGCTTTTAAAATGTTCTGGAGTTCATGAAAAGGAGAAAAAAAGTTATGCAAATTTACGCCCAATATTCACTATTCACATTTTTGCAAAAGTAAAATTTTTTAAAAAATGTTCAAAATCAAAAAAATATTGGTGTTATGAGTAGCTTTTAAAAAGTTCTGGAGTTCGTGAAAACGAGAAAAAAAGTTCTGCAAATTTACGCCCAATATTCACTATTCACATTTTTACAAAAGTAAAATTTTTCCAAAAATGTTCAAAATAAAAAAAAAAATTATGTTCTGAGTAGCTTTTAAAAAGTTCGGAATTTCCTGAAAAGGAGAAAAAATGTCTGCCAATTTACGCCCAATATTCACATTTTTCCAACAGTCAAATTTTTTAAAAAATGTTCAAAATCAAAAAGAAAAAATTGGTGTTCTGAGTAGCTTTTAAAAAGTTCTGGAGTTCCTGAAAAGGAGAAATAAAGTTCTGCAAATTTACGCCCAATATTAACTATTCACATTTTTGCAAAAGTAAAATTTTTTAAAAAATGTTCAAAATCAAAAAAAAAATGCTGTTCTGAGTAGCTTTTAAAAAGTTCTGGAGTTCCTGAAAAAGAGAAAAAAAGTTCTGCAAATTTAGGCCCAATATTCACATTTCCAAAAGTCAAATTTTTTAAAAAATGTTCAAAATCAAAAAAAAAATTGGTGGTCTGAGTAGCTTTTAAAAAGTTCTGGAGTTCCTGAAACGGAGAAAAAAAGTTCTGCAAATTTACGCCCAATATTAACATTTTTTCAAAAGTCAAATTTTTTAAAAAATGTTCAAAAGCAAAAAAAAAGTTGGTGGTCTGAGTTCTGGAGTTCCTGAAAAGGAGAAAAAAGTTCTGCAAATTTACGCCTAATATTCACTATTCACATTTTCCAAAAGTCAAATTTTTTAAAAAATGTTGAAAATCATAAAAAAAAATTGGTGTTCTGAGTAGCGTTTAAAAAGTTCTGGAGTTTCTGAAAAGGAGAAAAAAATTTCTGCAAATTTACGCCCAATATTCACTATTCACATTTTCCAAAAGTCAAATTTTTTAAAAAATGTTGAAAATAAAAAAAAAAAAAATTGGTGTTCTGAATAGCTTTTAAAAAGTTCTGGAGTTTCTGAAATGGAGAAAAAAGTTCTGCAAATTTACGCCCAATATTCACTATTCACATTTTCCAAAAGTCAAATTTTTTAAAAAATGTTGAAAATCAAAAAAAAAAATTGGTGTTCTGAGTAGCGTTTAAAAAGTTCTGGAGTTTCTGAAAAGCAGAAAAAAAGTTCTGCAAATTTACACCCAATATTCACTATTCACATTTTCCAAAAGTCAAATTTTTTAAAAAATGTTGAAAATCAAAAAAAAAAAATTGGTGTTCTGAATAGCTTTTAAAAAGTTCTGGAGTTTCTGAAATGGAGAAAAAAGTTCTGAAAATTTACGCCTAATATTCACTATTCACATTTTCCAAAAGTCAAATTTTTTAAAAAATGTTGAAAATCAAAAAAAAAATTGGTGTTCTGAATAGCTTTTAAAAAGTTCTGGAGTTTCTGAAATGGAGAAAAAAAAGTTCTGCAAATTTACGCCCAATATTCAATATTCACATTTTCCAAAAGTCAAATTTTTTAAAAAATATTGAAAATCAAAAAAAAAAAAAATTGGTGTTCTGAATAGCTTTTAAAAAGTTCTGGAGTTTCTGAAATGGAGAAAAAAGTTCTGCAAATTTACGCCTAATATTCACTATTCACATTTTCCAAAAGTCAAATTTTTTAAAAAATGTTGAAAATCAAAAAAAAAATTGGTGTTCTGAGTAGCGTTTAAAAAGTTCTGGAGTTCCTGAGAACGAAAAAAAAAGTTTTGCAATTTTAAGCCGCAATTTCACATTTTTTAAAAGTCAAATTTTTAAAAAAATGTTCTAAATCAAAAAAAAAATTTATGTTCTGAGTAGCTTTTAAAAATGTTCTGGAGTTCCTGAAAAACAGAAAACGAGTTCCGCAAATTTACGCCCAATATTCACATTTTTTCAAATATCAAATTTTTTTAAAATTGTTCAAAATAAAAAAAAAATTGCTGCTCTGAGTAGCTTTCAAAAATTGCTGGAGTTCCTGAAAAGGAGAAAAAAGTTCTGCAAACTTAGGCCCAATATTCACATTTTTTCAAAAGTCAAATTTTTAAATATGTTCAAAATCCAAAAAAAAAAAAAATTGGTGGTCTGAGTAGCTTTTAAAAAGTTCTGGAGTTCCTGAAAAGGAGAAAAAAAGTGTCTGCAACTTTACGCCCAATATTCACATTTATTTTAAAGTAAATTTTTTTAAAAAATATTCAAAATAAAAAATGGTGTTCTGAGTAGCTTTTAAAAAGTTCTGGAGTTCCTGAAAAGGAGAAAAAAGTTCGGCAAATTTACGCCCAATATTAACTATTCACATTTTTTCAAAAGCCAAACTTTTTAAAAAATGTTCAAAATTAAAATAAAAAATAGGTGGTCTGAGAAGCTTTTAAAAAGTTCTGGAGTTCCTGAAAAGGAGAAAAAAATGTCTGCAAATTTACGCCCAATATTCACATTTATTTTAAAGTAAAATTTTTTAAAAAATATTCAAAATAAAAAAAAATGGTGGTCTGAGAAGCTTTTAAAAAGTTCTGGAGTTCCTGAAAAGGAGAAAAAAATGTCTGCAAATTTACGCCCAATATTAACTAACATTTATTTTAAAGTAAATTTTTTTAAAAAATATTCAAAATAAAAAAATTGGTGTTCTGAGTAGCTTTTAAAAAGTTCTGGAGCTCCTGAAAAGGAGAAAAAAGTTGTGCAAATTTAGGCCCAATATTCACATTTTTTCAAAAGTCAAATTTTTAAATATGTTCAAAATCAAAAAAAAAAAAAAAATTGGTGGTCTGAGTAGCTTTTAAAAAGTTCTGGAGTTCCTGAAAAGGAGAAAAAAGTGTCTGCAACTTTACGCCCAATATTCACATTTATTTTAAAGTAAAATTTTTTAAAAAATATTCAAAATAAAAAAATGGTGTTCTGAGTAGCTTTTAAAAAGTTCTGGAGTTCCTGAAAAGGAGAAAAAAGTTCGGCAAATTTACGCCCAATATTAACTATTCACATTTTTGCAAAAGTCAAATTTTTTAAAAAATATTCAAAAAAAAATTGGTGTTCTGAGTAACTTTTAAAAAGTTCTGGAGTTCCTGAAAAGGAGAAAAAAAGTTCTGCAAATTTACGCCCAATATTAACTACTCACATTTTTGCAAAAGTCAAATTTTTTAAAAAATGTTCAAAATCAAAAAAAAAATGCTGTTCTGAGTAGCTTTTAAAAAGTTCTGGAGTTCCTGAAAAGGAGAAAAAAGTTCTGCATATTACGCCCAATATTCACATTTATCCAAAAGTCAAATTTTTTAAAAAATGTTCAAAATAAAAAAAAAATTTGGTTGTCTGAGTAGCTTTTAAAAAGTTCTGGAGTTCCTGAAACGGAGAAAAAAAGTTCTGCAAATTTACGCCCAATACTCATATTTATCCAAAAGTCAAAATTTTTTAAAAAACGTTCAAAATCAAAAAAAAAATTTGTGTTCTGAGTAGCGTTTAAAAAGTTCTGGAGTTCATGAAAAGAAGAAAAAAAGTTCTGCAAATTTAAGCCCAATATTCACCATTTATCCAAAAGTCACATTTTTTAAAAAATGTTCAAAATCAAAAAGAAAAAATTGGTGTTCTGAGTAGCTTGTAAAAAGTTCTGGAGTTCCTGAAAAGGAGAAAAAAGTTCTGCAAATTACGCCCAATATTCACATTTATCCAAAAGTCAAATTTTTTAAAAAATGTTCAAAATCAAAAAAAAAATTTGGTTGTCTGAGTAGCTTTTAAAAAGTTCTGGAGTTCCTGAAACGGAGAAAAAAAGTTCTGCAAATTTACGCCCAATACTCACATTTATCCAAAAGTCAAATTTTTTAAAAAACGTTCAAAATCAAAAAAAAAATTGGTGTTCTGAGTAGCGTTTAAAAAGTTCTGGAGTTCATGAAAAGGAGAAAAAAAGTTCTGCAAATTTAAGCCCAATATTCACATTTATCCAAAAGTCACATTTTTTAAAAAATGTTCAAAATCAAAAAGAAAAAATTGGTGTTCTGAGTAGCTTTTAAAAAGTTCTGGAGTTCCTGAAAAGGAGAAAAAAAGTTTTGCAAATTTACGCCCAATATTAACTATTCACATTTTTCCAAAAGTCAAATTTTTTAAAAAATGTTCAAAATCAAAAAAAAAATTTGGTTGTCTGAGTAGCTTTTAAAAAGTTCTGGAGTTCCTGAAACGGAGAAAAAAAGTTCTGCAAATTTACGCCCAATATTCACATTTAACCAAAAGTCAAATTTTTTAAAAAACGTTCAAAATCAAAAAAAAAATTGGTGTTCTGAGTAGCGTTTAAAAAGTTCTGGAGTTCATGAAAAGGAGAAAAAAAGTTCTGCAAATTTAAGCCCAATATTCACATTTATCCAAAAGTAACATTTTTTAAAAAATGTTCAAAATCAAAAAGAAAAAATTGGTGTTCTGAGTAGCTTATAAAAATTTCTGGAGTTCCTGAAAAGGAGAAAAAAAGTTCTGCAAATTTACGCCCAATATTCACTATTCACATTTTTGCAAAAGTAAAATTTTTTAAAAAATGTTCAAAATCAAAAAAAAATTTGGTGTTCTGAATAGCGTTTAAAAATTTCTGAAGTTCCTGAAAATGATAAAAAAAAGTTCTGCAAATTACGCCCAATACTAACTATTCACATTTTTCCAAAAGTCAAATTTTTTAAAAAATGTTCAAAATCAAAAAAAAAATTTGGTTGTCTGAGTAGCTTTTAAAAAGTTCTGGAGTTCCTGAAACGGAGAAAAAAAGTTCTGCAAATTTACGCCCAATATTCACATTTTTCCAAAAGTAAAATTTTAAAAAAAATGTTCAACATCAAAAGAAAAATGGTGTTCTGAGTAGCTTTTAAAAAGTTCTGGAGTTCCTGAAACGGAAAAAAAAAAGTTCTGCAAATTTACGCCCAATATTCACATTTTTTCAAAAGTCAAATTTTTTTTAAAATGTTCAAAATAAAAAAGAAAAGATTGGTTTTCTGAGTAGCTTTTAAAAAGTTCTGGAGTTCCTGAAAAGGGGAAAAAAGTTCTGCAAATTTACGGCCAATATTCACATTTTTCCAAAAGTAAAATTTTTAAAAAAACGTTCAAAATCAAAAAAAAATTGGTGTTCTGAGTAGCGTTTAAAAATTTCTGGAGTTCCTGAAACGGAGAAAAAAGTTCTGCAAATTTACGCCCAATATTAACATTTTTTAAAAGTCAAATTTTTTAAAAAATGTTCAAAATCAAAAAAAAGTTGGTGGTCTGAGTAGCTTTTAAAAAGTTCTCGAGTTCCTGAAACGGAGAAAAAAATTCTGCAAATTTACGCCCAATATTCACATTTTTACAAAAGTCAAATTTTTTAAAAAGTATTTAATAAAAAATTGGTGATCTGAGTAGCTTTTTATAAGTTCTAGAGTTCCTAAAAGCGAGAAAATAAATGTCTGCAAATTTACGCCCAATATTCACATTTATCCAGAAGTCAAATTTTTAAAAAAATGTTCAAAATCAAAAAGAAAAAATTGGTGTTCTGAGTAGCTTTAAAAAGTTCTGGAGTTCCTGAAAAGGGGAAAAAAGTTCTGCAAATTTACGCCCAATATTCACATTTTCCAAAAGTAAAATTTTTAAAAAAATGTTCAACATCAAAAAAAAAATGGTGTTCTGAGTAGCTTTTAAAAGTTCTCGAGTTCCTGAAAAGGGGAAAAAAGTTCTGCAAATTTACGCCCAATATTCACATTTTCCAAAAGTAAAATTTTTAAAAAAATGTTCAACATCAAAAAAAAAAATTGGTGTTCTGAGTAGCTTTAAAAAGTTCTCGAGTTCCTGAAACGGAGAAAAAAATTCTGCAAATTTACGCCCAATATTCACATTTTTACAAAAGTCAAATTTTTTAAAAAATATTTAAAAAAAAATTGGTGATCTGAGTAGCATTTTATAAATTCTAGAGTTCCTAAAAGCGAGAAAATAAATGTCTGCAAATTTACGCCCAATATTCACATGTTCCAAAAGTAAAATTTTTAAAAAAATGTTCAACATCAAAAAAAAAAATTGGTGTTCTGAGTAGCTTTTAAAAAGTTCTCGAGTTCCTGAAACGGAGAAAAAAATTCTGCAAATTTACGCCCAATATTCACATTTTTACAAAAGTCAAATTTTTTAAAAAATATTTAAAAAAAATTGGTGATCTGAGTAGCTTTTTATAAGTTCTAGAGTTCCTAAAAGCGAGAAAATAAATGTCTGCAAATTTACGCCCAATATTCACATTTATCCAGAAGTCAAATTTTTAAAAAAATGTTCAAAATCAAAAAGAAAAAATTGGTGTTCTAAGTAGCTTTAAAAAGTTCTGGAGTTCCTGAAAAGGGGAAAAAAGTTCTGCAAATTTACGCCCAATATTCACATTTTCCAAAAGTAAAATTTTTAAAAAAATGTTCAACATCAAAAAAAAAATTGGTGTTCTGAGTAGCTTTAAAAAGTTCTCGAGTTCCTGAAACGGAGAAAAAAATTCTGCAAATTTACGCCCAATATTCACATTTTTACAAAAGTCAAATTTTTTAAAAAATATTTAAAAAAAAATTGGTGATCTGAGTAGCTTTTTATAAGTTCTAGAGTTCCTAAAAGCGAGAAAATAAATGTCTGCAAATTTACGCCCAATATTCACATTTATCCAGAAGTCAAATTTTTAAAAAAATGTTCAAAATCAAAAAGAAAAAATTGGTGTTCTGAGTAGCTTTAAAAAGTTCTGGAGTTCCTGAAAAGGAGAAAAAAAGTTCTGCAAATTTACGCGCAATATTCACATTTATCCAAAAGTCACATTTTTTAAAAAATGTTCAAAATCAAAACGAAAAAATTGGTGTTCTGAGTAGCTTTTAAAAAGTTCTGGAGTTCCTGAAAAGGAGAAAAAAAGTTCTGCAAATTTACGCCCAATATTCACTATTCACATTTTTGCAAAAGTAAAATTTTTTAAAAAATGTTCAAAATCAAAAAAAAAAAAATGGTGTTCTGAGTAGCTTTTAAAAATTTCTGAAGTTCCTGAAAATAAGAAAAAAAGTTCTGCAAATATAGGCCAAATATTCACATTTTTTCAAAAGTCAAATTTTTTAAAAAATTTTGAAAATCAAAAAAAAAAATTTGGATGTCTGAATAGCTTTTAAAAAGTTCTGGAGTTCCTGAAAAGGAGAAAAAAAGTTCTGCAAATTTACGCCCAATATTCACTATTCACATTTTTGCAAAAGTAAAATTTTTTAAAAAATGTTCAAAATCAAAAAAAAAAAAAATGGTGTTCTGAGTAGCTTTTAAAAATTTCTGAAGTTCCTGAAAATAAGAAAAAAAGTTCTGCAAATATAGGCCAAATATTCACATTTTTTCAAAAGTCAAATTTTTTAAAAAATTTTGAAAATCAAAAAAAAAAATTTGGATGTCTGAATAGCTTTTAAAAAGTTCTGGAGTTCCTGAAACGGAGAAAAAAAGTTCTGCAAATTTACGCCCAATATTCACATTTATCCAAAAGTCAAATTTTTAAAAAAATGTTCAAAATCAAAACGAAAAAATTGGTGTTCTGAGTAGCTTTTAAAAAGTTCTGGAGTTCCTGAAAAGGAGAAAAAAAGTTCTGCAAATTTACGCCCAATATTCACTATTCACATTTTTGCAAAAGTAAAATTTTTTAAAAAATGTTCAAAATCAAAAAAAAAAAATGGTGTTCTGAGTAGCTTTTAAAAATTTCTGAAGTTCCTGAAAATAAGAAAAAAAGTTCTGCAAATATAGGCCAAATATTCACATTTTTTCAAAAGTCAAATTTTTTAAAAAATTTTGAAAATCAAAAAAAAAATTTGGATGTCTGAATAGCTTTTAAAAAGTTCTGGAGTTCCTGAAAAGGAGAAAAAAAGTTCTGCAAATTTACGCCCAATATTAACTACTCACATTTTTGCAAAAGTCAAATTTTTTAAAAAATGTTCAAAATCAAAAAAAAAATGCTGTTCTGAGTAGCTTTTAAAAAGTTCTGGAGTTCCTGAAAAGGAGAAAAAAGTTCTGCATATTACGCCCAATATTCACATTTATCCAAAAGTCAAATTTTTTAAAAAATGTTCAAAATAAAAAAAAAAATTTGGTTGTCTGAGTAGCTTTTAAAAAGTTCTGGAGTTCCTGAAACGGAGAAAAAAAGTTCTGCAAATTTACGCCCAATACTCACATTTATCCAAAAGTCAAAATTTTTTAAAAAACGTTCAAAATCAAAAAAAAATTGGTGTTCTGAGTAGCGTTTAAAAAGTTCTGGAGTTCATGAAAAGAAGAAAAAAAGTTCTGCAAATTTAAGCCCAATATTCACATTTATCCAAAAGTCACATTTTTTAAAAAATGTTCAAAATCAAAAAGAAAAAATTGGTGTTCTGAGTAGCTTTTAAAAAGTTCTGGAGTTCCTGAAAAGGAGAAAAAAGTTCTGCAAATTACGCCCAATATTCACATTTATCCAAAAGTCAAATTTTTTAAAAAATGTTCAAAATCAAAAAAAAAATTTGGTTGTCTGAGTAGCTTTTAAAAAGTTCTGGAGTTCCTGAAACGGAGAAAAAAATTCTGCAAATTTACGCCCAATACTCACATTTATCCAAAAGTCAAATTTTTTAAAAAACGTTCAAAATCAAAAAAAAAAATTGGTGTTCTGAGTAGCGTTTAAAAAGTTCTGGAGTTCATGAAAAGGAGAAAAAAAGTTCTGCAAATTTAAGCCCAATATTCACATTTATCCAAAAGTCACATTGTTTAAAAAATGTTCAAAATCAAAAAGAAAAATTTGTGTTCTGAGTAGCTTTTAAAAAGTTCTGGAGTTCCTGAAAAGGAGAAAAAAAGTTCTGCAAATTTACGCCCAATATTAACTATTCACATTTTTCCAAAAGTCAAATTTTTTAAAAAATGTTCAAAATCAAAAAAAAAATTTGGTTGTCTGAGTAGCTTTTAAAAAGTTCTGGAGTTCCTGAAACGGAGAAAAAAGTTCTGCAAATTTACGCCCAATATTCACATTTATCCAAAAGTCAAATTTTTTAAAAAACGTTCAAAATCAAAAAAAAAAATTGGCGTTCTGAGTAGCGTTTAAAAAGTTCTGGAGTTCATGAAAAGGAGAAAAAAAGTTCTGCAAATTTAAGCCCAATATTCACATTTATCCAAAAGTAACATTTTTTAAAAAATGTTCAAAATCAAAAAGAAAAAATTGGTGTTCTGAGTAGCTTATAAAAATTTCTGGAGTTCCTGAAAAGGAGAAAAAATGTTCTGCAAATTTACGCCCAATATTCACTATTCACATTTTTGCAAAAGTAAAATTTTTTAAAAAATGTTCAAAATCAAAAAAAAATTTAGTGTTCTGAATAGCGTTTAAAAATTTCTGAAGTTTCTGAAAATGATAAAAAAAAGTTCTGCAAATTACGCCCAATACTAACTATTCACATTTTTCCAAAAGTCAAATTTTTTAAAAAATGTTCAAAATCAAAAAAAAAATTTGGTTGTCTGAGTAGCTTTTAAAAAGTTCTGGAGTTCCTGAAACGGAGAAAAAAAGTTCTGCAAATTTACGCCCAATATTCACATTTTTCCAAAAGTAAAATTTTTAAAAAAATGTTCAACATCAAAAGAAAAATGGTGTTCTGAGTAGCTTTTAAAAAGTTCTGGAGTTCCTGAAACGGAGAAAAAAATTCTGCAAATTTACGCCCAATATTCACATTTTTACAAAAGTCAAATTTTTTAAAAAATATTTAAAAAAAAATTGGTGATCTGAGTAGCTTTTTAAAAGTTCTAGAGTTCCTAAAAGCGAGAAAATAAATGTCTGCAAATTTACGCTCAATATTCACATTTATCCAGAAGTCAAATTTTTAAAAAAATGTTCAAAATCAAAAAGAAAAAATTGGTGTTCTGAGTAGCTTTAAAAAGTACTGGAGTTCCTGAAAAGGGGAAAAAAGTTCTGCAAATTTACGCCCAATATTCACATTTTCCAAAAGTAAAATTTTTAAAAAAATGTTCAACATCAAAAAAAAAAATGGTGTTCTGAGTAGCTTTTAAAAAGTTCTGGAGTTCCTGAAAAGGAGAAAAAAAGTTCTGCAAATTTACGCGCAATATTCACATTTATCCAAAAGTCACATTTTTTAAAAAATGTTCAAAATCAAAACGAAAAAATTGGTGTTCTGAGTAGCTTTTAAAAAGTTCTGGAGTTCCTGAAAAGGAGAAAAAAAGTTCTGCAAATTTACGCCCAATATTCACTATTCACATTTTTGCAAAAGTAAAATTTTTTAAAAAATGTTCAAAATCAAAAAAAAAAATGGTGTTCTGAGTAGCTTTTAAAAATTTCTGAAGTTCCTGAAAATAAGAAAAAAAGTTCTGCAAATATAGGCCAAATATTCACATTTTTTCAAAAGTCAAATTTTTTAAAAAATTTTGAAAATCAAAAAAAAAAAATTTGGATGTCTGAATAGCTTTTAAAAAGTTCTGGAGTTCCTGAAACGGAGAAAAAAAGTTCTGCAAATTTACGCCCAATATTCACATTTATCCAAAAGTCAAATTTTTAAAAAATGTTCAAAATCAAAAAGAAAAAATTGGTGTTCTGAGTAGCTTTTATAAAGTTCTGGAGTTCCTGAAAACTAGAAAAAAAGTTCTGCAAATTTACGCCCAATATTCACATTTTTCCAAAAGTAAAATTTTTTAAAAAATGTTCAACATCAAAAAAAAAATGGTGTTCTGAGTAGCTTTTAAAAAGTTCTGGAGTTCATGAAAAGGAGAAAAAAAGTTCTGCAAATATACGCCCAATATTCACGTTTATCCAAAAGTCAAATTTTTTAAAAAACGTTCAAAATCCAAAAGAAAAAATTGGTGTTCTGAGTAGCTTTTAAAAAGTTCTGGAGTTCCTGAAAAGTTGAAAAAATGTTCTGCAAATTTACGCCCAATATTCACCATTCACATTTTTCCAAAAGTAAAATTTTTTAAAAAATGTTCAAAATCAAAAAAAACATTGGTGTTCTGAGTAGCTTTTAAAACTTCTGGAGTTCCTGAGAAGGAGAAAAAAGTTCTGCAAATTTACGCCCAATATTCACATTTTCCAAAAGTAAAATTTTTTAAAAATTGTTGAAAATCAAAAAGAACACTGGTGTTCTGAGTAGCTTTTAAAAAGTTCTGGAGTTCCTGAAAAGGAGAAAAAGTTCTGCAAATTTACGCCCAATTTCACATTTTCCAAAAGTCCAATTTTTTAAAAAATGTTGAAAATCAAAAAAAAAAATGGTGTTCTGAGTAGCGTTTAAAAAGTTCTGGAGTTTCTGAAAAGGAGAAAAAAGTTCTGCAAATTTATGCCCAATATTCACATTTTTTCAAAAGTCAAATTTTTTTTAAAATGTTCAAAATAAAAAAAAATTGTTGTTCTGAGTAGCTTTTAAAAAGTTCTGGAATTCCTGAAAAGGAGAAAAAAGTTCTGCAAATTTACGCCCAATATTCACTATTCACATTTTCCAAAATTCAAATTTTTTAAAAAATGTTGAAAATCAAAAAAAAAAATTGGTGTTCTGAATAGCGTTTAAAAAGTTCTGGCGTTTCTGAAAAGTAGAAAAAAAGTTCTGCAAATTTGGGCCCAATATTCACATTTCCAAAAGTAAAATTTTTTAAAAAATGTTGAAAATCAAAAAAAAAATTGGTTTTCTGAGTAGCTTTTAAAAATTTCTTGAGTTTCTGAAAAGTAGAAAAAGTTCTGCAAATTTAGGCCCAATATTCACATTTTTCCAAAAGTCAAATTTTTTAAACAATATCAAAAATCAATAAAAATTTGTGTATGAGTAGCTTTAGAAAAGTTCTGGAGTTCCTGAAAAACAGAAAAAGAGTTCCGCAAATTTACGCCCAATATTAAAATTTTTTCAAAAGTCAAATTTTTTAAAAAAATGTTCAAAAAAAATTGCTGGAGTTCCTGAAAAGGAGAAAAAAGTTCTGCAAACTTAGGCCCAATATTCAAATTTCTACAAAAGTCAAACTTTTTAAAAAAATGTTCAAAATCAAACAAAAAAAAAAATTGGTGGTCTGAGAAGCTTTTAAAAAGTTTTGGAGTTCCTCAAAAGGAGAAAAAAATTTCTGCAAATTTACACCCAATTTTTACATTTATTTTAAAGTAAAATTTTTTTAAAAATATTCAAAATAAAAAAATGGTGTTCTCAGTAGCTTTTAAAAAGAACTGTAGTTCCTGAAAAGTAGAAAAAAAGTTCTGCAAATTTACGCCCAATATTCACATTTTTCCAAAAGTAAAATTTTAAAAAAAATGTTCAACATCAAAAGAAAAATGGTGTTCTGAGTAGCTTTTAAAAAGTTCTGGAGTTCCTGAAACGGAGAAAAAAAGTCCTGCAAATTTACGCCCAATATTCACATTTTTTCAAAAGTCAAATTTTTTTTTAAATGTTCAAAATAAAAAAGAAAAGATTGGTGTTCTGAGTAGCTTTTAAAAAGTTCTGGAGTTCCTGAAAAGGGGAAAAAAGTTCTGCAAATTTACGTCCAAATTCACATTTTTCCAAAAGTAAAATTTTTAACAAAACGTTCAAAATCAAAAAAAAATTGATGTTCTGAGTAGCGTTTAAAAATTTCTGGAGTTCCTGAAACGGAGAAAAAAAGTTCTGCAAATTTACGCCCAAAGTTCACATTTATCCAAAAGTCATATTTTTTAAAAAATGTTCAAAATCAAAAAGAAAAAATTGGTGTTCTGAGTAGCTTATAAAAATTTCTGGAGTTCCTGAAAAGGAGAAAAAAGTTCTGCAAATTTACGCCCAATATTCACTATTTACATTTTTGCAAAAGTAAAATTTTTTAAAAAATGTTCAAAATCAAAAAAAAAATTGGTGTTCTGAATAGCGTTTAAAAATTTCTGAAGTTCCTGAAAATGAGAAAAAAAGTTCTGCAAATTTACGCCCAATATTCACATTTTTCCAAAAGTAAAATTTAAAAAAAATGTTCAACATCAAAAGAAAAATGGTGTCCTGAGTAGCTTTTAAGAAGTTCTGGAGTTCCTGAAACGGAGAAAAAAAGTCCTGCAAATTTACGCCCAATATTCACATTTTTTAAAAAGTCAAATTTTTTAAAAAATGCTCAAAATCAAAAAAAAAAGTTGGTTGTCTGAGTAGCTTTTAAAAAGTTCTCGAGTTCCTGAAACGGAGAAAAAAATTCTGCATATTACGCCCAATATTCACATTTATCCAAAAGTCAAATTTTTTAAAAAATGTTCAAAATAAAAAAAAAAATTTGGTTGTCTGAGTAGCTTTTAAAAAGTTCTGGAGTTCCTGAAACGGAGAAAAAAAGTTCTGCAAATTTACGCCCAATACTCACATTTATCCAAAAGTCAAAATTTTTTAAAAAACGTTCAAAATCAAAAAAAAATTGGTGTTCTGAGTAGCGTTTAAAAAGTTCTGGAGTTCATGAAAAGAAGAAAAAAAGTTCTGCAAATTTAAGCCCAATATTCACATTTATCCAAAAGTCACATTTTTTAAAAAATGTTCAAAATCAAAAAGAAAAAATTGGTGTTCTGAGTAGCTTTTAAAAAGTTCTGGAGTTCCTGAAAAGGAGAAAAAAGTTCTGCAAATTACGCCCAATATTCACATTTATCCAAAAGTCAAATTTTTTAAAAAATGTTCAAAATCAAAAAAAAAATTTGGTTGTCTGAGTAGCTTTTAAAAAGTCCTGGAGTTCCTGAAACGGAGAAAAAAATTCTGCAAATTTACGCCCAATACTCACATTTATCCAAAAGTCAAATTTTTTAAAAAACGTTCAAAATCAAAAAAAAAAATTGGTGTTCTGAGTAGCGTTTAAAAAGTTCTGGAGTTCATGAAAAGGAGAAAAAAAGTTCTGCAAATTTAAGCCCAATATTCACATTTATCCAAAAGTCACATTGTTTAAAAAATGTTCAAAATCAAAAAGAAAAATTTGTGTTCTGAGTAGCTTTTAAAAAGTTCTGGAGTTCCTGAAAAGGAGAAAAAAGTTCTGCAAATTTACGCCCAATATTCACATTTTCCAAAAGTAAAATTTTTAAAAAAATGTTCAACATCAAAAAAAAAATTGGTGTTCTGAGTAGCTTTAAAAAGTTCTCGAGTTCCTGAAACGGAGAAAAAAATTCTGCAAATTTACGCCCAATATTCACATTTTTACAAAAGTCAAATTTTTTAAAAAATATTTAAAAAAAAATTGGTGATCTGAGTAGCTTTTTATAAGTTCTAGAGTTCCTAAAAGCGAGAAAATAAATGTCTGCAAATTTACGCCCAATATTCACATTTATCCAGAAGTCAAATTTTTAAAAAAATGTTCAAAATCAAAAAGAAAAAATTGGTGTTCTAAGTAGCTTTAAAAAGTTCTGGAGTTCCTGAAAAGGGGAAAAAAGTTCTGCAAATTTACGCCCAATATTCACATTTTCCAAAAGTAAAATTTTTAAAAAAATGTTCAACATCAAAAAAAAAATTGGTGTTCTGAGTAGCTTTAAAAAGTTCTCGAGTTCCTGAAACGGAGAAAAAAATTCTGCAAATTTACGCCCAATATTCACATTTTTACAAAAGTCAAATTTTTTAAAAAATATTTAAAAAAAAATTGGTGATCTGAGTAGCTTTTTATAAGTTCTAGAGTTCCTAAAAGCGAGAAAATAAATGTCTGCAAATTTACGCCCAATATTCACATTTATCCAGAAGTCAAATTTTTAAAAAAATGTTCAAAATCAAAAAGAAAAAATTGGTGTTCTGAGTAGCTTTAAAAAGTTCTGGAGTTCCTGAAAAGGAGAAAAAAAGTTCTGCAAATTTACGCGCAATATTCACATTTATCCAAAAGTCACATTTTTTAAAAAATGTTCAAAATCAAAACGAAAAAATTGGTGTTCTGAGTAGCTTTTAAAAAGTTCTGGAGTTCCTGAAAAGGAGAAAAAAAGTTCTGCAAATTTACGCCCAATATTCACTATTCACATTTTTGCAAAAGTAAAATTTTTTAAAAAATGTTCAAAATCAAAAAAAAAAAAATGGTGTTCTGAGTAGCTTTTAAAAATTTCTGAAGTTCCTGAAAATAAGAAAAAAAGTTCTGCAAATATAGGCCAAATATTCACATTTTTTCAAAAGTCAAATTTTTTAAAAAATTTTGAAAATCAAAAAAAAAAATTTGGATGTCTGAATAGCTTTTAAAAAGTTCTGGAGTTCCTGAAAAGGAGAAAAAAAGTTCTGCAAATTTACGCCCAATATTCACTATTCACATTTTTGCAAAAGTAAAATTTTTTAAAAAATGTTCAAAATCAAAAAAAAAAAAAAATGGTGTTCTGAGTAGCTTTTAAAAATTTCTGAAGTTCCTGAAAATAAGAAAAAAAGTTCTGCAAATATAGGCCAAATATTCACATTTTTTCAAAAGTCAAATTTTTTAAAAAATTTTGAAAATCAAAAAAAAAAATTTGGATGTCTGAATAGCTTTTAAAAAGTTCTGGAGTTCCTGAAACGGAGAAAAAAAGTTCTGCAAATTTACGCCCAATATTCACATTTATCCAAAAGTCAAATTTTTAAAAAAATGTTCAAAATCAAAACGAAAAAATTGGTGTTCTGAGTAGCTTTTAAAAAGTTCTGGAGTTCCTGAAAAGGAGAAAAAAAGTTCTGCAAATTTACGCCCAATATTCACTATTCACATTTTTGCAAAAGTAAAATTTTTTAAAAAATGTTCAAAATCAAAAAAAAAAAAATGGTGTTCTGAGTAGCTTTTAAAAATTTCTGAAGTTCCTGAAAATAAGAAAAAAAGTTCTGCAAATATAGGCCAAATATTCACATTTTTTCAAAAGTCAAATTTTTTAAAAAATTTTGAAAATCAAAAAAAAAATTTGGATGTCTGAATAGCTTTTAAAAAGTTCTGGAGTTCCTGAAAAGGAGAAAAAAAGTTCTGCAAATTTACGCCCAATATTAACTACTCACATTTTTGCAAAAGTCAAATTTTTTAAAAAATGTTCAAAATCAAAAAAAAAATGCTGTTCTGAGTAGCTTTTAAAAAGTTCTGGAGTTCCTGAAAAGGAGAAAAAAGTTCTGCATATTACGCCCAATATTCACATTTATCCAAAAGTCAAATTTTTTAAAAAATGTTCAAAATAAAAAAAAAAATTTGGTTGTCTGAGTAGCTTTTAAAAAGTTCTGGAGTTCCTGAAACGGAGAAAAAAAGTTCTGCAAATTTACGCCCAATACTCACATTTATCCAAAAGTCAAAATTTTTTAAAAAACGTTCAAAATCAAAAAAAAATTGGTGTTCTGAGTAGCGTTTAAAAAGTTCTGGAGTTCATGAAAAGAAGAAAAAAAGTTCTGCAAATTTAAGCCCAATATTCACATTTATCCAAAAGTCACATTTTTTAAAAAATGTTCAAAATCAAAAAGAAAAAATTGGTGTTCTGAGTAGCTTTTAAAAAGTTCTGGAGTTCCTGAAAAGGAGAAAAAAGTTCTGCAAATTACGCCCAATATTCACATTTATCCAAAAGTCAAATTTTTTAAAAAATGTTCAAAATCAAAAAAAAAATTTGGTTGTCTGAGTAGCTTTTAAAAAGTTCTGGAGTTCCTGAAACGGAGAAAAAAATTCTGCAAATTTACGCCCAATACTCACATTTATCCAAAAGTCAAATTTTTTAAAAAACGTTCAAAATCAAAAAAAAAAATTGGTGTTCTGAGTAGCGTTTAAAAAGTTCTGGAGTTCATGAAAAGGAGAAAAAAAGTTCTGCAAATTTAAGCCCAATATTCACATTTATCCAAAAGTCACATTGTTTAAAAAATGTTCAAAATCAAAAAGAAAAATTTGTGTTCTGAGTAGCTTTTAAAAAGTTCTGGAGTTCCTGAAAAGGAGAAAAAAAGTTCTGCAAATTTACGCCCAATATTAACTATTCACATTTTTCCAAAAGTCAAATTTTTTAAAAAATGTTCAAAATCAAAAAAAAAATTTGGTTGTCTGAGTAGCTTTTAAAAAGTTCTGGAGTTCCTGAAACGGAGAAAAAAGTTCTGCAAATTTACGCCCAATATTCACATTTATCCAAAAGTCAAATTTTTTAAAAAACGTTCAAAATCAAAAAAAAAAATTGGCGTTCTGAGTAGCGTTTAAAAAGTTCTGGAGTTCATGAAAAGGAGAAAAAAAGTTCTGCAAATTTAAGCCCAATATTCACATTTATCCAAAAGTAACATTTTTTAAAAAATGTTCAAAATCAAAAAGAAAAAATTGGTGTTCTGAGTAGCTTATAAAAATTTCTGGAGTTCCTGAAAAGGAGAAAAAATGTTCTGCAAATTTACGCCCAATATTCACTATTCACATTTTTGCAAAAGTAAAATTTTTTAAAAAATGTTCAAAATCAAAAAAAAATTTAGTGTTCTGAATAGCGTTTAAAAATTTCTGAAGTTTCTGAAAATGATAAAAAAAAGTTCTGCAAATTACGCCCAATACTAACTATTCACATTTTTCCAAAAGTCAAATTTTTTAAAAAATGTTCAAAATCAAAAAAAAAATTTGGTTGTCTGAGTAGCTTTTAAAAAGTTCTGGAGTTCCTGAAACGGAGAAAAAAAGTTCTGCAAATTTACGCCCAATATTCACATTTTTCCAAAAGTAAAATTTTTAAAAAAATGTTCAACATCAAAAGAAAAATGGTGTTCTGAGTAGCTTTTAAAAAGTTCTGGAGTTCCTGAAACGGAGAAAAAAATTCTGCAAATTTACGCCCAATATTCACATTTTTACAAAAGTCAAATTTTTTAAAAAATATTTAAAAAAAAATTGGTGATCTGAGTAGCTTTTTAAAAGTTCTAGAGTTCCTAAAAGCGAGAAAATAAATGTCTGCAAATTTACGCTCAATATTCACATTTATCCAGAAGTCAAATTTTTAAAAAAATGTTCAAAATCAAAAAGAAAAAATTGGTGTTCTGAGTAGCTTTAAAAAGTACTGGAGTTCCTGAAAAGGGGAAAAAAGTTCTGCAAATTTACGCCCAATATTCACATTTTCCAAAAGTAAAATTTTTAAAAAAATGTTCAACATCAAAAAAAAAAATGGTGTTCTGAGTAGCTTTTAAAAAGTTCTGGAGTTCCTGAAAAGGAGAAGAAAAGTTCTGCAAATTTACGCGCAATATTCACATTTATCCAAAAGTCACATTTTTTAAAAAATGTTCAAAATCAAAACGAAAAAATTGGTGTTCTGAGTAGCTTTTAAAAAGTTCTGGAGTTCCTGAAAAGGAGAAAAAAAGTTCTGCAAATTTACGCCCAATATTCACTATTCACATTTTTGCAAAAGTAAAATTTTTTAAAAAATGTTCAAAATCAAAAAAAAAAATGGTGTTCTGAGTAGCTTTTAAAAATTTCTGAAGTTCCTGAAAATAAGAAAAAAAGTTCTGCAAATATAGGCCAAATATTCACATTTTTTCAAAAGTCAAATTTTTTAAAAAATTTTGAAAATCAAAAAAAAAAAATTTGGATGTCTGAATAGCTTTTAAAAAGTTCTGGAGTTCCTGAAACGGAGAAAAAAAGTTCTGCAAATTTACGCCCAATATTCACATTTATCCAAAAGTCAAATTTTTAAAAAATGTTCAAAATCAAAAAGAAAAAATTGGTGTTCTGAGTAGCTTTTATAAAGTTCTGGAGTTCCTGAAAACTAGAAAAAAAGTTCTGCAAATTTACGCCCAATATTCACATTTTTCCAAAAGTAAAATTTTTTAAAAAATGTTCAACATCAAAAAAAAAATGGTGTTCTGAGTAGCTTTTAAAAAGTTCTGGAGTTCATGAAAAGGAGAAAAAAAGTTCTGCAAATATACGCCCAATATTCACGTTTATCCAAAAGTCAAATTTTTTAAAAAACGTTCAAAATCCAAAAGAAAAAATTGGTGTTCTGAGTAGCTTTTAAAAAGTTCTGGAGTTCCTGAAAAGTTGAAAAAATGTTCTGCAAATTTACGCCCAATATTCACCATTCACATTTTTCCAAAAGTAAAATTTTTTAAAAAATGTTCAAAATCAAAAAGAACATTGGTGTTCTGAGTAGCTTTTAAAACTTCTGGAGTTCCTGAGAAGGAGAAAAAAGTTCTGCAAATTTACGCCCAATATTCACATTTTCCAAAAGTAAAATTTTTTAAAAATTGTTGAAAATCAAAAAGAACACTGGTGTTCTGAGTAGCTTTTAAAAAGTTCTGGAGTTCCTGAAAAGGAGAAAAAGTTCTGCAAATTTACGCCCAATTTCACATTTTCCAAAAGTCCAATTTTTTAAAAAATGTTGAAAATCAAAAAAAAAAATGGTGTTCTGAGTAGCGTTTAAAAAGTTCTGGAGTTTCTGAAAAGGAGAAAAAAGTTCTGCAAATTTATGCCCAATATTCACATTTTTTCAAAAGTCAAATTTTTTTTAAAATGTTCAAAATAAAAAAAAATTGTTGTTCTGAGTAGCTTTTAAAAAGTTCTGGAATTCCTGAAAAGGAGAAAAAAGTTCTGCAAATTTACGCCCAATATTCACTATTCACATTTTCCAAAATTCAAATTTTTTAAAAAATGTTGAAAATCAAAAAAAAAAATTGGTGTTCTGAATAGCGTTTAAAAAGTTCTGGCGTTTCTGAAAAGTAGAAAAAAAGTTCTGCAAATTTGGGCCCAATATTCACATTTCCAAAAGTAAAATTTTTTAAAAAATGTTGAAAATCAAAAAAAAAATTGGTTTTCTGAGTAGCTTTTAAAAATTTCTTGAGTTTCTGAAAAGTAGAAAAAGTTCTGCAAATTTAGGCCCAATATTCACATTTTTCCAAAAGTCAAATTTTTTAAACAATATCAAAAATCAATAAAAATTTGTGTATGAGTAGCTTTAGAAAAGTTCTGGAGTTCCTGAAAAACAGAAAAAGAGTTCCGCAAATTTACGCCCAATATTAAAATTTTTTCAAAAGTCAAATTTTTTAAAAAAATGTTCAAAAAAAATTGCTGGAGTTCCTGAAAAGGAGAAAAAAGTTCTGCAAACTTAGGCCCAATATTCAAATTTCTACAAAAGTCAAACTTTTTAAAAAAATGTTCAAAATCAAACAAAAAAAAAAATTGGTGGTCTGAGAAGCTTTTAAAAAGTTTTGGAGTTCCTCAAAAGGAGAAAAAAATTTCTGCAAATTTACACCCAATTTTTACATTTATTTTAAAGTAAAATTTTTTTAAAAATATTCAAAATAAAAAAAATGGTGTTCTCAGTAGCTTTTAAAAAGAACTGTAGTTCCTGAAAAGTAGAAAAAAAGTTCTGCAAATTTACGCCCAATATTCACATTTTTCCAAAAGTAAAATTTTAAAAAAAATGTTCAACATCAAAAGAAAAATGGTGTTCTGAGTAGCTTTTAAAAAGTTCTGGAGTTCCTGAAACGGAGAAAAAAAGTCCTGCAAATTTACGCCCAATATTCACATTTTTTCAAAAGTCAAATTTTTTTTTAAATGTTCAAAATAAAAAAGAAAAGATTGGTGTTCTGAGTAGCTTTTAAAAAGTTCTGGAGTTCCTGAAAAGGGGAAAAAAGTTCTGCAAATTTACGTCCAAATTCACATTTTTCCAAAAGTAAAATTTTTAACAAAACGTTCAAAATCAAAAAAAAATTGATGTTCTGAGTAGCGTTTAAAAATTTCTGGAGTTCCTGAAACGGAGAAAAAAAGTTCTGCAAATTTACGCCCAAAGTTCACATTTATCCAAAAGTCATATTTTTTAAAAAATGTTCAAAATCAAAAAGAAAAAATTGGTGTTCTGAGTAGCTTATAAAAATTTCTGGAGTTCCTGAAAAGGAGAAAAAAGTTCTGCAAATTTACGCCCAATATTCACTATTTACATTTTTGCAAAAGTAAAATTTTTTAAAAAATGTTCAAAATCAAAAAAAAAATTGGTGTTCTGAATAGCGTTTAAAAATTTCTGAAGTTCCTGAAAATGAGAAAAAAAGTTCTGCAAATTTACGCCCAATATTCACATTTTTCCAAAAGTAAAATTTAAAAAAAATGTTCAACATCAAAAGAAAAATGGTGTCCTGAGTAGCTTTTAAGAAGTTCTGGAGTTCCTGAAACGGAGAAAAAAAGTCCTGCAAATTTACGCCCAATATTCACATTTTTTAAAAAGTCAAATTTTTTAAAAAATGCTCAAAATCAAAAAAAAAAGTTGGTTGTCTGAGTAGCTTTTAAAAAGTTCTCGAGTTCCTGAAACGGAGAAAAAAATTCTGCATATTACGCCCAATATTCACATTTATCCAAAAGTCAAATTTTTTAAAAAATGTTCAAAATAAAAAAAAAAATTTGGTTGTCTGAGTAGCTTTTAAAAAGTTCTGGAGTTCCTGAAACGGAGAAAAAAAGTTCTGCAAATTTACGCCCAATACTCACATTTATCCAAAAGTCAAAATTTTTTAAAAAACGTTCAAAATCAAAAAAAAATTGGTGTTCTGAGTAGCGTTTAAAAAGTTCTGGAGTTCATGAAAAGAAGAAAAAAAGTTCTGCAAATTTAAGCCCAATATTCACATTTATCCAAAAGTCACATTTTTTAAAA
Source organism: Eurosta solidaginis (assembly GCF_040869045.1). Taxonomy (NCBI): domain Eukaryota; kingdom Metazoa; phylum Arthropoda; class Insecta; order Diptera; family Tephritidae; genus Eurosta; species Eurosta solidaginis. The sequence goes on from NC_090320.1 coordinate 90,687,879, forward strand.
AATGTTCAAAATCAAAAAGAAAAAATTGGTGTTCTGAGTAGCTTTTAAAAAGTTCTGGAGTTCCTGAAAAGGAGAAAAAAGTTCTGCAAATTACGCCCAATATTCACATTTATCCAAAAGTCAAATTTTTTAAAAAATGTTCAAAATCAAAAAAAAAATTTGGTTGTCTGAGTAGCTTTTAAAAAGTTCTGGAGTTCCTGAAACGGAGAAAAAAATTCTGCAAATTTACGCCCAATACTCACATTTATCCAAAAGTCAAATTTTTTAAAAAACGTTCAAAATCAAAAAAAAAAATTGGTGTTCTGAGTAGCGTTTAAAAAGTTCTGGAGTTCATGAAAAGGAGAAAAAAAGTTCTGCAAATTTAAGCCCAATATTCACATTTATCCAAAAGTCACATTGTTTAAAAAATGTTCAAAATCAAAAAGAAAAATTTGTGTTCTGAGTAGCTTTTAAAAAGTTCTGGAGTTCCTGAAAAGGAGAAAAAAAGTTCTGCAAATTTACGCCCAATATTAACTATTCACATTTTTCCAAAAGTCAAATTTTTTAAAAAATGTTCAAAATCAAAAAAAAAATTTGGTTGTCTGAGTAGCTTTTAAAAAGTTCTGGAGTTCCTGAAACGGAGAAAAAAAGTTTTGCAAATTTACGCCCAATATTCACATTTATCCAAAAGTCAAATTTTTTAAAAAACGTTCAAAATCAAAAAAAAAAATTGGCGTTCTGAGTAGCGTTTAAAAAGTTCTGGAGTTCATGAAAAGGAGAAAAAAAGTTCTGCAAATTTAAGCCCAATATTCACATTTATCCAAAAGTAACATTTTTTAAAAAATGTTCAAAATCAAAAAGAAAAAATTGGTGTTCTGAGTAGCTTATAAAAATTTCTGGAGTTCCTGAAAAGGAGAAAAAATGTTCTGCAAATTTACGCCCAATATTCACTATTCACATTTTTGCAAAAGTAAAATTTTTTAAAAAATGTTCAAAATCAAAAAAAAATTTGGTGTTCTGAATAGCGTTTAAAAATTTTTGAAGTTTCTGAAAATGATAAAAAAAAGTTCTGCAAATTACGCCCAATCTAACTATTCACATTTTTCCAAAAGTCAAATTTTTTAAAAAATGTTCAAAATCAAAAAAAAAATTTGGTTGTCTGAGTAGCTTTTAAAAAGTTCTGGAGTTCCTGAAACGGAGAAAAAAAGTTCTGCAAATTTACGCCCAATATTCACATTTTTCCAAAAGTAAAATTTTTAAAAAAATGTTCAACATCAAAAGAAAAATGGTGTTCTGAGTAGCTTTTAAAAAGTTCTGGAGTTCCTGAAACGGAGAAAAAAATTCTGCAAATTTACGCCCAATATTCACATTTTTACAAAAGTCAAATTTTTTAAAAAATATTTAAAAAAAAATTGGTGATCTGAGTAGCTTTTTAAAAGTTCTAGAGTTCCTAAAAGCGAGAAAATAAATGTCTGCAAATTTACGCTCAATATTCACATTTATCCAGAAGTCAAATTTTTAAAAAAATGTTCAAAATCAAAAAGAAAAAATTGGTGTTCTGAGTAGCTTTAAAAAGTTCTGGAGTTCCTGAAAAGGGGAAAAAAGTTCTGCAAATTTACGCCCAATATTCACATTTTCCAAAAGTAAAATTTTTAAAAAAATGTTCAACATCAAAAAAAAAAATGGTGTTCTGAGTAGCTTTTAAAAAGTTCTGGAGTTCCTGAAAAGGAGAAAAAAAGTTCTGCAAATTTACGCGCAATATTCACATTTATCCAAAAGTCACATTTTTTAAAAACTGTTCAAAATCAAAACGAAAAAATTGGTGTTCTGAGTACCTTTTAAAAAGTTCTGGAGTTCCTGAAAAGGAGAAAAAAAGTTCTGCAAATTTACGCCCAATATTCACTATTCACATTTTTGCAAAAGTAAAATTTTTTAAAAAATGTTCAAAATCAAAAAAAAAAATGGTGTTCTGAGTAGCTTTTAAAAATTTCTGAAGTTCCTGAAAATAAGAAAAAAAGTTCTGCAAATATAGGCCAAATATTCACATTTTTTCAAAAGTCAAATTTTTTAAAAAATTTTGAAAATCAAAAAAAAAAAATTTGGATGTCTGAATAGCTTTTAAAAAGTTCTGGAGTTCCTGAAACGGAGAAAAAAAGTTCTGCAAATTTACGCCCAATATTCACATTTATCCAAAAGTCAAATTTTTAAAAAAATGTTCAAAATCAAAAAGAAAAAATTGGTGTTCTGAGTAGCTTTTATAAAGTTCTGGAGTTCCTGAAAACTAGAAAAAAAGTTCTGCAAATTTACGCCCAATATTCACATTTTTCCAAAAGTAAAATTTTTTAAAAAATGTTCAACATCAAAAAAAAAATGGTGTTCTGAGTAGCTTTTAAAAAGTTCTGGAGTTCATGAAAAGGAGAAAAAAAGTTCTGCAAATATACGCCCAATATTCACGTTTATCCAAAAGTCAAATTTTTTAAAAAACGTTCAAAATCCAAAAGAAAAAATTGGTGTTCTGAGTAGCTTTTAAAAAGTTCTGGAGTTCCTGAAAAGTTGAAAAAATGTTCTGCAAATTTACGCCCAATATTCACCATTCACATTTTTCCAAAAGTAAAATTTTTTAAAAAATGTTCAAAATCAAAAAGAACATTGGTGTTCTGAGTAGCTTTTAAAACTTCTGGAGTTCCTGAGAAGGAGAAAAAAGTTCTGCAAATTTACGCCCGATATTCACATTTTCCAAAAGTAAAATTTTTTAAAAATTGTTGAAAATCAAAAAGAACACTGGTGTTCTGAGTAGCTTTTAAAAAGTTCTGGAGTTCCTGAAAAGGAGAAAAAGTTCTGCAAATTTACGCCCAATATTCACATTTTCCAAAAGTCCAATTTTTTAAAAAATGTTGAAAATCAAAAAAAAAAAATGGTGTTCTCAGTAGCGTTTAAAAAGTTCTGGAGTTTCTGAAAAGGAGAAAAAAGTTCTGCAAATTTATGCCCAATATTCACATTTTTTCAAAAGTCAAATTTTTTTTAAAATGTTCAAAATAAAAAAAATTGTTGTTCTGAGTAGCTTTTAAAAAGTTCTGGAATTCCTGAAAAGGAGAAAAAAGTTCTGCAAATTTACGCCCAATATTCACTATTCACATTTTCCAAAATTCAAATTTTTTAAAAAATGTTGAAAATCAAAAAAAAAAAATTGGTGTTCTGAATAGCGTTTAAAAAGTTCTGGCGTTTCTGAAAAGTAGAAAAAAAGTTCTGCAAATTTGGGCCCAATATTCACATTTCCAAAAGTAAAATTTTTTAAAAAATGTTGAAAATCAAAAAAAAAATTGGTTTTCTGAGTAGCTTTTAAAAATTTCTTGAGTTTCTGAAAAGTAGAAAAAGTTCTGCAAATTTAGGCCCAATATTCACATTTTTCCAAAAGTCAAATTTTTTAAACAATATCAAAAATCAATAAAAATTTGTGTATGAGTAGCTTTAGAAAAGTTCTGGAGTTCCTGAAAAACAGAAAAAGAGTTCCGCAAATTTACGCCCAATATTAACATTTTTTCAAAAGTCAAATTTTTTAAAAAAATGTTCAAAAAAAATTGCTGGAGTTCCTGAAAAGGAGAAAAAAGTTCTGCAAACTTAGGCCCAATATTCAAATTTCTACAAAAGTCAAACTTTTTAAAAAATGTTCAAAATCAAACAAAAAAAAAATTGGTGGTCTGAGAAGCTTTTAAAAAGTTTTAGAGTTCCTCAAAAGGAGAAAAAAATTTCTGCAAATTTACACCCAATTTTTACATTTATTTTAAAGTAAAATTTTTTTAAAAATATTCAAAATAAAAAAAATGGTGTTCTCAGTAGCTTTTAAAAAGAACTGTAGTTCCTGAAAAGTAGAAAAAAAGTTCTGCAAATTTACGCCCAATATTCACATTTTTCCAAAAGTAAAATTTAAAAAAAAATGTTCAACATCAAAAGAAAAATGGTGTTCTGAGTAGCTTTTAAAAAGTTCTGGAGTTCCTGAAACGGAGAAAAAAGTCCTGCAAATTTACGCCCAATATTCACATTTTTTCAAAAGTCAAATTTTTTTTTAAATGTTCAAAATAAAAAAGAAAAGATTGGTGTTCTGAGTAGCTTTTAAAAAGTTCTGGAGTTCCTGAAAAGGGGAAAAAAGTTCTGCAAATTTACGTCCAAATTCACATTTTTCCAAAAGTAAAATTTTTAACAAAACGTTCAAAATCAAAAAAAAATTGATGTTCTGAGTAGCGTTTAAAAATTTCTGGAGTTCCTGAAACGGAGAAAAAAAGTTCTGCAAATTTACGCCCAAAGTTCACATTTATCCAAAAGTCATATTTTTTAAAAAATGTTCAAAATCAAAAAGAAAAAATTGGTGTTCTGAGTAGCTTATAAAAATTTCTGGAGTTCCTGAAAAGGAGAAAAAAGTTCTGCAAATTTACGCCCAATATTCACTATTTACATTTTTGCAAAAGTAAAATTTTTTAAAAAATGTTCAAAATCAAAAAAAAAATTGGTGTTCTGAATAGCGTTTAAAAATTTCTGAAGTTCCTGAAAATGAGAAAAAAAGTTCTGCAAATTTACGCCCAATATTCACATTTTTCCAAAAGTAAAATTTAAAAAAAATGTTCAACATCAAAAGAAAAATGGTGTCCTGAGTAGCTTTTAAGAAGTTCTGGAGTTCCTGAAACGGAGAAAAAAAGTCCTGCAAATTTACGCCCAATATTCACATTTTTTAAAAAGTCAAATTTTTTAAAAAATGCTCAAAATCAAAAAAAAAGTTGGTTGTCTGAGTAGCTTTTAAAAAGTTCTCGAGTTCCTGAAACGGAGAAAAAAATTCTGCAAATTTACGCCCAATATTCACATTTTTACAAAAGTCAAATTTTTTAAAAAATATTTAAAAAAAAATTGGTGTTCTGAGAAGCTTTTAAAAAGTTCTGGAGTTCCTAAAAGCGAGAAAATAAATGTCTGCAAATTTACGCCCAATATTCACATTTATCCAGAAGTCAAATTTTTAAAAAAATGTGCAAAATCAAAAAGAAAAAATTGGTGTTCTGAGTATCTTTTAAAAAGTTCTGGAGTTCCAGAAAAGGGGAAAAAAGTTCTGCAAATTTACGCCCAATATTCACATTTTCCAAAAGTAAAATTTTTTAAAAAATGTTCAACATCAAAAAAAATGGTGTTCTGAGTAGCTTTTAAAAAGTTCTGGAGTTCCTGAAAAGGAGAAAAAAGTTCTGCAAATTTACGCCCAATATTCACTATTCACATTTTTGCAAAAGTAAAATATTTAAAAAAATGTTCAACATCAAAAAAAAATGGTGTTATGAGTAGCTTTTAAAAAGTTCTGGAGTTCCTGAAAAGGAGAAAAAAGTTCTGCAAATTTACGTCCAATATTCACATTTATCCAAAAGTCAAATTTTTAAAAAAATGTTCAAATCAAAAAGAAAAAATTGGTGTTCTGAGTAGCTTTTAAAAAGTTCTGGAGTTCCTGAAAACTAGAAAAAAAGTTCTGCAAATTTACGCCTAATATTCACATTTTTCCAAAAGTAAAATTTTTTAAAAAATGTTCAACATAAAAAAAAAAAATGGTGTTCTGAGTAGCTTTTAAAAAGTTCTGGAGTTCATGAAAAGGAGAAAAAAAGTTCTGCAAATTTACGCCCAATATTCACATTTATCCAAAAGTCAAATTTTTTAAAAAACGTTCAAAATCCAAAAGAAAAAATTGGTGTTCTGAGTAGCTTTAAAAAGTTCTGGAGTTCCTAAAAAGTTGAAAAAATGTTCTGCAAATTTACGCCCAATATTCACCATTCACATTTTTCCAAAAGTAAAATTTTTTAAAAAATGTTCAAAATCAAAAAGAACATTGGTGTTCTGAGTAGCTTTTAAAAAGTTCTGGAGTTCCTGAGAAGGAGAAAAAAGTTCTGCAAATTTGCGCCCAATATTCACATTTTCAAAAAGTCAAATTTTTTAAAAATTGTTGAAAATCAAAAAGAACATTGGTGTTCTGAGTAGCTTTTAAAAATTTCTGAAGTTCCTGAAAATAAGAAAAAAAGTTCTGCAAATATAGGCCAAATATTCACATTTTTTCAAAAGTCAAATTTTTTAAAAAATTTTGAAAATCAAAAAAAAAAAATTTGGATGTCTGAATAGCTTTTAAAAAGTTCTGGAGTTCCTGAAACGGAGAAAAAAAGTTCTGCAAATTTACGCCCAATATTCACATTTATCCAAAAGTCAAATTTTTAAAAAAATGTTCAAAATCAAAAAGAAAAAATTGGTGTTCTGAGTAGCTTTTATAAAGTTCTGGAGTTCCTGAAAACTAGAAAAAAAGTTCTGCAAATTTACGCCCAATATTCACATTTTTCCAAAAGTAAAATTTTTTAAAAAATGTTCAACATCAAAAAAAAAATGGTGTTCTGAGTAGCTTTTAAAAAGTTCTGGAGTTCATGAAAAGGAGAAAAAAAGTTCTGCAAATATACGCCCAATATTCACGTTTATCCAAAAGTCAAATTTTTTAAAAAACGTTCAAAATCCAAAAGAAAAAATTGGTGTTCTGAGTAGCTTTTAAAAAGTTCTGGAGTTCCTGAAAAGTTGAAAAAATGTTCTGCAAATTTACGCCCAATATTCACCATTCACATTTTTCCAAAAGTAAAATTTTTTAAAAAATGTTCAAAATCAAAAAGAACATTGGTGTTCTGAGTAGCTTTTAAAACTTCTGGAGTTCCTGAGAAGGAGAAAAAAGTTCTGCAAATTTACGCCCGATATTCACATTTTCCAAAAGTAAAATTTTTTAAAAATTGTTGAAAATCAAAAAGAACACTGGTGTTCTGAGTAGCTTTTAAAAAGTTCTGGAGTTCCTGAAAAGGAGAAAAAGTTCTGCAAATTTACGCCCAATATTCACATTTTCCAAAAGTCCAATTTTTTAAAAAATGTTGAAAATCAAAAAAAAAAAATGGTGTTCTGAGTAGCGTTTAAAAAGTTCTGGAGTTTCTGAAAAGGAGAAAAAAGTTCTGCAAATTTATGCCCAATATTCACATTTTTTCAAAAGTCAAATTTTTTTTAAAATGTTCAAAATAAAAAAAATTGTTGTTCTGAGTAGCTTTTAAAAAGTTCTGGAATTCCTGAAAAGGAGAAAAAAGTTCTGCAAATTTACGCCCAATATTCACTATTCACATTTTCCAAAATTCAAATTTTTTAAAAAATGTTGAAAATCAAAAAAAAAAATTGGTGTTCTGAATAGCGTTTAAAAAGTTCTGGCGTTTCTGAAAAGTAGAAAAAAAGTTCTGCAAATTTGGGCCCAATATTCACATTTCCAAAAGTAAAATTTTTTAAAAAATGTTGAAAATCAAAAAAAAAATTGGTTTTCTGAGTAGCTTTTAAAAATTTCTTGAGTTTCTGAAAAGTAGAAAAAGTTCTGCAAATTTAGGCCCAATATTCACATTTTTCCAAAAGTCAAATTTTTTAAACAATATCAAAAATCAATAAAAATTTGTGTATGAGTAGCTTTAGAAAAGTTCTGGAGTTCCTGAAAAACAGAAAAAGAGTTCCGCAAATTTACGCCCAATATTAACATTTTTTCAAAAGTCAAATTTTTTAAAAAAATGTTCAAAAAAAATTGCTGGAGTTCCTGAAAAGGAGAAAAAAGTTCTGCAAACTTAGGCCCAATATTCAAATTTCTACAAAAGTCAAACTTTTTAAAAAATGTTCAAAATCAAACAAAAAAAAAATTGGTGGTCTGAGAAGCTTTTAAAAAGTTTTAGAGTTCCTCAAAAGGAGAAAAAAATTTCTGCAAATTTACACCCAATTTTTACATTTATTTTAAAGTAAAATTTTTTTAAAAATATTCAAAATAAAAAAAATGGTGTTCTCAGTAGCTTTTAAAAAGAACTGTAGTTCCTGAAAAGTAGAAAAAAAGTTCTGCAAATTTACGCCCAATATTCACATTTTTCCAAAAGTAAAATTTAAAAAAAAATGTTCAACATCAAAAGAAAAATGGTGTTCTGAGTAGCTTTTAAAAAGTTCTGGAGTTCCTGAAACGGAGAAAAAAAGTCCTGCAAATTTACGCCCAATATTCACATTTTTTCAAAAGTCAAATTTTTTTTTAAATGTTCAAAATAAAAAAGAAAAGATTGGTGTTCTGAGTAGCTTTTAAAAAGTTCTGGAGTTCCTGAAAAGGGGAAAAAAGTTCTGCAAATTTACGTCCAAATTCACATTTTTCCAAAAGTAAAATTTTTAACAAAACGTTCAAAATCAAAAAAAAATTGATGTTCTGAGTAGCGTTTAAAAATTTCTGGAGTTCCTGAAACGGAGAAAAAAAGTTCTGCAAATTTACGCCCAAAGTTCACATTTATCCAAAAGTCATATTTTTTAAAAAATGTTCAAAATCAAAAAGAAAAAATTGGTGTTCTGAGTAGCTTATAAAAATTTCTGGAGTTCCTGAAAAGGAGAAAAAAGTTCTGCAAATTTACGCCCAATATTCACTATTTACATTTTTGCAAAAGTAAAATTTTTTAAAAAATGTTCAAAATCAAAAAAAAAATTGGTGTTCTGAATAGCGTTTAAAAATTTCTGAAGTTCCTGAAAATGAGAAAAAAAGTTCTGCAAATTTACGCCCAATATTCACATTTTTCCAAAAGTAAAATTTAAAAAAAATGTTCAACATCAAAAGAAAAATGGTGTCCTGAGTAGCTTTTAAGAAGTTCTGGAGTTCCTGAAACGGAGAAAAAAAGTCCTGCAAATTTACGCCCAATATTCACATTTTTTAAAAAGTCAAATTTTTTAAAAAATGCTCAAAATCAAAAAAAAAGTTGGTTGTCTGAGTAGCTTTTAAAAAGTTCTCGAGTTCCTGAAACGGAGAAAAAAATTCTGCAAATTTACGCCCAATATTCACATTTTTACAAAAGTCAAATTTTTTAAAAAATATTTAAAAAAAAAATTGGTGTTCTGAGTAGCTTTTAAAAAGTTCTGGAGTTCCTAAAAGCGAGAAAATAAATGTCTGCAAATTTACGCCCAATATTCACATTTATCCAGAAGTCAAATTTTTAAAAAAATGTGCAAAATCAAAAAGAAAAAATTGGTGTTCTGAGTATCTTTTAAAAAGTTCTGGAGTTCCTGAAAAGGGGAAAAAAGTTCTGCAAATTTACGCCCAATATTCACATTTTCCAAAAGTAAAATTTTTTAAAAAATGTTCAACATCAAAAAAAATGGTGTTCTGAGTAGCTTTTAAAAAGTTCTGGAGTTCCTGAAAAGGAGAAAAAAGTTCTGCAAATTTACGCCCAATATTCACTATTCACATTTTTGCAAAAGTAAAATATTTAAAAAAATGTTCAACATCAAAAAAAAATGGTGTTATGAGTAGCTTTTAAAAAGTTCTGGAGTTCCTGAAAAGGAGAAAAAAGTTCTGCAAATTTACGTCCAATATTCACATTTATCCAAAAGTCAAATTTTTAAAAAAATGTTCAAATCAAAAAGAAAAAATTGGTGTTCTGAGTAGCTTTTAAAAAGTTCTGGAGTTCCTGAAAACTAGAAAAAAAGTTCTGCAAATTTACGCCTAATATTCACATTTTTCCAAAAGTAAAATTTTTTAAAAAATGTTCAACATCAAAAAAAAAAAATGGTGTTCTGAGTAGCTTTTAAAAAGTTCTGGAGTTCATGAAAAGGAGAAAAAAAGTTCTGCAAATTTACGCCCAATATTCACATTTATCCAAAAGTCAAATTTTTTAAAAAACGTTCAAAATCCAAAAGAAAAAATTGGTGTTCTGAGTAGCTTTAAAAAGTTCTGGAGTTCCTAAAAAGTTGAAAAAATGTTCTGCAAATTTACGCCCAATATTCACCATTCACATTTTTCCAAAAGTAAAATTTTTTAAAAAATGTTCAAAATCAAAAAGAACATTGGTGTTCTGAGTAGCTTTTAAAAAGTTCTGGAGTTCCTGAGAAGGAGAAAAAAGTTCTGCAAATTTGCGCCCAATATTCACATTTTCAAAAAGTCAAATTTTTTAAAAATTGTTGAAAATCAAAAAGAACATTGGTGTTCTGAGTAGCGTTTAAAAAGTTCTGGAGTTCCTGAAAAGGAGAAAAAAGTTCTGCAAATTTACGCCCAATATTCACTATTCACATTATCCAAAAGTCAATTTTTTTAAAAAATTTTGAAAATCAAAAAAAAAAAATTGGTGTTCTGAATAGCGTTTAAAAAGTTCTGGAGTTTCTCAAAAGGAGAAAAAAGTTCTACAAATTTGGGCCCAATATTCACATTTCCAAAAGTAAAATTTTTTAAAAAATGTTGAAAATCAAAAAAAAAAATTGGTTTTCAGAGTAGCGTTTAAAAAGTTCTGGAGTTTCTCAAAAGGAGAAAAAAAGTTCTGCAAATTTACGCCCAATATTCACATTTTTTTAAAAGTCAAATTTTTTAAAAAATGTTCAAAAGCAAAAAAAAATTGGTTTTCTGAGTAGCCTTTAAAAATTTCTGGAGTTTCTGAAAAGGAGAAAAAGTTCTGCAAATTTAGGCCCAATATTCACATTTTTCCAAAAGTCAAATTTTTTAAAAAATATCAAAAATCAATAAAAATTGGTGTATGAGTAGCTTTAAAAAAGTTCTGGAGTTTCTGAAAAACAGAAAAGAGTTCCGCAAATTTACGCCCAATATTCACATTTTTTCAAAAGTCAAATTTTTTAAAAAATGTTCAAAATCAAAAAAAAAAAATTGCTGCTCTGAGTAGCTTTCAAAAATTGCTGGAGTTCCTGAAAAGAAGAAAAAAGTTCTGCAAACTTAGGCCCAATATTCAAATTTTTACAAAAGTCAAACTTTTTAAAAAATGTTCAAAATCAAACAAAAAAAATTGGTGGTCTGAGAAGCTTTTAAAAAGTTTTGGAGTTCCTCAAAAGGAGAAAAAAATTTCTGCAAATTTACACCCAATATTTACATTTATTTTAAAGTAAAATTTTTTTAAAAATATTCAAAATAAAAAAAATGGTGTTCTCAGTAGCTTTTAAAAAGAACTGTAGTTCCTGATAAGTAGAAAAAAAGTTCTGCAAATTTACGCCCAATATTCACTATTCACATTTTTTCAAAAGTCAAATTTTTAAAATGTTCAAAATCAAAAAAAAAATTGGTGGTCTGAGTAGCTTTTAAAATGTTCTGGAGTTCATGAAAAGGAGAAAAAAAGTTCTGCAAATTTACGCCCAATATTCACTATTCACATTTTTGCAAAAGTAAAATTTTTTAAAAAATGTTCAAAATCAAAAAAAATATTGGTGTTATGAGTAGCTTTTAAAAAGTTCTGGAGTTCCTGAAAACGAGAAAAAAAGTTCTGCAAATTTACGCCCAATATTCACTATTCACATTTTTACAAAAGTAAAATTTTTCCAAAAATGTTCAAAATAAAAAAAAAATTGTGTTCTGAGTAGCTTTTAAAAAGTTCTGAACTTCCTGAAAAGGAGAAAAAATGACTGCCAATTTACGCCCAATATTCACATTTTTCCAACAGTCAAATTTTTTAAAAAATGTTCAAAATCAAAAAGAAAAAATTGGTGTTCTGAGTAGCTTTTAAAAAGTTCTGGAGTTCCTGAAAAGGAGAATAAAGTTCTGCAAATTTAGGCCCAATATTCACATTTCCCAAAGTCAAATTTTTTAAAAAATGTTCAAAATCAAAAAAAAAATTGGTTTTCTGAGTAGCTTTTAAAAATTTCTTGAGTTTCTGAAAAGTAGAAAAAGTTCTGCAAATTTAGGCCCAATATTCACATTTTTCCAAAAGTCAAATTTTTTAAACAATATCAAAAATCAATAAAAATTTGTGTATGAGTAGCTTTAGAAAAGTTCTGGAGTTCCTGAAAAACAGAAAAAGAGTTCCGCAAATTTACGCCCAATATTAACATTTTTTCAAAAGTCAAATTTTTTAAAAAAATGTTCAAAAAAAATTGCTGGAGTTCCTGAAAAGGAGAAAAAAGTTCTGCAAACTTAGGCCCAATATTCAAATTTCTACAAAAGTCAAACTTTTTAAAAAATGTTCAAAATCAAACAAAAAAAAAATTGGTGGTCTGAGAAGCTTTTAAAAAGTTTTAGAGTTCCTCAAAAGGAGAAAAAAATTTCTGCAAATTTACACCCAATTTTTACATTTATTTTAAAGTAAAATTTTTTTAAAAATATTCAAAATAAAAAAAATGGTGTTCTCAGTAGCTTTTAAAAAGAACTGTAGTTCCTGAAATGTAGAAAAAAAGTTCTGCAAATTTACGCCCAATATTCACATTTTTCCAAAAGTAAAATTTAAAAAAAAATGTTCAACATCAAAAGAAAAATGGTGTTCTGAGTAGCTTTTAAAAAGTTCTGGAGTTCCTGAAACGGAGAAAAAAAGTCCTGCAAATTTACGCCCAATATTCACATTTTTTCAAAAGTCAAATTTTTTTTTAAATGTTCAAAATAAAAAAGAAAAGATTGGTGTTCTGAGTAGCTTTTAAAAAGTTCTGGAGTTCCTGAAAAGGGGAAAAAAGTTCTGCAAATTTACGTCCAAATTCACATTTTTCCAAAAGTAAAATTTTTAACAAAACGTTCAAAATCAAAAAAAAATTGATGTTCTGAGTAGCGTTTAAAAATTTCTGGAGTTCCTGAAACGGAGAAAAAAAGTTCTGCAAATTTACGCCCAAAGTTCACATTTATCCAAAAGTCATATTTTTTAAAAAATGTTCAAAATCAAAAAGAAAAAATTGGTGTTCTGAGTAGCTTATAAAAATTTCTGGAGTTCCTGAAAAGGAGAAAAAAGTTCTGCAAATTTACGCCCAATATTCACTATTTACATTTTTGCAAAAGTAAAATTTTTTAAAAAATGTTCAAAATCAAAAAAAAAATTGGTGTTCTGAATAGCGTTTAAAAATTTCTGAAGTTCCTGAAAATGAGAAAAAAAGTTCTGCAAATTTACGCCCAATATTCACATTTTTCCAAAAGTAAAATTTAAAAAAAATGTTCAACATCAAAAGAAAAATGGTGTCCTGAGTAGCTTTTAAGAAGTTCTGGAGTTCCTGAAACGGAGAAAAAAAGTCCTGCAAATTTACGCCCAATATTCACATTTTTTAAAAAGTCAAATTTTTTAAAAAATGCTCAAAATCAAAAAAAAAGTTGGTTGTCTGAGTAGCTTTTAAAAAGTTCTCGAGTTCCTGAAACGGAGAAAAAAATTCTGCAAATTTACGCCCAATATTCACATTTTTACAAAAGTCAAATTTTTTAAAAAATATTTAAAAAAAAAATTGGTGTTCTGAGTAGCTTTTAAAAAGTTCTGGAGTTCCTAAAAGCGAGAAAATAAATGTCTGCAAATTTACGCCCAATATTCACATTTATCCAGAAGTCAAATTTTTAAAAAAATGTGCAAAATCAAAAAGAAAAAATTGGTGTTCTGAGTATCTTTTAAAAAGTTCTGGAGTTCCTGAAAAGGGGAAAAAAGTTCTGCAAATTTACGCCCAATATTCACATTTTCCAAAAGTAAAATTTTTTAAAAAATGTTCAACATCAAAAAAAATGGTGTTCTGAGTAGCTTTTAAAAAGTTCTGGAGTTCCTGAAAAGGAGAAAAAAGTTCTGCAAATTTACGCCCAATATTCACTATTCACATTTTTGCAAAAGTAAAATATTTAAAAAAATGTTCAACATCAAAAAAAAATGGTGTTATGAGTAGCTTTTAAAAAGTTCTGGAGTTCCTGAAAAGGAGAAAAAAGTTCTGCAAATTTACGTCCAATATTCACATTTATCCAAAAGTCAAATTTTTAAAAAAATGTTCAAATCAAAAAGAAAAAATTGGTGTTCTGAGTAGCTTTTAAAAAGTTCTGGAGTTCCTGAAAACTAGAAAAAAAGTTCTGCAAATTTACGCCTAATATTCACATTTTTCCAAAAGTAAAATTTTTTAAAAAATGTTCAACATCAAAAAAAAAAAATGGTGTTCTGAGTAGCTTTTAAAAAGTTCTGGAGTTCATGAAAAGGAGAAAAAAAGTTCTGCAAATTTACGCCCAATATTCACATTTATCCAAAAGTCAAATTTTTTAAAAAACGTTCAAAATCCAAAAGAAAAAATTGGTGTTCTGAGTAGCTTTAAAAAGTTCTGGAGTTCCTAAAAAGTTGAAAAAATGTTCTGCAAATTTACGCCCAATATTCACCATTCACATTTTTCCAAAAGTAAAATTTTTTAAAAATGTTCAAAATCAAAAAGAACATTGGTGTTCTGAGTAGCTTTTAAAAAGTTCTGGAGTTCCTGAGAAGGAGAAAAAAGTTCTGCAAATTTGCGCCCAATATTCACATTTTCAAAAAGTCAAATTTTTTAAAAATTGTTGAAAATCAAAAAGAACATTGGTGTTCTGAGTAGCGTTTAAAAAGTTCTGGAGTTCCTGAAAAGGAGAAAAAAGTTCTGCAAATTTACGCCCAATATTCACTATTCACATTATCCAAAAGTCAATTTTTTTAAAAAATTTTGAAAATCAAAAAAAAAAAAATTGGTGTTCTGAATAGCGTTTAAAAAGTTCTGGAGTTTCTCAAAAGGAGAAAAAAGTTCTACAAATTTGGGCCCAATATTCACATTTCCAAAAGTAAAATTTTTTAAAAAATGTTGAAAATCAAAAAAAAAAATTGGTTTTCTGAGTAGCGTTTAAAAAGTTCTGGAGTTTCTCAAAAGGAGAAAAAAAGTTCTGCAAATTTACGCCCAATATTCACATTTTTTTAAAAGTCAAATTTTTTAAAAAATGTTCAAAAGCAAAAAAAAATTGGTTTTCTGAGTAGCCTTTAAAAATTTCTGGAGTTTCTGAAAAGGAGAAAAAGTTCTGCAAATTTAGGCCCAATATTCACATTTTTCCAAAAGTCAAATTTTTTAAAAAATATCAAAAATCAATAAAAATTGGTGTATGAGTAGCTTTAAAAAAGTTCTGGAGTTTCTGAAAAACAGAAAAGAGTTCCGCAAATTTACGCCCAATATTCACATTTTTTCAAAAGTCAAATTTTTTAAAAAATGTTCAAAATCAAAAAAAAAAATTGCTGCTCTGAGTAGCTTTCAAAAATTGCTGGAGTTCCTGAAAAGAAGAAAAAAGTTCTGCAAACTTAGGCCCAATATTCAAATTTTTACAAAAGTCAAACTTTTTAAAAAATGTTCAAAATCAAACAAAAAAAATTGGTGGTCTGAGAAGCTTTTAAAAAGTTTTGGAGTTCCTCAAAAGGAGAAAAAAATTTCTGCAAATTTACACCCAATATTTACATTTATTTTAAAGTAAAATTTTTTTAAAAATATTCAAAATAAAAAAAATGGTGTTCTCAGTAGCTTTTAAAAAGAACTGTAGTTCCTGATAAGTAGAAAAAAAGTTCTGCAAATTTACGCCCAATATTCACTATTCACATTTTTTCAAAAGTCAAATTTTTAAAATGTTCAAAATCAAAAAAAAAATTGGTGGTCTGAGTAGCTTTTAAAATGTTCTGGAGTTCATGAAAAGGAGAAAAAAAGTTCTGCAAATTTACGCCCAATATTCACTATTCACATTTTTGCAAAAGTAAAATTTTTTAAAAAATGTTCAAAATCAAAAAAAATATTGGTGTTATGAGTAGCTTTTAAAAAGTTCTGGAGTTCCTGAAAACGAGAAAAAAAGTTCTGCAAATTTACGCCCAATATTCACTATTCACATTTTTACAAAAGTAAAATTTTTCCAAAAATGTTCAAAATAAAAAAAAAATTGTGTTCTGAGTAGCTTTTAAAAAGTTCTGAACTTCCTGAAAAGGAGAAAAAATGAC
Organism: Eurosta solidaginis; assembly: GCF_040869045.1. Classification (NCBI taxonomy): domain Eukaryota; kingdom Metazoa; phylum Arthropoda; class Insecta; order Diptera; family Tephritidae; genus Eurosta; species Eurosta solidaginis. The sequence continues at coordinate 90,703,586 of NC_090320.1, forward strand.
TGCCAATTTACGCCCAATATTCACATTTTTCCAACAGTCAAATTTTTTAAAAAATGTTCAAAATCAAAAAGAAAAAATTGGTGTTCTGAGTAGCTTTTAAAAAGTTCTGGAGTTCCTGAAAAGGAGAATAAAGTTCTGCAAATTTAGGCCCAATATTCACATTTCCCAAAGTCAAATTTTTTAAAAAATGTTCAAAATCAAAAAAAAAAGTTGGTGGTCTGAGTAGCTTTTAAAAAGTTCTGGAGTTCCTGGAACGGAGAAAAAAAGTTCTGCAAATTTACGCCCAATATTCACATTTTTTCAAAAGTCAAATTTTTTAAAAAATGTTCAAAAGCAAAAAAAAAAAAGTTGGTGGTCTGAGTTCTGGAGTTCCTGAAAAGGAGAAAAAAGTTCTGCAAATTTACGCCTAATATTCACTATTCACATTTTCCAAAAGTCAAATTTTTTAAAAAATGTTGAAAATCAAAAAAAAAAAAATTGGTGTTCTGAGTAGCGTTTAAAAAGTTCTGGAGTTTCTGAAGTGGAGAAAAAAGTTCTGCAAATTTACGCCCAATATTCACTATTCACATTTTCCAAAAGTAAAATTTTTTAAAAAATGTTGAAAATCAAAAAAAAAAAAAATTGGTGTTCTGAGTAGCGTTTAAAAAGTTCTGAAGTTCCTGAGAAGGAGAAAAAAAGTTCTGAAATTTTAAGCCGGAATTTCACATTTTTTAAAAGTCAAATTTTAAAAAAAATGTTCTAAATCAAAAAAAAAAATGTATGTTCCGAGTAGCTTTTAAAAATTTTTTGGAGTTCCTGCAGAGGAGAATTTAGGAATTTAGGCCCAATATTCACATTTTTCCAAAAGTCAAATTTTTTAAAAAATATTCAAAATCAATAAAAAATTAGTGTATGAGTAGCGTTTAAAAATGTTCTGGAGTTCCTGAAAAACAGAAAAAGAGTTCCGCAAATTTACGCCCAATATTCACATTTTTTCAAAAGTCAAATTTTTTTAAAAATGTTCAAAATAAAAAAAAAATTGCTGCTCTGAGTAGCTTTCAAAAATTGCTGGAGTTCCTGAAAAGGAGAAAAAAATTCTGCAAACTTAGGCCCAATAATCACATTTTTTCAAAAGCCAAACTTTTTAAAAAATGTTCAAAATTAAAAAAAAAAAAATGGTGGTCTGAGAAGCTTTTAAAAAGTTCTGGAGTTCCTGAAAAGGAGAAAAAATGTCTGCAAATTTACGCCCAATATTCACTATTCACATTTTTCCAAAGTAAAATTTTTTAAAAAATGTTCAAAATAAAAAAAAAATTGCTGCTCTGAGTAGCTTTCAAAAATTGCTGGAGTTCCTGAAAAGGAGAAAAAAGTTCTGCAAACTTAGGCCCAATATTCACATTTTTTTCAAAAGCCAAACTTTTTAAAAATTTTCAAAATTAAAAAAAAAATTGGTGGTCTGAGAAGCTTTTAAAAAGTTCTGGCGTTTCTGAAAAGGAGAAAAAAAGTTCTGCAAATTTCGGCCCAATATTCACATTTCCAAAAGTAAAATTTTTTAAAAAATGTTGAAAATCAAAAAAAAAATTGGTTTTCTGAGTAGCGTTTAAAAAGTTCTGGAGTTTCTGAAAAGGAGAAAAAAAGTTCTGCAAATTTACATTTTCATTCACATTTTTTCAAAAGTCAAATTTTTTTAAAATGTTCAAAATAAAAAAAAAATTGTTGTTCTGAGTAACTTTTAAAAAGTTCTGGAATTCCTGGAAAGGAGAAAAAAGTTCTCCAAATTTACGCCCAACATTCACTATTCACATTTTCCAAAAGTCAAATTTTTAAAAAAATGTTGAAAACTAAAAAAAAAAAAAAAGGGTGTTCTGAGTAGCGTTTAAAAAGTTCTGGAATTTCTGAAAAGGAGAAAAAAGTTCTGCAAATTTACGCCCAATATTCACTATTCACATTTTCCAAAAGTCAAATTTTTTAAAAATGTTGAAAATCATCAATCTGAGTAGCGTTTAAAAAGTTCTGGAGTTTCTGAAAAGGAGAAAAAAAGTTCTGCAAATTTAGGCCCAATATTCACATTTTTCCAACAGTCAAATTTTTTAAAAAATGTTCAAAATCAAAAAGAAAAAATTGGTGTTCTGAGTAGCTTTTAAAAAGTTCTGGAGTTCCTGAAAAGGAGAATAAAGTTCTGCAAATTTAGGCCCAATATTCACATTTCCCAAAGTCAAATTTTTAAAAAAATTTTCAAAATCAAAAAGAAAAAATTGGTGTTCTGAGTAGCTTTAAAAAGTTCTGGAGTTCCTGAAAAGGGGAAAAAAGTTCTGCAAATTTACGCCCAATATTCACATTTTCCAAAAGTAAAAATTTTTAAAAAAATGTTCAACATCAAAAAAAAAAATGGTGTTCTGAGTAGCCTTTAAAAAGTTCTGGAGTTCCTGAAAAGGAGAAAAAAAGTTCTGCAAATTTACGCGCAATATTCACATTTATCCAAAAGTCACATTTTTTAAAAAATGTTCAAAATCAAAACGAAAAAATTGGTGTTCTGAGTAGCTTTTAAAAAGTTCTGGAGTTCCTGAAAAGGAGAAAAAAAGTTCTGCAAATTTACGCCCAATATTCACTATTCACATTTTTGCAAAAGTAAAATTTTTTAAAAAATGTTCAAAATCAAAAAAAAAAATGGTGTTCTGAGTAGCTTTTAAAAATTTCTGAAGTTCCTGAAAATAAGAAAAAAAGTTCTGCAAATATAGGCCAAATATTCACATTTTTTCAAAAGTCAAATTTTTTAAAAAATTTTGAAAATCAAAAAAAAAAAATTTGGATGTCTGAATAGCTTTTAAAAAGTTCTGGAGTTCCTGAAACGGAGAAAAAAAGTTCTGCAAATTTACGCCCAATATTCACATTTATCCAAAAGTCAAATTTTTAAAAAAATGTTCAAAATCAAAAAGAAAAAATTGGTGTTCTGAGTAGCTTTTATAAAGTTCTGGAGTTCCTGAAAACTAGAAAAAAAGTTCTGCAAATTTACGCCCAATATTCACATTTTTTCCAAAAGTAAAATTTTTTAAAAAATGTTCAACATCAAAAAAAAAATGGTGTTCTGAGTAGCTCTTAAAAAGTTCTGGAGTTCATGAAAAGGAGAAAAAAAGTTCTGCAAATATACGCCCAATATTCACGTTTATCCAAAAGTCAAATTTTTTAAAAAACGTTCAAAATCCAAAAGAAAAAATTGGTTGTTAAGTTCTGGAGTTCCTGAAAAGTTGAAAAAATGTTCTGCAAATTTACGCCCAATATTCACCATTCACATTTTTCCAAAAGTAAAATTTTTAAAAAATGTTCAAAATCAAAAAGAACATTGGTGTTCTGAGTAGCTTTTAAAACTTCTGGCGTTCCTGAGAAGGAGAAAAAAGTTCTGCAAATTTACGCCCAATATTCACATTTTCCAAAAGTAAAATTTTTTAAAAATTGTTGAAAATCAAAAAGAACACTGGTGTTCTGAGTAGCTTTAAAAAGTTCTGGAGTTCCTGAAAAGGAGAAAAAGTTCTGCAAATTTACGCCCAATATTCACATTTTCCAAAAGTCCAATTTTTTAAAAAATGTTTGAAAATCAAAAAAAAAAATGGTGTTCTGAGTAGCGTTTAAAAAGTTCTGGAGTTTCTGAAAAGGAGAAAAAAGTTCTGCAAATTTATGCCCAATATTCACATTTTTTCAAAAGTCAAATTTTTTTTAAAATGTTCAAAATAAAAAAAATTGTTGTTCTGAGTAGCTTTTAAAAAGTTCGGGAATTCCTGAAAAGGAGAAAAAGTTCTGCAAATTTACGCCCAATATTCACTATTCACATTTTCCAAAATTCAAATTTTTTAAAAAATGTTGAAAATCAAAAAAAAAATTGGTGTTCTGAATAGCGTTTAAAAGTTCTGGCGTTTCTGAAAAGTAGAAAAAAAGTTCTGCAAATTTGGCCCAATATTCACATTTCCAAATGTAAAATTTTTTAAAAAATGTTGAAAATCAAAAAAAAAATTGGTTTTCTGAGTAGCTTTTAAAAATTTCTTGAGTTTCTGAAAAGTAGAAAAAGTTCTGCAAATTTAGGCCCAATATTCACATTTTTCCAAAGTCAAATTTTTTAAACAATATCAAAAATCAACAAGTAAGGAAGGCTAAGTTCGGCTGTAACCGAACATAACATACTCAGTTGAGAGCTATGGAGACAAAATAAGGAAAATCAATCTGGGGTAACCCTGGAATGTGGTTGTATAACATGTGTATCAAATGAAAGGTATTAAAGAGTATTTTAAGAGAGAGTAGGCCATAGTTCTATGGATGAACGCCATTTAGGGATATCGCCATAAAGGTGGACCAGGGCTGACTCTAGAATTTGTTTGTACGATATGGGTATCAAATGAAAGGTGTTACTGAGCATTTTAAGAGGGAGTGGGCCTTAGGTCTATCGGTGGACGCCTTTTCGAGATGTCCCCATTAAGGTGGACCAGGGGTGATTCTATAATGTGTTTGTACGATATGGGTATCAAATGAAAGGTGGTAATGAGTATTTTAAAAGGGAATGGGCTTTAGTTCTATAGGTGAACGCCTTTTCGAGAAATCGCCATAAAGGTGGACCAGGGGTGACTCTAGAATATGTTTGTACGATATGGGTATCAAATGAAAGCTGTTAATGAGTATTTTGAAAAGGAGTGATCCTTAGTTCCATAGGTGGACGCCGTTTCGAGATATCGCCATAAAGGTGGACCAGGGGTGTCTCTAGAATGTGTTTGTACGATATGGGAATCAAATGAAAGGTGTTACTGAGCATTTTAAGAGGGAGTGGGCATTAGGTCTATAGGTGGACGCCTTTTCGAGATATCGCCATTAGGGTGGGCCAGGGGTGACTCTAGAATGTTTGTACGGTATGGGTATCAAACGAAAGGTGTTACTGAGCATTTTAAGAGGGAGTGGGCATGAGGTCCATAGGTGGACGCCTTTTCGAGATATCGTCATTAGGGTGGGCCAGGGGTGACTCTAGAATATGTTTGTACGATATGTGCATCAAACGAAAGGTGTTACTGAGCATTTTAAGAGGGAGTGGGCATTAGGTCTATAGGTGGACGCCCTTTCGAGATATCGCCATTAGGGTGGGCCAGGGGTGACTCTAGAATGTTTGTACGATATGGGTATCAAACGAAAGGTGTTACTGAGCATTTTAAGAGGGAGTGGGCATTAGGTCTATAGGTGGACGCCTTTCCGAGATATCGCCATTAGGGTGGGCCAGGGGTGACTCTAGAATGTGTTTGTACGATATGGCTATCAAATGAAAGGTGGTAAGGAGTATTTTAAAAGGGAGTAATCCTTAGTTCTATAGGTGGACGCCTTTTCGAGATATCGCCATAAAGGTGGACCAAGGGTGACTCTAGAATGTTTGTACGATATGGGTATCAAACGAAAGGTGTTACTGAGCATTTTAAGAGGGAGTGGGCATTAGGTCTATAGGTGGACGCCTTTTCGAGATATCGCCATTAGGGTGGGCCAGGGGGACTCTAGAATGTGTTTGTACGATATGGGTATCAAATGAAAGGTGGTAATGAGTATTTTAAAAGGGAGTAATCCTTAGTTCTATAGGTGGACGCCTTTTCGAGATATCGCCATAAAGGTGGACCAAGGGTGACTCTAGAATGTTTGTACGGTATGGGTATCAAACGAAAGGTGTTACTGAGCATTTTAAGAGGGAGTGGGCATTAGGTCTATAGGTGGACGCCTTTTCGAGATATCGCCATTAGGGTGGGCCAGGGTGACTCTAGAATGTGTGTACGATATGGGTATCAAATGAAAGGTGGTAATGAGTATTTTAAAAGGGAGTAATCCTTAGTTATATAGGTGGACGCCTTTTCGAGATATCGCCATTAGGGTGGGCCAGGTGTGACTCTAGAATGTTTGTACGATATGGGTATCAAACGAAAGGTGTTACTGAGCATTTTAAGAGGGAGTGGGCGTTAGGTCTATAGGTGGACGCCTTTTCGAGATATCCCCATTAGGGTGGGACAGGGGTGACTCTAGAATGTTTATACGATATGGGTATCAAACGAAAGGTGTTACTGAGCATTTTAAGAGGGAGTGGACATTAGGTCTATAGGTGGACGCCTTTTCGAGATATCGCCATTAGGGTGGGCCAGGGGTGACTCTAGAATGTTTGTACGATATGGGTATCAAACGAAAGGTGTTACTGAGCATTTTAAGAGGGAGTGGACATTAGGTCTATAGGTGGACGCCTTTTCGAGATATCGCCATTAGGGTGGGCCAGGGTGACTCTAGAATGTGTTTGTACGATATGGGTATCAAATGAAAGGTGGTAATGAGTATTTTAAAAGGGAGTAATCCTTAGTTCTATAGGTGGACGCCTTTTCGAAATATCGCCATTAGGGTGGGCCAGGTGTGACTCTAGAATGTTTGTACGATATGGGTATCAAACGAAAGGTGTTACTGAGCATTTTAAGAGGGAGTTGGCATTAGGTCTACAGGTGGACGCCTTTTCGAGATATCGCCATTAGGATGGGCTAGGGGTGACTCTAGAATGTTTGTACGATATGGGTATCAAACGAAAGGTGTTACTGAGCATTTTAAGAGGGAGTGGACATTAGGTCTATAGGTGGACGCCTTTTCGAGATATCGCCATTAGGATGGGCCAGGGGTGACTCTAGAATGTTTGTACGATAAGGGTATCAAACGAAAGGTGTTACTGAGCATTTTAAGAGGGAGTGGACACTAGGTCTATAGGTGGACGCCTTTTCGAGATATCGCCATTAGGGTGGGCCAGGGGTGACTCTAGAATGTTTGTACGATATGGGTATCAAACGAAAGGTGTTACTGAGCATTTTAAGAGGGAGTGGGCATTAGGTCTATAGGTGGACGCCTTTTCGAGATATCGCCATTAGGGTGGGACAGGGGTGACTCTGGTATGTTTTTGTACGATATGGATATCAAATTAAAGGTATTAATGAGGGTTTTAAAAGCGAGTGGCCCTTAGATGTATATGTGAAGGCGTTCTCGCGATATCGACCAAAATGTGGACCAGGTGATCCAGAAAATCATCTGTCGGGTACTGCTAATATATTTATATATGCAATACCACTAACAGTATTCCTGCCAAGATTCCAAGGGCTGTTGATTGCGCCTTGTAGAACTTTTTCATTTTCTTCTACTTAACATGGTAGGTGTCACACCCATTTTACAAAGTTTTTTCCAAAGTTATATTTTGCGTCAATAAACCAATCCAGTTACCATGTTTCATCCCTTTTTTCGTATTTGGTATAGAATTATGGCATTTTTTTCATTTTTCGTAATTTTCGATATCGATAAAGTGGGCGTGGTTATGGTCAGATTTCGCCCATTTTTTATACCAAGAAAAAGTGAGTTCAGGTAAGTACGTGGGCTAAGTTTAGTAAAGATATATCGGATTTTGCTCAAGTTATTGTGTTAACGGCCGAGCGGAAAGACAGACGGTGGACTGTGTATAAAAACTGGGCGTGGCTTCCACCGATTTCGCCCATTTTCACAGAGAACAGTTACCGTCATAGAATCTATGCTCCTACCAAATTTGAGAAGGATTGGTAAATTTTTGTTCGACTTATGGCAATAAAAGTATTCTAGACAAACTAAATGAAAATGGGCGGAGCCACGCCCATTTTGAAATTTTCTTTTATTTTTGTATTTTGTTGCATCATATCATTACTGGAGTTGAATTTTGACTTAATTTACTTATATACAGTAAAGATATTAAATTTTTTGTTAAAATTTGAATTTTAAAAAATTTTTTTTAAAAAGTGGGCGTGTTCTTCATCCAATTTTGCTAATTTTTATTTAGCACATATAGAGTAATAGTAGTAACGTTCCTGCCAAATTTCATCATGATATCTTCAACGACTGCCAAATTACAGCTTGCAAAACTTTTAAATTACCTTCTTGTAAAAGTGGGCGGTGCCACGCCCATTGTCCAAAATCTTACTAATTTTCTATTCTGCGTCATAACGTCAACCCATCTACCAAGTTTCGTCGCTTTATCTGTCTTTTGTAATGAATTATCGCACTTTTTCGGTTTTTCGAAATTTTCGATATCGAAAAAGTGGGCGTGGTTATAGTCCGATATCGTTCATTTTAAATAGCGATCTGAGATGAGTACTCAGGAACCTACATACCAAATTTCATCAAGATACCTCAAAATTTACTCAAGTTATCGTGTTAACGGACGGACGGACGGACGGACGGACGGACGGACGGACGGACGGACGGACGGCGGACGGACATGGCTCAATCAAATTTTTTTCGGATCCTGATTATTTGATATATGGAGTCTATATCTATCTCGATTCCTTTATATATGTACAACCAACCGTTATCCAATCAAAATTAATATACTCTGTGAGCTCTGCTCAACTGAGTATAATAAAATTTGTGTATGAGTAGCTTTAGAAAAGTTCTGAGTTCCTGAAAAACAGAAAAAGAGTTCCGCAATTTACGCCCAATATTAACATTTTTCAAAAGTCAAATTTTTTAAAAAAATGTTCAAAAAAATTGCTGGAGTTCCTGAAAAGGAGAAAAAAGTTCTGCAAACTTAGGCCAATATTCAAATTTCTACAAAAGTCAAACTTTTAAAAAATGTTCAAAATCAAACAAAAAAAAAATTGGTGGTCTGAGAAGCTTTTAAAAAGTTTTGGAGTTCCTCAAAAGGAGAAAAAAATTTCTGCAAATTTACACCCAATTTTTACATTTATTTTAAAGTAAAATTTTTTTTAAAAATATTCAAAATAAAAAAAATGGTGTTCTCAGTAGCTTTTAAAAAGAACTGTAGTTCCTGAAAAGTAGAAAAAAAGTTCTGCAAATTTACGCCCAATATTCACATTTTTCCAAAAGTAAAATTTAAAAAAAAATGTTCAACATCAAAGAAAAAATGGTGTTCTGAGTAGCTTTTAAAAAGTTCTGGAGTTCCTGAACGGAGAAAAAAAGTCCTGCAATTTACGCCCAATATTCACATTTTTCAAAAGTCAAATTTTTTTTAAAATGTTCAAAATAAAAAGAAAAGATTGGTGTTCTGAGTAGCTTTTAAAAAGTTCTGGAGTTCCTGAAAAGGGGAAAAAAGTTCTGCAAATTTACGTCCAAATCACATTTTTCCAAAAGTAAAATTTTTAACAAACGTTCAAATCAAAAAAAAATTGATGTTCTGAGTAGCGTTTAAAAATTTCTGGAGTTCCTGAAACGGAGAAAAAAAGTTCTGCAAATTTACGCCCAAAGTTCACATTTATCCAAAAGTCATATTTTTTAAAAAATGTTCAAAATCAAAAAGAAAAAATTGGTGTTCTGAGTAGCTTATAAAAATTTCTGGAGTTCCTGAAAAGGAGAAAAAAGTTCTGCAAATTTACGCCCAATATTCACTATTTACATTTTGCAAAAGTAAAATTTTTTAAAAAATGTTCAAAATCAAAAAAAAAATTGGTGTTCTGATAGCGTTTAAAAATTTCTGAAGTTCCTGAAAATGAGAAAAAAAGTTCTGCAAATTTACGACCAATATTCACATTTTTCCAAAAGTAAAATTTAAAAAAAATGTTCAACATCAAAGAAAATGGTGTCCTGAGTAGCTTTTAAGAAGTTCTGGAGTCCTGAAACGGAGAAAAAAAGTCCTGCAAATTTACGCCCAATATTCACATTTTTTAAAAAGTCAAATTTTTAAAAAATGCTCAAAATCAAAAAAAAAAGTTGGTTGTCTGAGTAGCTTTTAAAAGTTCTCGAGTTCCTGAAACGGAGAAAAAAATTCTGCAAATTTACGCCCAATATTCACATTTTTACAAAAGTCAAATTTTTTAAAAAATATTAAAAAAAAATTTGGTGTTCTGAGTAGCTTTTAAAAAGTTCTGGAGTTCCTAAAAGCGAGAAAATAAATGTCTGCAAATTTACGCCCAATATTCACATTTATCCAGAAGTCAAATTTTTAAAAAAATGTGCAAAATCAAAAGAAAAAATTGGTGTCTGAGTATCTTTTAAAAAGTTCTGGAGTTCTGAAAAGGGGAAAAAAGTTCTGCAAATTACGCCCAATATTCACATTTTCCAAAAGTAAAATTTTTAAAAAATGTTCAACATCAAAAAAAAATGGTGTTCTGAGTAGCTTTTAAAAGTTCTGGAGTTCCTGAAAAGGAGAAAAAAGTTCTGCAAATTTACGCCCAATATTCACTATTCACATTTTTGCAAAAGTAAAATATTTAAAAAATGTGTTCAACATCAAAAAAAAATGGTGTTATGAGTAGCTTTTAAAAAGTTCTGGAGTTCCTGAAAGGAGAAAAAAGTTCTGCAAATTTACGCCCAATATTCACATTTATCCAAAAGTCAAATTTTTAAAAAAATGTTCAAATCAAAAAGAAAAAATTGGTGTTCTGAGTAGCTTTTAAAAGTTCTGGAGTTCCTGAAAACTAGAAAAAAAGTTCTGCAAATTTACGCCCAATATTCACATTTTTCCAAAAGTAAAATTTTTAAAAAATGTTCAACATCAAAAAAAAAATGGTGTTCTGAGTAGCTTTTAAAAAGTTCTGGAGTTCATGAAAAGGAGAAAAAAAGTTCTGCAAATTTACGCCCAATATTCACATTTATCCAAAAGTCAAATTTTTTAAAAACGTTCAAAATCCAAAAGAAAAAATTGGTGTTCTGAGTAGCTTTAAAAAGTTCTGGAGTTCCTAAAAAGTTGAAAAAATGTTCTGCAAATTTACGCCCAATATTCACCATTCACATTTTTCCAAAGTAAAATTTTTTAAAAAATGTTCAAAATCAAAAAGAACATTGGTGTTCTGAGTAGCTTTTAAAAAGTTCTGGAGTTCCTGAGAAGGAGAAAAAAGT